>NC_055987.1:31174201-31774201 GCF_018446385.1 Zingiber officinale
GGGTTAATATTTGGTGTTCTTTATATATTTGCACATGTTTAATTCCAATTTTGATTATATTTCCCCAAACAAGGTTTTTATGAGCTTTATGATGTTTTTCCATCTTATGCGTGATTTATTCCTCATTTTGTGAATTTGGTCTTGTAGGGTACACATGGACTCATGATTCAAGTGGTGACTTAGTTCACTCAACCAAATGGAGTAGTGCAAGGGCACCTTTGGGCTCAATTAAACCTGGATTCCAATGGATTTCAAGGAGCTTAAACCCAAGCTAGATCACACATGAGCCTTACACTAACTTAGGGTTCAATGAGCCAAAACCCTAGGTATTTAAAGAACATTTTGGCACGGTGAACAGTGGGCTCGCGCTACTGTTCATCATGCCAGTTTTCATGACGGCGCGGTTGCGACGCCTCCCTTCTTCCAGAGCTTCGAACCAGCTTGTCTTCACCAACGTGGAGTTCCTCAACCTACGACGATCATATTCCGACCATCAGTTCTCATCAGCGAGTGGATTTGGCGAGCATGGTACTATAGCTGTGGGCTGCGATTTTCAGCTCAGATCAGCGGTGTTCTTCTGGTCTGAATTTCCATTCCATCACAGGATTATCGGCGGTGGTCCTCCGGTGATTCTGAGCCCTTTTCCAACAGTTTTCCATCCATTTCAAGCCTTCGTCCAGTTCGTGACTCCAGTGCCAGCGAACCCAGCAGAGTGACACTTCAGAAACTAATCTCGCTGTATTTTTGTGAGTTGATACAAGTTAATCTGAGTTGTCTCGAGTTCAAGGACACCATCTGACTTCTTTTGGAGTGTTCTCTGTAGATCCTTGTGTGACGGCAAGGAGAAGACGAATTTGGTCCGAGATTTGGGTGTAGGGATGTTAGATTTTCTTTGCAGTTTGTTTCTAGCTTAGGTTTCCTTGTTTACACACTTTTGTTTCTGAATCTGAAAGTTTATAGATTAGATTTATTTGCAGTTTTAATTGCTAAACGAATCTGTTCTTGCTTGTGTTCTGTTTTTGTATTCTTTTCTTCCTAGTTTTGTTTTCGTGTTCTGTTTAGCACAACAGGGTCTGCTGTGTTTTAGTTTAAGCTATTCATTAGTTTATAAGTAAGTTTCATAAATGAGTAATTAATGTCTAGTGTGACTAGTTAGATGTGTGACAAGTTTTCATTGAGTTCTGTTTTGCAATGTACAGAGCTGAAAATTTTGCATTTTGATTCTGCATTAGGTAAATTAGGTTAGCTAAGCAGATTTAGTTTTTTTAATTGCTGGTAGCTTAAGATTAGTTTTCTAGTTTAATTTAGATGAATCCAGAATGTGCAGGTTTTAATAATTACAGCAGGTTGAGTTTCATTTAGTGTAAGTTTATTTCTGCAGACTTGCATTTTTGCAGTTTTATAGATCAGTGCAGAAATAGTTGAAGTTTTGTTTCTTTTGGTTCTTAGAATTAATTCTGCAGTAGGGTAATTGAAGTTCTTGAATTCATTTCCAGTTCTATGATTTTATTTTGAATACCAAATCCCCATTTTATAACTAGAAAACCCAAAAAGAGTGTTCTTAATCCAAGACAAGCTTGTTTCTAGCATAAACCTCGCAAATTCGACTCGACCCTTATACTAGAACATTTCTTTGTGTAGTTGTGGGTTTTCGATCATAATATTAATTTGGGAGTTTATTTGTGACATCAATTTGAGAGCTTACCAGGCGTCCGAACCAAAAATATACCCAGATCTCGGTCAAACTGAGATCTATGCGTTGGGGATAAAGTTTTATCCCCCCAGGCACCCGGAACCCCTTCGGGGTGCCCCGACCAAGGCTGTAAATACAACCTTGGTCTAGAATCTTTTCATCAACTCAAAAATTGTGTATTCCAACACTTGTGTGCTTCTAGTTGTAGTTTAGCTTCTATTTCTCTGTACGTTATTGCTATAAGAGGCTTCTCCGCCTGAAGGAATACTAGTGCGATATTTTCCTTAGATTAACAACTTCTCCGGTTGAAACCAAGTCAAATCTTTATGAGCCTCATCTTTTACTTTCTGCTTAGTTTTTATGCAAGTGTTAGTTTAAGAAAAGTCGAGAAGGGTTTTCATGTTTTTATTTTTCAGGCTATTCAACCCCCCTTCTAGCCGGCCGCAGCGGTCCAACAAATCTAACTACTACTCTACTTGTTATACATTGTACTAACTTTATTTTGTAGGGTAGTATAATTTTTATTTGCCTCAGAGTAACCTTTTCTTATAGGAAAACAGTTTGCTGGAAAAGGTGGTCCAGGCGCCCAGAAGGGATCTGGGCACCCGGAGTGGTCCGAGCGCTCGGAACTGGTCTGGGCACCCGGAACTAGTCCGGGTGCCCGGAATGGCCGAAGCTTATCTGCTTGCCAGCTTGGAGCGCGCTAATTGGTTGGCTGATGTCATGGTCCAGGCGCTTGGGACTGCCTATATAAGCAGCCTTCCACCAGGAGCACAACACATAACTTGAATTTACGATTGCTTTCTTGCGCGCTGCTCCAAAGACATTCCTGTGACTCCATGACGCGACTCTGGCGATCGAGTAACACTACTCTAATGACCGAGCAACACAACTCCAACAACAGAGTGATGTGACTCCAAGAACTGAAAGCACAACCTTCCAGAACTCTAGAGGTCGTTCGTATATTGTTATTTATTGCACTTAATTTATAAATCCATTATATCCGTCTTTGTAAAGATTTGCGAACTGATAGTGAATTGCCCATCGAAAGCATTCTCACGTGTGGGCCTTGGAGTAGGAGTCGACGAAAGCTCCGAACCAAGTAAAACTTGGTGTGTTAGCATTGCTTTTCATTTTCTTTTTCGCTACGTACTTTGATTCAGTTCTAATTTTCGAAGATCGCTATTCATCCCTCTTTAGCGCTCTTTTTGATCCAACAGTAGTCACTGCTATCAAAAGACGAGCGTTAATTTGTTCGCAGTGAAGCAAGGGCCTAAGGAGTTGTTGAGGGCCTACATCAAGTCGTTCAACCAGGTGATCATGGATATCACATCAGTCACCCGAGAGGTATTAGTGAATGTCTTCTCGTAGGGGCTAACCAAAGGGGAATTCTTTCACTCACTCATTCGGAGGCCACCAAAAGATTTTGATCACCTGCTCATGCACACCACCGAGTACATAAACGTGGAGGAGACTCAAGCGACACGAAGAAAGGAAGTATCTGCTAAGCAGACTGCTCCTCTTGAACCGCGGCAAGCTAATAATCATTAGCCACCAAAGGGCCCTCGATCGGTGACAGCACAACTGCACCAGGAGCCTTGAACTCATGCCGTGTAACATTTAGTAGCAGACCAGCCAAAAGCTGCAAGAGGCAGGTCGTGGATCCTATTGTTTTGCTCCTTCATCAATCGACGATGCAGATAACATAGGATTGCTACGACCTGAGACTAGTCACAAGTCAACTAGTTCCTTTAGGATACCATCGTCGCTCACCAACTCCCGATTGACGTCATCGACACCGGTCGGATGGGCAAAGGGAAGAAGAGAGACCGGCGGACGAACAACGCCATCGCCAGCCTCAGCGAAGGGGAAACACAAGTCCTGCCCGAGCTTCTGCTTAATGGACTAGACCCTCGTCTTGGGAGGAGGAAAACCGAAGCAACGCCACATGGGGTGAAATAGGAATGATCATCAGGGGGCCAACCGACAGTGATTCCAATCGAGCAAAGAAGTCACATGCCTGACGATTGGAGATACATGTTGTGGGATGCAGCAAAGAGAAGGTCGAGGGACCAGAGATTAGTTTTGGCCCTCGGGACCTAGAGGAAGTGAAGATCCCTCATGATAACGCCTTGATCATCCGAGCGATAATAGTTAATTATACTATTTATCGAACTTTTATGGATACAGGCAGCTCGATGAATATCATCTTCAAGAAGGCGTTCGACCAGCTGCAGATCAACTGGAGTGAATTGCAGCCCATGATGACCCCACTGTATGGGTTTACGGGCAATGAAGTATTGCCGATCGGCCAGACCCACCTGGCCATATCGCTCAGAGAGGAGCCTATTAAGAGGACAAGGACCACAGACTTTATCGAGGTTGATGCGCTATACGCCTACAACGTAATATTGGGTCGATTGACCCTAAATGAGTTCCTCGTTATAGTGTCCACCTTCTGCCAGAAGATCAAGTTTTCGGTCGATAATGCGGTTGGAGAAGTCAAGAGCGATCAATTGGCCACTCAACGATACTATGTCAAGATGGTCAAGTCAGAGGCTAAAGTCGCATAGAAGACCCAACATTTAGAGGTGAACACCATCATGGAGGAACTGCCTGCACTAGTTTATGATAAAAAGGAGGAAGTTCGGATCCACCCCAGCCAGTTGAAAGCCACAACATTCATCGCCACCGACCTAACAGACGAAAAGAAGGCAGAGTTGGTCGCCTGCCTTAGGTGAAACCATGATGTGTTTGCCTGGTTGACACACGAGTTCCCGGGCATCTCACCGAGCGTGATTTAGCACGAGCTTCATGTTCGATCAGACGCTCAGCCGGTGAAATAGAGGAAAAGGGACTTCAGCTTAAAGCAGAATCAGATAATCCGAACGGAGATAGAAATATTGTTGGAGGCCAGTCACATCCGCGAGGTATAATTTCTGAGCTGGCTGGCCAACATCGTGCTGGTCTCCAAGCCGGGCAACAAGTGGCGAGTCTGTATCGACTTCTATGATTTAAATAAAGCCTCTCCAAAGGACTTCTTACCTCGACCTTGAATAGATCAAATGGTAGACTCCACGGTGGGTTGTGAGCTGATCTGCATGCTTGATGCATACCAGGGCTACCATCAAGTGCCACTCGTCAAGAAAGACCAAGATAAGGTCAGCTTTATTACGGTCGATGTGACCTACTACTACAATGTTATGTCATTCAAATTGAAGAATATCGATGCCATTTTTCAAAGATTGATGAACAAGGTGTCCTTATGATAGATCGGCTTAAATATGGAGGTATATGTTGATAATAGACTAATAAAATTACTCTGAGCCACTAACTTATGCACAAATATCGAAGAAACCTGCCGCACTTTGAGGGCGTATGGAATTAAGCTAAACCTACGCAAGTGTCTGTTCAGAGCAAAGAGTGGTCGATTCCTGGGGTACATAGTAATCAAGCCTGGAATAGAAGTAAATCCAAGTAAGGCGAAGGAGCTACAGGACATGCCCCCGCCCCGCTACTTGAAGAAGGCCCAACGGCTGACCGGACGGATCACGGCGTTGTCGAGATTCATCTCCAAATTGTCCGACCAGAGTTACCTATTTTTTAAGATCCTATGACGCACGACGAAATTCCAGTTGGACTTAGAATGTGACAAGGCCTTAGAGGAACTCAAAAAATATCTTACCTCCCTACTTGTACTAGCAAAGCCCAATGTCGGAGGGTCACTCTGGATTTATTTGTTATCCATAGAGCATGTTGTTGGTTTGACATTAGTGTGGCAGAATGACTCTGAACAATAGCAGTGTACTTTTTTAGCTATATATTGAAAGATGCAGAATCCTACTATACTAGTCTTGAAAAATTGGTATATACCTTAGTACTCGCCGCTCAGAGGTTTCGTCTGTATTTTCTGTCACATCCCATCGTGATGATGGCTAACAGTGGACTGAGGAGAGTCCTCCTTAACCCAGAAGTATCTAGGCGGTTGATCAAATGGACCATCAAGCTGAGCGAGTTTAACATACAGTATCAATCGAGGACGACAATTAAGGGCCAAGTCTTAACTGATTTTGTCACTAAGGTTCAGAACGCCGAGCCGGGTGTGACTTAGAAAATATATGTGGACGGTTCATCCACTCGACAAGGCAGTAGAATCAGCATCCTTTTAATATCGTTGCATGAGGATATCATGCATTTGTCCATACGGTTGGATTATTAGGTGACAGATAATGAGGTAGAATATGAAGCCTTGATACTTGACTTGTAGACAGCTCAGCATGTGGGAGCCACAAGAGTCCTTATTCATTCAAATTCTCAGTTGACAGTTCAATAGCTATTGGAGGTGTTTGAAATAAATAACACCCGGCTCAGGCTATATGCCGAAGCTTTTGAGAAATTGAAGACAAGTTTCCAATAAGTGATCATATAGAAGATCCCTTGATCGGACAACCAATATACGGACGAGCTAGCTAAGTTAGTTTTTTTTATCTCCAATCATCATGGATAAGTCGATCGAACATGTCTTGTTAGTGGTACACATCAATCGGACAGCTGGAATGACCTTCTTGAGTGACTAGAGGGCGTTGTTGATAGAGTTATTCTGATCGGGCTCTACACCTGCCAACCGGGAGGAAGCTCGATTGTTAAAAATTAGGCTAGGCAGTTCACCCTAATTAGAGACCAGTTATATAAAAGAGCTTTCTCGAGGTCACTTCTCAAGTGCGTCGGAACGGAGGACATTGAGTACATTTTGCAAGAGGTTCATCAAGACTCATGCGGTAGTCATTCGGGCAGCAGATCACTTGCCCATAAGATTTTGCTAGCCAGGTACTTCTGGCCCACATTACAAGACAACGCTGCTGGGATTGTTGTCACTTGTTTGTCATGCCAGAAGTATTATAACATCCCGCACCGACCTATCGAAGAGATGAAAGCATTCACGGTGTCTTATCTATTCGACCAGTGGGGCATGGATATCATTGTTCCGTTTCCACTGGTGACAGATCAGAGAATATTTCTACTCGTGGCAGTTGATTATTTTTCAAAATAGATGGAGGTCGAGCCACTAGCCAAGATAACCTAGCATATGGTTATCAAATTTATATTGAAAAACATCTGTGTATGTTTGACATCTCTCGCCGGCTCATCTCAGACAACGAGAGATAGTTTGTAGGGAGAAAGCTTAAAGAGTGGTGTGAGGGCTATGACATTGCACAAGCTTTCACTTCAGTGGCTTATCCGCAAAGAAAAGGCCAGGCAGAAGTCACCAATAGGGAAATACTTAGAGGGCTTCGAGTTTGGCTCAACCACGCTAGGCAACTGGGTCAATGAACTCCCTAGTGTATTATGAGCTCATCGCACCACACTAAGAGAGGCTACCGACATAATCCCATTCCATCTGGTGTACGGGGGTGAAGTAGTAATTCTAGTGGAAGTTGGAGTGGAGTTCGACTAGGTGCAACTCTACGATGAGGAAAATGTCGATCGGAGGCTCATGGAGCTCAACTTAATAGATGAAGTGCTAGATAAGACCATTGTTTGGCTGATGGCATACTGGCAGCGCATGAAGCAAAGCTACAATCGGAGGGTGATCCCAAGGTCATTCCAGGTCAGTGACTTGGTATGCAAGAGAGTGAAGCCGATCGGTGACATCACTAAGCTAAAAGCCCCATGGGGAGGGCCCTACAAGTTATTCAGAAGCTCCAATCAGGAGCTTACTATTTACAAGACGGAGACGAGAGAAAGCTCGAGCGACCTTGGAGTGCAAACCACCTCCAACCCTATTGGTCAGGGTGAGAGGTGCATGATTAAATTTAGATGCACTTGTGTAAACATATATCGTGTAAGTGCAAGGAAATGATAAATAAAAATCCCAAGTGTCACAGACTTGCACCGATCGACCAAGTTAAAAGTCGAGCAGCGACTATAAACCCTTGAGTCTATGAAACAACAGTCGAGCGGTGACTATAAACCCTTGAGTCTACGAAACAACAGTCGAGCAACGACTATAAATCCTTGAGTCTACGAAATAATAGTCAAGTGGTGACTATAAATCCTTGAGTCTACGCCAAATATAGTCGAGCGGCGACTATAAACCCTTGAGTCTATAAAATAACAATCAAACGGTGACTATAAACCCTTGAGTATACGAAACAATAGTTGAGTGGTGACTATAAATCCTTGAGTCTAAGCTAAATAAAGTCGAGTGACAACTATAAGCACAAGAGTCGACGAATTCCACAATCGAGCGATGACTATAAACCTAAGAGTATACGCCAAATAAAGTCGAGCGACGACTATAAACCCAAGAGTCGACAAATTCAACAACCGAGTGTCGGCTATAAACCCGAGAGTCTATGCTAAATAAAGGCGATCGACGACTATAAACCCAAGAGTCAACGAATTCAACAGTCGAGCGGTGGCTATAAACCCGAGAGTCTATATCAAATAAAGTTGAGCAGTGACTATAAACCCAAGAGTCGACGAAGTCAACAGCCGAGCAGTGACTATAAACTCTGGAGTCGAGCGATGACTTTAAACCCAAAAGTCAGCGATAATAGTCGAACGACTACTATAAACTCAAAAGAAAGTTATTGGATAGTCGAGCGACGATTGTGAACCTCAGTTCTATTGTAGATTGGTAGATAAGATTTTAGATTAGAAAGGTAAAGAGGTCGTTTGACCTACACTAAAATGACCAGTCAGACATCTCAGTGATTAGTTACATAGAAGAGCAGAAGCACAAGGATTCACACTTAGAACATTTCTACGAGTATTACAAGACTGTAAGACAGTAAATCGGACAGTCTTATGGAGGCGAGCGGGAATGCATGGAAGGATACTTGCAACATTTAACATAAGTTGAAAAGCGTCAAACAAGCACGCGTTCGTTGACGCTTAGAAAATTTTACAAACTGGAAAAGGGAGTACAAAAGGCGGCCTGAAAAACTAAAAAGAAGGTTATTCGAGATAGTTGAGCACATCGTCTAATAGAGACTCGGTGAACTTCTCCCTGTTTATGATCTTCTTGGTCAGCATGGGAGAGAGATAGCCACCATCCTTTAGCTGTTGAAGAGTCGCATTAATGCCATAGTTAAAGAGATGAAGAGCATGATCGGTGAGTCTATCACAGAATGGAGATAGTTGTGCTTGAAAACTTCAAGCCATCCGAGCTCTTCCTCTTGGTACATCTTGAAACCCACTTGGGACACCTCCAATTCAGCTTTCAGCGAAGCTAGCTTGACATCTTTGGCGTTGAGCTGGAGCTTCATAGCTGCTTGCTCCGTGGATTGGCTATCCCGTTTGGTCGCTAGAGTAGCCTTCGCCTCCTTCAGATTTTGGGCAAAGACCCGAGTCTCTTTATTCTTAATGTCTAAGTCCTCGATGGCTCGGAGCTTCCTGGTGTTGGTGGAGTTGATCTTAGATTCAAAACTATTGGCCTGCTTGGTGAGTCACTCGATCTATAGGGCTTGATCATTATTCTTGCCCCTTTCTACATTGAGTGCCCATTCAAAGCCCATCAACTGCTTAGATCTCCTTTCCAGGTCAACCTTCAACTGAGCCACCTCTATAGTCAGCTGCTCAAAATGATCCCAGGAGGCCTTTGATGGGCCGCTCGAAGCACGCAACTGGCGCACTCGATCTGTTTAAATTTCCCTATACAAAAATTGTACAAGAACGGAACTTTTCCTAGCAACCCATATTTTTGATCAGATATGTGTTTGATCAATCAAGCAAGTTCTTAACGGATCAACGCACACCTTGATCGAAGTACAAGATCGCTGGCATCTTGTGTTGGTTTTCAAGATCGATACAAAGAAAACTAAACTAATTACGCAGTGGAATTAAAGAACTAGTTGTACCTTTCTTCGTAGCTAAAGACCTCTTGATCTTCTGCCGTATTCCTCTCCTCTTCTTGGACGTCGTGTGGGCGACGATCTACCAAGACAAAACCACCCTCCTTCTCTTCTCGGTTTCCAAACTGCCGACTACAAAAGGAGGCTCTAGGATGGGACACCTTCTAATCTTCTTCCTTCTCTTCCTCTTCTTCAAGCCGCCGCCCACCAAGGGAGAAGGGTGACGACCCTTAGCAATAGGTGAAGGGGTGCCGACCCTTAGCAGTAGGTGAAGGGGTGTCGTCCCTAAGCAAGAAGGAAGGGGGGAGGGGCACCGGGCACAAGGAGGGAGGAGATGAGGGGCGTCGGCTACAAGGAGGGAGGAGATGAGGGGCGCCGGCCACAAGGGGAAGGATGTGTGCCGCTAGCCTTAGGAGGAGAGAAGAGAATTGTGAAAAATTAGGTTTTAGGGGGCACCACCTACTCCTTTTATAACCTTTGCCGTCGATTACAAAGAAAGAAAAATAATAGAATTCTATTTAGAAAATATCTCCCTTTTTATAACCAAGTTAAATCAAACCAAGTTAAACCAAACCCAGTTATGGATGGGTGGATGCTAGGGGTGAGCAAAAATTCGAAAAAATCGAATTAACCGAACCGAACCAACCGAATTTAGAAATTCGGTTCGGTTAATTCGATTTTCGGTTTTTTTAAAAAAATTCGGTTCAGTTTTTGATTAATTCGGTTCGGTTTCAATTTTGAATTTTGTAATTCGGTTAAACCGAATAAGAATATTATTTTAATTAATTTTTATTTTAAAATATAATTAATTAAATAAAATCTTTATTTTTAAAGGAAAATCGAATAGGGTTTTAAAATTCGGTTAATTCGGTCAATTCGGTCGAAAACCGAATTAACCGATATTTTATCAGTTCGGTCGGTTCGGTTTCATAGGGAAATTCGGTCGGTTCGGTTAGTTGAAAAGAAATTCGGTTTATTCGATTTTTGGTTTATTCGGTTCGGTCGGTTCGGTTTTGACCGAATGCTCACCCCTAGTGGATGCGGGACTTTATATAAAGGCTACAACAGGGACCTAAAGGAGGAATTGGTTTAGGCCTCCTGATGGACTTGGGCTTCTTGTGTTCGGCCCGAACATCCAACCCAAGTCCATCAATAATAACTCATACCACTAAAGGGTTATTATTGAACTACCGCACCAATCCCATATTATAATATAAGCTCCTTCTTATCATGAGTGTGTTAAACTCCCTGTGTTTAAGATATCGTATGTTCGTTAATTAAATGAGTTACTGACAACTCAATTAATTAACATCTAATTCCAAGAGTAGTACATTTTGAGCCATTGGATTAGAAGATGAAATGGTGGAGACTCTTGGTATTCCATGGGATGGCTATAAATATCATTTGGATGATATTTTTCTTAAGATTTTCATCACTTTAAGAAGGTGAAAGGTCTCTTTTGCTTCTTCTTCTTCCTCCTTCCCATCTTGGCCGAAACACACTTGTAGGTTGCTAGCACAACCTTGTGTGTTCTTCTCCATCTTGTTGAGTTTGTGAGACAAACGAAGGCAAGGCTTGTTCGTGTGGATACCGTAGAGGCGCGAACGCTTGATTGTGCTGTGATCCAAGTTGTCGGGAGATCGTGAGCACGCTTCAAAGGTATAACTCTATCATGTCTTTAGATCTAACTTAGTATATGATTATGTTTCCCTTCGCATGGATCTTCTGGAGGGAATAAGTTTTTTCCGCTGCATGTTTGCGTGTTTAGCAACCTATTCCCTTACAGGTATCAGAGCCACTTGCGAAGGGATATGCTAAGTTATTAGAATTTTTATATATGATATAGAAATTGCATGATAGGGTTTTCTATGATTGGCAAAATTGTGAGTTTCGGCCACACTTGACTCTTGACCAGATTATGGGTCTCGGCCAGACTATGAGTCTTGGCTGATTCGGAGTTTCGGCCAAATCTTGAGTCATGGTTGAAAGTTGGTGTTTGACCGCCGTGGCGTTGCGACTCATAATTAGTTGCTCCAATCATAGTAAATTTTATGTCATTAGTATATTGTGAATATAAATGACATGGTGCATGGTTATGACCCTTTGGCCCCAATGTGATTGGATGTGTATAATGTTGTAATTCATAATACGGCCTGCGTGTCGTGCCTTCATCCCCTTTTATTCTTTTTGTAATTAGATTACACTCGAATGTAACTCGAGTTTCTTTAGATTTTGTAATGTACAAAATTAGAAAGAGTTAGTCTTCTGGAAGACGGGTGAAAAAGGATGGAAGGACAACAACACATGACAACCAAGGAAGCGCTTGGAGAAGCGGCTTAGACCTAGGTTGAATTATCGCTCTTCTCATTGGCTTGAGAAGATCGTAGTTTATGGGGGTCATAACCATGTCACGTTTAAACTTGTGTATATGTTGATATATGCCATGATATGCCATGATGTATGTGATGCATGTGTAGATATCGTAATTAGGTCATTTACATATGCCTACCAAAGTTTGGTACTCACTACTACCTCGATCATCTGTAGTCAGGTTTGCTAAAGTAAAGTGACTCGTTTTATCTTGGTAGAGTGCGACAGGATAATTGTGATGGCCGACTATTGACCTTTGGGTATGACTTAATTTTACCTCAATTGGATTGAGAACTTAAAGGCATATCCCATAAGATGTAAATCGTATTATACTAGTCTTGGGCGATTAGCCAAAGCTAACTCAAGATGAATTATAATATATATTTCATAAGATAAGAAAATGAACAAACAATGTTGTTCATCTAAGGATACAAGAGTTACATAGGATGTAATTGGTGAACGTTGTCTACCTAAGTTATACAAATCTTGGGCGATTAGCCAAAGCTAACTCAAGAAAAGTATAATATGGATTTTGTCCAATTGGTACACATTGTGTTGGATCGAGAACGCGCTAGAGGGGGGGGGGGGGGGGGAATAGCGCTCGCGGCTATTTCATTTTTCGAATCGCAAAACTATCGGAGTTAAAACGCAGCGGAATAAAAACAAACACACAAACACAGGGGAATTTACTTCGTTCGGAACCTAAGGCGACTCCTACTCGAAGGCTCGCGATCCTTGATCGCTTTGCGTGGGCAACAACTATAAGTTCGAATAGAGTACAAGTATTGCAAATAAGTACAGTAAAAAGAGACACGGTTATACCGACAACAGTATAGAAACCACAAGTTACGGAGCTCTGGGTCGTCGGAATGTTGCAGCAGCACTTCGGAATGATCTTGTTAGCGGCACGTTGAAGAAAGGAAGCCTGGAAGTTAATGATTCAAGGTGCTGCTCGAAACCCCCTTATAAAGGGTGTTCAAGGTGCCTTGAAGGCTATTCAAGGCGCCTCTATGCTGCCGAGTCTCCCGCGTGGATCAAGCTTGAACTGGTCGAAGTTCATCTGCTTAAGGCGCCTTATGCCCTATTCAAGGTGCCTTCCAAGGCGCCTTATGACTCCTTCAAGGCGCCTCCCAAGGTGCTTCGCAGCCAGCTCCAGCTTTGCACCCGAGGCGCTTCCAAGCTCCATGGAGGCGCCTCGGACACTGTTCATCCGAGGGAAGACTTTATTATTTTGTACCTGCAAGACATGTTAGTCCCAAACAATATCCTGCAACACAAAGTTAGCACATAAAGTCATAAATAAGGTAACAAAATATTATCGATAATCATCAGACTATCCGGGTCTAACTTCGGATTTCCGTCCGGAAATCCTAGGTCGACCCGACACCTACTGTTCCCTCTATGGGGAACGCGTCCTCACCTACTCCACTCAGGAGATTTACATGTTGTCAGTGCGATCCTTCAGATCGACTGGACTTTTGCTCAGCACTCGATGCTTCCGGACTTTCTGCTGGACATCCGCTTCTCGGCTAGTCCAGTCTTTCACCTGGTTCGCGACACTAGGACTTTCCACCTAGGGTTACCACCCCCTAGGACTTTTGCCTGAAGCCATCGACCTGCCAAGACTTTCCGCATAGTACCACCCCCTATGATATAGGGTTACCACCCCCTAGGGTTTTCCCTTTGCCTAACCGCAGCTAGGACTTTCCTGAAATACTCAAGCAGACTTGTTAGATCACAAAACACCTTAACTTTGAATCCTTTGCCATTATCAAAACATGAGTTCGATCGTCGGATGCTTCTCGCATCAACAATCTCCCCCTTTTTGATTATGGCAACTCAAATTCAAAGTTAAGTAAACAGATATCAAATAACGAATAGATGAAATCATTTAAGGCAAGCTTAGCAAATTTGCTAAAGTAAACTCTATGAATTTAAAGTATAGCACCAAGTATGGGCTCCCTCTTAACTGTTACTCCCCCTTTAATATTCATTATTTTAAATTTGAATTTTATAATTATTTGAATTTGCTACTCTCACCCTTTGCCATATATCAAAAATAAGCAAAAATAGTTATTTGATTTAACAAGATTTTGAAAATACTTAATAGTTTATGCTTGTCATTTCTTATTTTTAGCTAAGTGAAAAGATGATGTTAGCTCTTTGGAAACTTAGTTAAAATTATAAAACTACTAGAAGGTGGAACCTTTTGACAGTTTTTGAAAAGCTAGTAAAACTATACATAGAGAAGTACTTGTTTAGATTTTGAAAATTTGTTGGAGAGAATATTTTTGAAGTCGTTTTTTTAATTTTTGAAAGCCATGAGTTGAATTTTGCAAAATTGTGCTTTACTCAGGAAAGCAAGAATTTACAAAGTTAGATTTCAAAGTGAGCTAAGTTTTAAAATTTTGAAAATGAAGATTGGAGCTTAGCTTAGCTCTTTGCAAGTATTGAATTTTAAAAGCTATAGTTTAGGTTAAAAAAAACTTAGCTTAAATTTTAGGACAGGGAGGGAGTAGAGTAGCTAAAAATTTGGTTTAGGTTATTTATTCAAAGTCAGTTGGTCCTTAAGTCCAAGCATGAGTCAAGTTCAATATATTGACTTTAAGAGGTATCAGAGCCCTAAAGATCAAACATGCTTAACCAGAAAACTGAGTATCCTTTACCAACTATCTAACTTTTAGCTACTTGCTGATTGCCTATAGGGCAACAACTTTCACATGGTTAGTCAAGTTAAGTTAATTTGGTCCAGTTAGATTTGACTAGAGCTGGAAAACTTGACTTGATTGATGTATATTACGTGTTTAACGCCCAGACTCATATTGATGCACAGATATAAGCATTCTTGAGTCCAGGTTGTACCCTATGCATCTCACACCGTTCTATGTCTTTCAAACACAATCAAGGTATACCTAGGTGTTTGTGAGATGCTCTGGCTTAAGTCTAGGGGAACATGATTTCTAGGGGGAAAGCCTAAGTAAAATCCAATTTTTTGAAACTTATAAGAAAAAGGGATTTTAAAATCATTTTTCCTATATATATATATATATATATATATATATATATATATATATATATATATATATATATATATTTTAAACCAATTTAAAAGTTATTTTGAAATTATACTCACAATTAAAAAAACATATAAGTTCTCAATTAAACATAAGGAAGCTAAACATCAGATGACCAACTCCAAGATACAATCCAAAAGATGAGTAAGATAGGCAGATCCAAGAAGTGAATGACATGTCCAGACAGTCTAAAAGATAGAATCAAGCTGGTGGATCGTCAGCTGGAGGATCGGCTAGAGGCTGCTCGGGTGGCGGCTGAGGCTATCCCTGATGCCGAATCTCACCTCGGAGAGATGCGAAACCAGCAGCCATCTCGGATTGCATAGATCGAAGGAAGCGATGGCTATCGAGCACAGCTCGTCGCATCTGAGTGGACTGGATCTCGAGTCGAGTGAGTCTGTCCTCGACAGAGAGTGGTGCTGAAGATGAAGGCTCGGCTGATGTGGAGGGTCCGGCAGAGGTGGAAGGATCTGTGAAAAAGTCCTCTGCCAGGAAATCGGGCCACTCCTCATCCGCATCTGGTACGTCCTCGGCCTCTGGAGCACCAGGGGCAGCAACTGGTGGTGGTCGACCCTTCCAGGCCAGAATCCCCTCGGCAGTGACCTCTGCCCCCACTAATCTAAGGCTACACTGACCGAACTCATCATAAATGGTAAGTGGGATGAGTACCCCTCTAGTGATGTCTATCCTAGAGCTGGAGAATATCTGGGTCAGGATATGGCAGTAAGGCATATGAATCATTCCAGATGTAACTGTACTAGATGCAAGAACAATGTTATGAAACATATGGAGGGCTATGTCTATATCTAGGCGCTGGCTGAGGGCGTACAGAAAGAACGAGTGGGACGGTCGCATCTTCGAGACGTCTCGAGATGAGATGGGTAGTATGCAAGCTGTCAGGACTCTGTACATAGCATAATCCTGAACACGAAGAAGAGTGGATCTGAACTCGGTCAGCCCCAAGGGTCTCTCTTCCCCAAAGAAATGCATGTAGATGTCATCTAAGGTAATATGGGAATAGGGATCACCAAAGGGTAGGTTCCTACTCGGGTAACATAAGAATGTACACTGAGACTCCCTAAGCTCTAAGCTGGTGAGAAGTAGGGAGGGAGTAAACTGAAGGTCAGTACCACCAACTCTGGTGGAATAGGTACTATCATCAACCTTTTCAAGGTTGTGATAGAACTGGGCACACAGATCTTGGTTGACTGTAGTGGTACAGTTAACTAGTTTATCTAGATGATAGTAGTTTATCATCTGGATAAACTCCCGTAGGGCCTTATGTGCTCAAAATGATCGGGTATGTGGAGAATCTGCAAAGGTTGAGATTCCCACTAGGCCAAGAATTAGCCACTGACCTTATCTTGCAGTCGTTGCCTGACAGTTATAGTCAGTTTGTCATGAACTACAACATGAATGAAATTGACAAACCACTGCCTGAGATGTTAAGCATGTTGAGAACTGCTGAAATCAACCTTAAGAAGGCAAAGCCTAGTTCCATTCTGATGGTATCTAAGGGCAAAGGAAAGTGGAAGCCTAAAGGTAAGGGTAAGACCCAAGCCAAAGGCAAGGGCAAGGCTCATGCACTGAAACCCAAAGGAGGGGTTACTAAGGAAGGGACCTGCTTCCGCTACGGTGAGACCGGACACTGGAAGAGTGTTGGTTGCTACTCGGAAAACCTATAGGTTCCACTGTACAAAAATTTTGTACAAAGGTCTGAACCTTTTCCTAGCTACCATGTGTTCTTTTAAATTAAATTTTGGATCGCCTGCGGAACTTAACACGTTTGATCCAAAACTTAATCTATTTGTTCTTTTAGGTTTTGACTTGGATCTCCTGCGGAACTTAACACGTTCGACCCAAGTCTCCTTAAGTTATTAATTCCATTAAATATTAATTTCCATAAAAGGTTCCCAGTACTGACGTGGCGAGGCACATGACCTTCTTGGATATGAGAGCAACCACCACCGACTAGACAAAACCTTTAATAGAAAGCTAATATTTAATTTCCTAAAATAACTTTAGGTTAACCAAAGAGAACAATCAAATCACAAGGAAAAGAAAGAAACAAAAAAACACAACTTCGAAAAAACATATTCGAAATACTAGAACGTAAGCCTCTTGTATTTGGTATTATTTCCATAAATAACTAGCATGATGCGGAAATAAAAATTACTAGTTATACCTTGTAGAAAAACCTCTTGATCTTCTACCGTATTCCTCTTCTAACCTCGGACGTTGTGTGGGCAACGATCTACTGAGATAAGAAACCACCAACCACCTTCTTCTCCTCCAAGCAAGGTTCGGCCACAAAGGAAGAACTTCACCAAAGAAGAAAACCAAAATACTAACCAAGCTCCAAGAGATGCTAGCTTTCTCTCCTTCTTCTTCTTCTTCTCCAAGTAGTATCCGGCCACCACAAGAGCTCCAAGGAAGGGAGAGAGGTTCGGCCACCACAAGAGGAAGAGAGGGAGAGGATGGCCGGCCACACCAAGGAACAAAAGAGGGAGAGAAAATAATAGAGGTTGTGTCTCATGAAGGCACCCCTACCCATTCTTTTATATTCCTTGGCCTAGGCAAATTAGGAAATTTAATTACAATAAAATTTCCTTAATTTTTCTTGACATGAATTAATTGAGAAAAATAAAACAAAATTTCCAAATTAACTTGAGATGGCCGGCCACATCATTGGAAACAAAAGAGGACAAGTTTTAATCAACAATTAAAACTTCCTAATTTGTTTCCGGAAATTTTAAAAAATAAAATTTCTCTTTAAAATCTCTTCATGGTTGATAAAAGGAAATTTCTATAATTTTAATTTTATCAACATGTGAATAATTTTTAAAGAAAAAATAAAACATCTCTCCAATCTACAAATAAGGAAAGAGATCTAATCTCTTTCTTTAATCTTTTGTAGATCTTTTACAAGAGAGATATTTCTCTTTAAAATATATCTTCCACATAATAATAAAAATTAAAATTAAATTTCTTTTTAATTTTATTTGGCCGGCCCTACTAGCTTGGGGTCAAGCTAGGGCCGGCCACCTAATTTAGGCCGGCCCTAGCTTGGTTCCCAAGCTAGCTTGGCCGACCCCTATTGGTGGGTATAGAAGGTGGATATAGGTGGGTATAGAACTCTATAAATAAGAGGCTACGATAGGGACCGAGAGGAGGAATTGGTTTTGGTCTCCCGATAAAATTAAGCATCCCGTGTTCGCCCCGAACACACAACTTAATTTTATCAATGATAATTCATTCCACTAGAGAACTATCATTGAACTACCGCACCAATCCCAAATTACATTTTGGGCTCCTTCTTATTATGAGTGTGTTAGTCTCCCTGTGTTTAAGATATCGAATGTCCACTAATTAAGTGAGTTACTGACAACTCATTTAATTAATATCTAAGTCCAAGAGTAGTACCACTCAACCTTATTGTCATGTCGGACTAAGTCCACCAAGGATTTAACATGACAATCTTTATGAGCTCCTCTTGAGGACATTATCAACCTAGTATCTCTAGGACAGTTTCCGTCTATCCTCAACAACACACACTATAAGTAACACCCCTTCCCAACTTATCGAGTTTAATAATTCAACGAACTAAACCTCACCCATTGATAAATTAAAGAAATAAATATCAAATAAATATGCTTGTTATTATATTAGGATTAGGAACACACTTCCATAATAATCGAGGTCTTTGTTCCTTTATAAAGTCGGTAAAAGCGACCTCAAATGGTCCTACTCAATACACTGAGTGTACTAGTGTAATTATATAGTCAAGATAAACTAATATCTAATTACACTCGACCTTCTAATGGTTTGTTCCTTTTCCATTTTGGTCGTGAGCTCTTGTTTATAATTTATAAGGTACTGATAACATCATCTTCCGTATGTGACACCACATACTATGTTATCTACAATATAAATTAAATGAACAACTACAAACAAATGTAGATAATTAGACCAAATGTGATTCTTTATTCATAATAAATGTTTACAAAGCTTAGGCTTTCAGTTTACATTCCAACAAAGACTAATTGTCATATCTTCTACCATACATCTGATTCCCATTCCTTCCACATGCCGATCGAAAGCTTTTGGAAGGGCCTTAGTGAAAGGATCTGCCGGGTTATCCGCTGATGCAATCTTGGCGATGACAACTTCTCCTCGCTTCACGATATCTCGTATCGGTGGTACTTGCGCTCTATATGTTTACTTGCCTTATGAGCTCGTGGTTCCTTCGAGTTTGCAACGCTATTATCACAATAAATTGTGATGATCTTGGGCAAACCAGAATCACATCTAAGTCCATTAGAAAGTTCTGAGCCATACTGCTTCTTTAGCCGCCTCAGAGGCTGCTACATACTCGACTTCCATGGTTGAGTCCGAATCTGATTAACACTCCTCCATGAAATGGCTCCACCTCTAAAGTAAACACATAGCCTGTAGACTTCCCTATCTGATTGGAAATGAATCCGTGTAACCCACGGGGAGCAGATCGTTCGCTTGGTAAACTAGCATATAATCTCTAGTCCTTCTCGGGTACTTCAATATATGCTTTACCGCAGTCCAATGTCCTTGTCCAGGGTTACTCGATATCTACGACCATGCCCACGGTAAAACAGCATTGCATACATTAGGCTTCCTACAGCCGAAGCATAAGGAACTGCTTTCATGTCCTCTATCTCTTTTGATGTCTTTGGAGACATCTCTTTAGATAGAGCTACTCCATGTCTAAAAGGTAAGAAACCTTTCTTGGAATCCTGCATGCTAAAACGAGCAAGGATTGTATCTATATATGAAGCTTGGGATAGACACAACATTCTTTTCTTACGATCCCTTATAACTTTGATCCCAAGAATGTGTGCACCTTCTCCTAAGTCCTTCATATCAAATTGTTTGGACAACCATACCCTTACGTCTGATAATACCTTAACATTGTTGCCAATTAACAAAATATCATCTACGTATAGTACAAGAAATACCACCACGTTTCCGTTACACTTCTTATATACACAAGACTCATCCGGACTTTGAATAAATCCATATGACTGGATTACTTCATTAAACCGGATGTTCCAAGACCTTGAAGCTTGCTTTAGTCCATAAATGGACCGATTGAGCTTGCACACTAGATGCTCTTTGCCTTTTTCAATGAACCCTTCTGGTTGCTTCATATGAATGTTCTCTTCAAGACTTCCATTAAGGAAAGCTGTCTTGACATCCATTTGCCAAATCTCATAATCCATATGAGCAGCAATGGATAAGAGTATCCGGATAGACTTAAGCATGGCTACCGGTGAAAAGGTCTCCTCATAATCGATTCTCTCTTTCTGAGTGTACCCTTTCGCAACAAGCCTAGCTTTGAAGGTTTCTACCTTCCCGTCTGTCCCTCTTTTCCTTTTGTAGATCCACTTGCATCCAACGGCTTTTACACCATCAGGTGGTTCTACAAGCTCCCAAACCTTATTAGAGTACATGGACTCTATTTCGAATTCATTGCCTTTTGCCAAGATCTGCATCTATATCATATGACCGGAAATCAGGTTCATGTTTACCTGGGATCAAATCCGAAGATTCTCCCAAAAACATGAATCTCTCAGGTTGCCTCACAACCCTCCCACTACGACGAGGCACTGTCTGTGGTTGTGTATCATGTGTGACACGTGTTGCAGTCTCTTATGGTACTTCATCTTGTACTGTTGGTACTGAAGTAGACGTGTCCTCTCTCATTTCTTCTAGAACAATTTTACTTTTGGGTTTGTGGTCCATTATATAGTCTTCTTCTAAAAACTAGGCATTGGTGCTAACAATGACCTTCTGGTCTTTAGGACTATAAAATAAACCACCTTTCGTTCCTCTAGGATAACCCACAAACACGCGAACTTCTGTACGAGATTCTAACTTATCAGCATGTGCTAGACTACCCAAAATCTGAATATGTCTTAGACTGGGCTTTCGCCCATTCCACAATTTTGTGGGAGTAGAAGGTACTGATTTAGAAGGTACTAAGTTCAGAATGTGCGCTGCTGTTTCCAGAGCATATCCCCAAAACGAATTTGGTAATTCTGAATAACTCATCATCGATCTAACCATTTCCATAAGAGTCATATTCCTTCGTTCTGCCACACCATTCTGTTGGGGTGTACCAGGTGCGGACAGTTGGGATTGAATCCCGACCTCTGATAAGTAATTCCTAAACTCTCCTAAGAGGTATTCGCCACCATGATCAGACCGTAGTGTCTTGATACTTTAACCTAGTCGTTTTTCCACATCAGCCTTGTATTCTTTGAACTTATCAAAGTACTCAGACTTGCGGCGCATTAGGTAAATGTATCCGTATCTTGAATAATCATTTATAAAAGAGATAAAATATTCAAAACCTCCTCTTGCCTGGACAGACATAGGACCACACAAATCAGAATGAACCAATTCTAACACTTCTTTGGCTCTATACCCTTGGCCTTAAAAGGCCTCTTGGTCATTTTACCTTCCAAGCAAGATTCACAGGTTGAAAAATTTTTCAACTCTAATGAACCCAAGAGTCCATCGGCTATAAGCCTTTGAACCCTACTTAAGTTAATATGACCAAGCCTTAGATGCCAAAGATATGCTTGGTTCATTTCCGAAGGTTCTTTTCTCTTATTAGAATTAGAAGATGAGTTATAAATTTCCATGTTTTGCTTTGTGGAAGAAATTGGATTTAAAATATACAAATTGCCAACTAATGCACCGAGCAGATAATCACTTTATTTCTTTTAATAACTACATTCTTATTGAAAGAAACTGAATATCCATCTAAATACAGTTTAAAAACTGAAATTAAATTCTTTCTAAAACTGGGTACATAAAGACAATTTCTTAAAACCAAACTTCTATTTCTATCAAAAGATAAGTAGACGTCTCCCACTGCAACAGCCGCCACCTTAGTAGCATTGCCCATGTAGACGGTTATCTCTCCTTCAAATAGTCGTCGGGTTTCTTGGAACCCCTGCAAAGAGTTGCAGACATGATCAGTGGCTCCCGTATCTACACACCAGGTGTTGGTACATAACACCGCTAAACATGTTTCAACTACTAGAGAATAAGATATACCTTTGTTTTGGTTCCTACGAGGACGATCCGCCTTCCAATGTCCCACTGCTTACGGATGAAGCACTTGCCCTTCGACTTCTTCATTCCACTTTAAATCCCGTACTCGAGATTTATTCACTTTCTTTCTTTGAACCAAATTGTTTCTTCTTCTTCTTTCCTTCGGTTTAGAAGTAGAACCATTTTCAACATAGTGAATTTGAGCATTGTGACGAAATAATCCTTCTGCGCTTGAAGTTCAATAGTTCCGCTAATGAATAAACCCTCTTATTCATATTATAGTTCAAAACCGCTCAAAACTTCTAGGTAGCGTTGGAGGATCATATCGATCTGGGTTTCCCATCAATTTCTCCTCCAAGGATCCGTATCTCGTTCGGATAAGCCATCATCTTTAGGATATGATCCCTTACAGAGTACCCTCTTGCATGGTGGCTGTCATTATCTTTCTTATGGCTTCTTGCCTAGAAGCCCTATCTTGATGACCAAAGAGTTCCTTGAGATTGTTCATAATATCATAGGTCGTTGGTAAATCTTGATGCTGATGTTGCAATACATTTGACATTGAAGCCAAAATGTAACACCGCGCCATCTCATCCGCTTTTACCCATTTCCTATGATATTCAATCTCCTCTTGGGTAGATTCACCGATGGGTGCATCAGGACAATTCATCAAGACATATTTATAGCTTTCAGTAGTAAGAACAATGTCCGGGTTTCTTTTCCAATCTATGTAGTTTGGTCCAGTAAGTCTATTCTGTTGAAGTATGATGGACGGTGGGTTGAAAGACATCCTAAGAATCACAAATAACTTTTGGTCGAACTCTAAATTTAGAATAATATTGATTCCTCAAACAATACTATTTTAAATTAACCAACACCTCAT
Organism: Zingiber officinale; assembly: GCF_018446385.1. Lineage (NCBI taxonomy): Eukaryota > Viridiplantae > Streptophyta > Magnoliopsida > Zingiberales > Zingiberaceae > Zingiber > Zingiber officinale. The sequence goes on from NC_055987.1 coordinate 31,197,176, forward strand.
AACAACGTGAATTTTGTATGCCACGTTAGTGTGGACTATACAAATTCAACATTTGTAAAAGGAGGGTTTAACCCATTAATTTTATTATCTTGTCAACCTAACTTTTGACAAATAAAATTAATAGTTGGTATCATTTGGTCACACAAATAATAGCGGTGACTCCGTTAGGGAGGATACTATTAGATGTGTCTAAGTGTATACCATTACTTGACACTAAGTCCATTAATAAGATTATGCCCTTCCGGTTGGGGAAGATCACACGCTCTTAATTAACTTCCTATAGTCATCCAAAATGGAAGTCTATTCGTGATCCGCAAACAAGCTCATCCGTTATGGAGGAAGGCACTCGAGCCAGCAAGCTTGTTTGCATCACTTACAAACCGATAATGGAGACCATGGGATTTATTTAAAATCCCTCTCCCACTTAGTTATTTATAAATGAGGAATTTTAACTATGCTAGCCTACTTAAACTTGTAAACTAACATGCACACACAGGACAATATAAAAGCAATAAATAGAAAATTTAATTTTCAACTATTATGGCTTTTATCTCTAATTGTCCTCCGTGTGTTGTCATCCCAAGCTTTTGGCCACCGCCACGGGTCTAGCTGTCGCATCCATCTTGCTCCTAGTTCAGCTGCGCCTCTGGTCCTTAGAAGGTTCCACGCTTTGCAAGATTCGATCCATGACATAAATAGAATTTTACAATTTTGATCCTATATTCCATAAAAGGAATGTACATGTATCTAGATCAAAAATAAAATCCTAATAAAACTAAATACTACTCCTGCTGTATTACAATCATGCACACACATATAAATTGCCCTTGACATGTCCAAGGGTCCAATCACACACATAATTAACTAAAAGCCATAATAGTTGGATCCTGCATCCACAAAGTTAGCACATCCTACTATTATCCTGCCTAAATTATGTATGACATGTGCATAATTAAACTAAATACCAAATACACAGAGGCAAAACCTGGCTCTGATACCAATTGTTGGTTGCTACTCGGAAAACCTATAGGTTCCACTGTACAAAAATTTTGTACAAAGGTCTGAACCTTTTCCTAGATACCATGTGTTCTTTTAAATTAAATTTTGGATCGCCTGCGGAACTTAACACGTTTGATCCAAAACTTAATCTATTTGTTCTTTTAGGTTTTGACTTGGATCTCCTGCGGAACTTAACACGTTCGACCCAAGTCTCCTTAAGTTATTAATTCCATTAAATATTAATTTCCATAAAAGGTTCCCAGTACTGACGTGGCGAGGCACATGGCCTTCTTGGATATGGGAGCAACCACCACCGACTAGACAAAACCTTTAATAGAAAGCTAATATTTAATTTCCTAAAATAACTTTAGGTTAACCAAAGAGAACAATCAAATCACAAGGAAAAGAAAGAAACAAAAAAACACAACTTCGAAAAAACATATTCAAAATACTAGAACGTAAGCCTCTTATATTTGGTATTATTTCCATAAATAACTAGCATGATGCGGAAATAAAAATTACTAGTTATACCTTTTAGAAAAACCTCTTGATCTTCTACCGTATTCCTCTTCTAACCTCGGACGTTGTGTGGGCAACGATCTACCGAGATGAGAAACCACCAACCACCTTCTTCTCCTCCAAGCAAGGTTCGGCCACAAAGGAAGAACTTCACCAAAGAAGAAAACCAAAATACTAACCAAGCTCCAAGAGATGCTAGCTTTCTCTCCTTCTTCTTCTTCTTCTCCAAGTAGTATCCGGCCACCACAAGAGCTCCAAGGAAGGGAGAGAGGTTCGGCCACCACAAGAGGAAGAGAGGGAGAGGATGGCCGGCCACACCAAGGAACAAAAGAAAATAATAGAGGTTGTGTCTCATGAAGGCACCCCTACCCCTTCTTTTATATTCCTTGGCCTAGGCAAATTAGGAAATTTAATTACAATAAAATTTCCTTAATTTTTCTTGACATGAATTAATTGAGAAAAATAAAACAAAATTTCTAAATTAACTTGAGATGGCCGGCCACATCATTGGAAACAAAAGAGGACAAGTTTTAATCAACAATTAAAACTTCCTAATTTGTTTCCGGAAATTTTAAAAAATAAAATTTCTCTTTAAAATCTCTTCATGGTTGATAAAAGGAAATTTCTATAATTTTAATTTTATCAACATGTGAATAATTTTTAAAGAAAAAATAAAACATCTCTCCAATCTACAAATAAGGAAAGAGATCTAATCTCTTTCTTTAATCTTTTGTAGATCTTTTACAAGAGAGATATTTCTCTTTAAAATATATCTTCCACATAATAATAAAAATTAAAATTAAATTTCTTTTTAATTTTATTTGGCCGGCCCTACTAGCTTGGGTTCAAGCTAGGGCCGGCCACCCAATAATATACCTAGGCCGGCCCTAGCTTGGTTCCCAAGCTAGCTTGGCCGGCCCCTTATTGGTGGGTATAGAAGGTGGGTATAGGTGGGTATAGAACTCTATAAATAAGAGGCTACGATAGGGACCGAGAGGAGGAATTGGTTTTGGTCTCCCGATAAAATTAAGCATCCCGTGTTCGCCCCGAACACACAACTTAATTTTATCAATGATAATTCATTCCACTAGAGAACTATCATTGAACTACGCACCAATCCCAAATTACATTTTGGGCTCCTTCTTATTATGAGTGTGTTAGTCTCCCCGTGTTTAAGATATCGAATGTCCACTAATTAAGTGAGTTACTGACAACTCATTTAATTAATATCTAAGCCAAGAGTAGTACCACTCAACCTTATTGTCATGTCGGACTAAGTCCACTGCAGGGTTTAACATGACAATCTTTATGAACTCCTCTTGAGGACATTATCAACCTAGTATCTCTAGGACACAGTTTCCTTCTATAATCAACAACACACACTATAAGTAATACAATTTCCCAACTTATCGGGTTTATTGATTCAACGAACTAAATCTCACCCATTGATAAATTAAAGAAATAAATATCAAATATATGTGCTTGTTATTATATTAGGATTAAGAGCACACACTTCCATAATAACTGAGGTCTTTGTTCCTTTATAAAGTCAGTATAAAAGAAACGACCTCAAATGGTCCTACTCAATACACTCTGAGTGTACTAGTGTAATTATATAGTCAAGATAAACTAATATCTAATTACACTACGACCTTCTAATGGTTTGTTCCTTTTCCATTTTGGTCGTGAGCTACTGTTTATAATTTATAAGGTACTGATAACATCATTTTCTGTATGTGACACCACATACTATGTTATCTACAATATAAATTAAATGAACAACTACAAACAAATGTAGATAATTAGACCAAATGTGATTCTTTATTCATAATAAATGTTTACAAAGCTTAGGCTTTCAGTTTACATTCCAACAAAGAGGAATTGCAAAAGGTACCTAGAGGAAATGAAATGGAAGAGAAGTGAGACTTCTGCCTCAGATATATATGTTATAGAAGTCAATCTATCTATTTCTTCTTCATGGGTATTAGATACCGGATGTGCATATCACATTTGTACTAATGTGCAGACGCTGAGAAATAGTAGATTTTCGACAAAGGGCGAAGTGGACCTACGAGTAGGCAATGGTGCAAGAGTTGCTGCTGTCGCTGTAGGAACCTATTCCTTATCTTTTCCCACTAGACTTGTTTTAGAACTTGAAGAGTGTTGTTATGTGCCTGCTTTAACCAAAAACATAATCTCTGTTTCTTGTTTAGACAAGAAGGGGTTCTCATTTATAATAAATGACAAATGTTGTTCTATTTATTTAAATGACATGTTTTATTGTAGTGCACCTCTGATAAATGGACTCTATGTTCTAGACTTTAAAAACCTGATCTATAATATAAATACCAAACGGTTCAAGTTGAATGATCTGAACCAAACATATCTCTGACATTGTCGCTTAGGTCACATAAATGAGAGTCGCATATCCCAACTCCATAAGGATGGATTTTTGGACTCATTTGATTTTGAATCATATAAGGTATGCGAATCTTGTCTTCGAGGCAAGATGACAAAGACTTCATTTAGTGGACATGGCGAAAGGGCTAATGATATGTTAGAACTCATACATACTGATGTATGTGGCCCTTTCAGAATAGCAGCTAGAGGAGGCTATCATTACTTCATTACCTTCACTGATGATTTCAGTAGATACGACTATGTGTATCTGATGAGACACGAGTCAGAATCCTTTGAAAAGTTCAAAGAATTCAAGAATGAAGTACAAAACTAATTTAATAAGAGTATTAAGATACTTCGATCAGATCAAGGTGAGGAATACCTTAGCCAAGAGTTTCATGACCATCTCGTTGAGTGTGGGATCATATCTCAACTCACTCCACCTAGAATGCTTCAATGGAATGGTGTATCAGAAAGGAGGAACTGTACTTTATTAGATATGGTACAATCGATGATGAGTCATACAGATCTTCCTACTTCCTTCTGGGGGCATGCTCTAGAGACAGCCGCTTTCACACTTAATCGAGTTCCATCCAAGGTCATCATAAAGACATCATATACGATATGGACAGGGAGGAGTCCCAATATGTCTTTTATGAAGATTTGAGGTTGTGAGGCTTACATTCAATGACAAGTCTCAGATAAACTAAGACCCAAATCTGATAAGTGCTACTTTGTTGGATATCTCAAGGAAACAAAGGGATATTGCTTCTATAATCCAACATATGGCAAGGTGTTTGTTGCCAGAACTGGTGTATTTCTAGAAAGGGAATTGATTTCTAGAAAAACTAGTGGGAGTGAAGTCGATCTTGAAGAAGTTCAAGATATTAGCACTGACAATGTGATGGAAATTGAGCAGGTACCACAAGATGTTGTGGATCAGGATTTTGTTGCACCACAAGAGGTTATGGAACAACAACCTGTTCAAGTAGCACAAGCTCTACACAGATCTGATAGGATTCGTCGTCAACCTGAGAGATATTCTTTTCTCTTGTCTGACCATGGGGATGTAGAGCTTATTGGTCCTGATGAGCCTACATCTTATCAAGAAGCTGTACAGCCCAGATTCTCAGAAATGGCTAGAGGTCATGAGGTCTGAAATGGAATTCATGTACACTAACCAAGTATGGACTTTGGTTGATCCACCTGAAGGGATCAAACCCATTGGGTGTAAGTGGGTCTTCAAGGTAAAGACTAACATGGATGGAAATATGCATACCTATAAAGGTAGATTGGTGGCTAAAGGATTCAAGCAGATTCATGGTATAGACTATGATGAAACCTTTTCACCAGTTGCGATGCTCAAGTCCATTCGGATCATGCTTGCTATTGCTGCTTACTATGATTATGAGATCTGGCAGATGGATGTCAAAACCGTATTTCTTAACAGAAATCTACTCGAGGATGTGTACATGACACAACCTGAGGGTTTTGTAGATCCAGAGCATGCTGGAAAGGTTTGTAAGTTACAAAGATCCATTTATGGATTGAAGCAAGCTTCTAGAAGCTGGAATCTTCGATTCGATGATACGATCAAAAAGTTTGGTTTCATTAAGAATGAAGATAAACCTTGTATCTACAAGAAGGTTAGTGGGAACACAGTCATCTTTCTCATATTGTATGTAGATGACATATTTCTCATTGGAAATGATATCCCTATTCTTCAGTTAGTGAAGACTTAGCTTGAGAATTATTTTTCAATGAAAGACTTAGGTAAAGCAGCCTATATTTTAGTCCTTAAGATCTATAGAGATAGATCTAAAAGATTACTTGGCCTAAGCCAGAGTACGTACATTGACAAGATGCTTAAACGTTTTGCTATGGAGAATTCCAAGAAGGGATTCCTGCCTATGTCACATGGTGTGAGTCTTTCGAAGACTCAATGTCCTTCTTCTAAGGTAGAAAGGGACCGCATATATCAGATTCCTTATGCATCTGCTATAGGGTCGATCATGTACGCCATGCTTTGTACTCACCCAGATGTCTCGTATGCGTTAAGCATGACAAGCAGATACCAGTCAGATCCAAGTGAAGGTTATTGGATATCAGTCAAGAATATTCTTAAGTACTTGAGAAGGACTCAAGATTATTTCTTGATCTTTGGAGGCAATGAAGAGCTTGCTGTAAAGGGTTACAACTGTTGCTGTAAAGGGTTATAGTGGTGCAAGCTTCCAAATTGACAAGGATGATTCTAGATCACAATTAGGGCAAGTATTTTACATAAATGGTGGTCTTAGGTATTGGATACTATAATGATTCCATCTCATTCGAGGGATCATCGATATATGAGATATGAGGATATGCAGAGAATCAAATAATGCTAACATTACAGATCCTTTGACCAAGGCTTTGACACCAAGAAAGCATGATGGTCACACTAGGTCAATGGATATTAGATATCTTAGTGATTGACACTAGTGACATAAGGAGATTGTTAGTGTAAGCCCTAAGAGGCAATCAAGAGTTGATTGACTTAAGACATTTTGTATCATATTTTATTATTTCATTAGAAGGCAAAGGTTATGGTTATTATATTTATTGCAGTTCAATGTCGATTGAATAAATATAATAATGTCCTTGGGTAGTAGGTTCTTATCTACAATAATCAATTGGTTGAATTGATACTGAGATATTGTAGAGAACACTAGTCTTAAATATTCCTAGTCGAGCATTAATATACAAGGACAATATTAATGCATTGAGACTAGCATGTAGGTCAACGGATGACTTGATCTCACAAGTCATGGATATGAGATATCAGGTTGACACATGGGTATATATTAGAGAATATATACTGAATGACCTGCCATGAGAATGTTTCATGGATCGTCGTATGAGTGTCATAAACATTCTCATGTGACTATTGGTACGAATAGTCCTTAGACCTGAAGTCACTACGGTTCCCTACATAAGGAGATGTATACTTTGGTATCGTCAAACGTCACCCGTAACAGGGTGGACTATAAAGTCGATCACTGGGTATGCAATGAATTATGGGGAGGGATGTGAGTGATGTAGATGAGATATATCCCTTCCATATGACGGAAGCGATATTTGTGGGCCCCTTGATTAGTAGGACACAAGAAAGCATGACCATGCGCAAATGAGTCAATATGAGATATTGAGCTTATTTGATTGAGTGTGTCTACTTGGAGATCAAGAAACACAAAGATTGATAAGAGGATGACACGGTCTATGCCTCATTGATCAATCTAGATATCAAGGATAGAGGGACCAAGTCATACAACATGATAGCCACGGAAAGGTTAGGTCAGATCATGACTTTCTCGTCACTTGCGTAGCAATGATGCCTTGCTAGATGTCACTCATTGCTTATGTATCGCAAATGTTGATTTAGATACATTGCCAACGTTACGAGAGACTACAGGGTCACACATAAAGAACAAGTAGATATGGATATGGGTATTTTAGTTTGACTAAAATACAAAGGATATTGATAATAATGGGTAAATCCAAAGTGTTTGTGTCATCTTAGTGGTGATTGGCACTAGTGCTAGTGGGAGATTGTTAGTAATTAGCCTTAAGAGCCAATCATGAGATGATTAGGCTTTTTGGATTAATCATTGAGTTATACTCGAATGAACCAACTCATTAGATTAACTGTAATCCGAATTAGACTTATTGAGTTAGACTCAAATAGATCCAATTGTTGGATTGAGTCGAATTGCATGGGAATCAATGGGTTAGACTCATTGGGTGAACTTGAGTTCACCAAGGAAGTTGAATGGTCAAAATTTAACCATTTGATTGAATGGTTGATTTTGCGCCATTGGATTAGAAGATGAAAGGGTGGAGACTCTTGGTATTCCATGGGATGGCTATAAATATCATTTGGATGATAGTTTTCATAAGATTTTCATCACTTGAGAAGGTGAAAGGTCTCTTTTGTTTCTTCTTCTTCCTCCTTCCCATCTTGGCTGAAACACACTTGTAGGTTGCTAGCACAACCTTGTGTGTTCTTCTCCATCTTGTTGAGTTTGTGAGACAAATGAAGCAAGGCTTGTTTGTGTGAATACCGTAGAGGCGCGAACGCTTGATCGTGCTGTGATCCGAGCTGTCGGGAGATCGTGAGCACACTTCAAAGGTATAACTCTATCATGTCTTTAGATCTAACTTAGTATAAGATTATGTTTCTCTTCGCATGGATCTTCTGGAGGAAATAGGTTTTTTCCGCTGCGTGTTTTGCAACCTATTCCCTTACACACTCAACTTTATTATCATGTCGGACTAAGTCTACCTGCATGGTTTACATGATAATCCTTATGAGCCCCTCAAGAGGGCATCATCAACCTAAATAATTAGGACACAAATTCCTTCTATAATCAATAACATACCATATAAACAGTACTATTTTCCAACTCATCGGGCCTATTGATTTAACGAATAAATCTCACCCATTGATAAGTTAAAGAAATAAATACTAAGTATATGTGCTTGTTATTATATCGGGATTAAGAGGACGCACATCTATAATAACAGAGGTTCTATTTTTTTATGTAGTCAGTATAAATCGAACAACCTCAAATGGTCCTGCTCAATACACACATAGTGTACTAATGTAATTTTATAGTCAAGATAGACTAATACCAAATTATACTACAACCGTTTCAATAGTTTGTCCCAATCCATCTTGGTTGTGAGCTACTATTTATAATTTATAAGGAACCGATAACATGATCTTCTGTGTGACATCACACACCATGTTATCTACAATATAAATTAAATTGACAACTACATTGACATATATATAAATATAAAATGTAAACATTTGGCCAAAGTGATTCTCATTTCAAAATATTTCAAAACAGATGTTCATACAGCTAGGCTTATAGTATACATCCCAACACTTTCAACCTAGAATTATAATGGAAATAGGTTAATGATTGACCGGTCGGCGAGTACGTAAGTAAACATAATGATGATATACATACCCCAATGGATTTCTGAGTGTAGTCGTCCGCGAGCTCTCTTGGAGAAATGGTCGTCGTACAGGACCAGGCACCGGTCTAAACTTGTACTAGTGGTCCTTGAATCCTGATATGGTGTTCGGGGGATCGTGGCTCGGCGTCATCAGGGTGGCGCCACTCATCCGTTGGTAGATGAATGATTGTCGTTATATGTCTCCGACCACTTCAAGTTGATGGCTCGGAGGTGGCCTGCCCTGTGGATCGGGGCATTGGGGAGGAGCAGATAGTGGACACCTGAGCGGATGACAAGGAGGAATGGGGTGGAATAAATGCGACGGGAGGCACACATATGGTCCCTGGTGGCAGCACGGAGAGCGATGGTGTCCGGTCGAATGACAGAGGAGTGGGAACCGCGGTGATCCCCTATTTAGGAAAGGCGGGAGATGAAATGTCACCTCTCTTAGGCAACAGATGCTAGGCAGCTGGGGCGGGGGTCTGCAGTGCAGAGGTAGCTGAACGGGATGAACCTTCCCCTCTATGCCTCTTGTGTTGTTGGATTAAGGGCTCACTTGAGGTTGCCGACTCCAAGGGCACCGCAATCAGCAATAGTGATGGCCGCTCGAGAGGGAGTTCAGTTGTGGCAGCTACGGTGTTGCTAGTCGTCGTCCGACTTCCACCCTCCTCGCTAGATACTGCTTGGCTTCCCTCATCTTTACGAGTCGGATCGTCAAACTTGCGAACTGGTAATAGGCCCCGACCCTCCAACTCGACAACGCCTTTGGCATTAATCTCCGCGTCAACGAGCATGTTCTTGCTGCTCAGACATGCCCTCAGCATGATTTGAGCTGCAAGAAAAAAAGAAAAATTAGTTAGATTTAAAGATGGGGAGAAGAAAAAGCATACCTAGGGTAAGAGACGACCGTGTTCGGATTGGACTCAATCCGAACACATAAAAGACACTCTCCAATAGTAGCCAGTGTATATGGTACTTCTGGCTGGCCAGACTGGAAGCTGCTTGGAGATAGTTCGATCAACCTCGATATCTTCCGAGTGATGGAACCTTCATTATTTTTATCTGCCAACCGGTTGGAAAGTCAGGCCGAGCGGGAAAATGAACAAAAAAATAGTGCTTCCTCTAGTGTTTATTGGAGGATGATATTTTTTCAAAGAAGAAGTTTTGGTGGAGGAGCGGTGCTTGGCAGAGGAGAGGAGGAGTCGCAATGCTTGGAGGAGTCTTGAAGGAGTGGTGCTTGGAAGAGTAACGAAGGAGGAATCGCGAAGGTTTTTGTTCGTGGAAGAGTCGCGGAGAAGTGGCGAGCTGCTGAGTATAATTTTTAGGTTTTGAGTTTTTTCATGAAGTTTAAAAAAATCATGGTTTATTATCATGTTTTTAGGATTCAACAATATTTGATAGACAACAATTTAATAAAATTATTGTATAAGCAGTGTTAAAACCATTGTCTTTAGACAATAGTTTTTCAAAAAACTGTTGTCTTTTAAAAAGAAATATGGTGAACAACAACGATTTTCAATAAAATCGTTGTTAAATGGTAAAAAACAACAATTTCTTAAAAAACCGTTGTCTATTAGGTGTGGTTAAATCTAAAATTTCTTGTAGTGTTATTATCACAATGATAACGGTTTATGCACTGTTGTTCCAAACATTGTAAAATATTCTCATTGATAATGGTTCATCTCACCTTTGTCCCAATTGTTGTTAAAATTATCTTTTGGGGTAACTGTTACATCAAAGACGATGGTTTTGTCAAAAACTATTGTCTTTTGCCAAATTTACAACACTTTTTTCTAAAATCGTTGTCTTTCCACCATTGAGAAAGACCAAATTTCTTGTAGTACGTTCAGGCGTCGTAGTGTCGTATATCGAGCAACACTTTTATAGCCCCATCTTGCACCTAGACTCCTCCCCTAGTGCCCCCACTGGGTTGACGTGGTGTGTTCTCATCGAAACTTTATCCAACAAATTTTATCCATCTTCGGGTGCTTGGACTATGATGTAGGCTGGCAAATCAGCTTGCACCACCATAGCTCCTGAGGTAGCCCACTCGGTTCTATCCCGGGTATCTATACCACCTCCGAGTGCCTGGACGTTCGGACGTCCGGTCGCCTAGACTGCCTTTTTCAGCCTTTGTCTTTCCACAAAACAAAGTTAGTCCAACAGATAATATGTAAAGCAAAATAATATTTGATAGCCTCAGGACTGTCAAGTCCTAACTTTAAGTGTTGCTGAAACTCTAGGTCGGATCAACGTCTATTGTTCCCTCTACGGGGAGTGTGTCCTCACCTACTCCTTTTAGGAGAGATTATCTTTTACCAAACTGGTCCTTCAAACCGTTTGAACTTTTGCTCAGCATCTGAGACTTAAGGAATTTCACCTAGTGTCCTCGACTCTAGGATTTCCCACCTGGTGTCCACAACCCCTAGGACTTTCACCTAGTGTCCTCGACCCTAGGATTTTTGTTGGTATCCAGTGGTAGTTTTGATGTATCAACTAAGTCAGGTTAGATCTTATTAGTGTTTAACCCTGTGTCTAAGTGTATAAGAGCTTAGGAGCACAGGAAGTCGAGCGGAAGATGCGGCTAGCGAAAAGGATGGCACGGGAGAGAGCCGACAGGCTCGGAGCGTCTGAGGGACGAGGTGCTGCGGAAGAGTACACTGGCAGACGAGAAGGGCACGCGCGGTGGTCCGAGGGATGAGAAGCCGGAACGGAAGCCTGCTCGAGGAGAATGCCAGAAAAAGGGTTCGAGTGAGCCCTATTCCGGTTGGACGAAATCACCCTATCAAACGGAGCAACAGAAGAGCCAAAAAGGTGTTACGGAGCTACTGGAGGCGTCTTCATTGGAGTTAAAGGTGCCTTCGCACCTTTCAGTGGGAAAGCACATTCAACAGCATTGAAGGCAGCTTCAACCCACATGGAAGGCGCCTTCAACCTTGATTGAAGGTGCCTTCAATTTGGAAGATTTGAACGTTGCCAAGGATAATGTTTTATCCTTGGCAGATAAAGTTCTATCCCTTGAAGGTACCTTGAACCTCTATTGAAGGTACCTTCAAGCTATGGATAAGATTCTACAGGGGCTATAAAAAAATCCTTGGACCTAGGAAATAGGTAACAACTTCTATATTCATTTCCTAGCTACTTTCTAAGCTTCCAACATGTGTAAGAGGTTTCTCCGCCTTCAAAGAAGGAGATCTTTAGTGTGTTTACTTGTCTAGAATTAACAACCTCCCCGATTATAATCAAGTAACTCTTTTGACCTCATTTTTTTGTTGTTCATTTATTCTATTTTTTTGCACTATTAATCTGAGTTAAAAGTTGAGGAAAGTTTTTCTTAACAACCAGTTCACCTCTCCTCCCTCCGGCCTACCTAGGCTAACAATTGGTATCAAGGCGAGGTTCGCTTTAGGAGGACTAACTGTCGAACAAAGCATATGAGATGGATGGATCAAACATCTACCCACCGAACTTCGAGGGAGATTTCACCAACTGGAAGAAGAAGATGGAGGTATTTTTCAAAACTGATTTCCATTTGCTTTTAATAATGGAATTTAGTTTTGTAGCACCCGAAGGCAAAGAAAAATACCACTGGACCAAAAAGGAGCAAGCCAATTTTGTGTGAAACGGTAAAGCGGAGTTCTGTCTGCTAAGCATCTTACCGCCACAAGAAGTCAACCGGATCGGAGCCTACGAGTCTACAAAAGAGCTCTGGGAGAAATACCTGGAACTACACGAAGGAACCTCGGATGCGAAACTCACAAGATGAGATATGCTCAGAAATTAGATCAGCAACATCAAACTGTAAGAAAGCGAAACCGTTGCACACCTTCACTCAAGGATTAAGGAGCTAATCACTGAACTCACAAATCTCGAAGAAATGGTAAGTAACCGAGATTCGCTAAGGTACGCTCTTAACGTATTCCCTAGAAATACTGAATGAGCATCATTAGTAGATGCTTATTATATATCTAAGGATCTAGATTCAACTACTTTAGAAGAATTATTTTTCAACTTTTGAAGTTCATGAAAGTAGATGTGCATGTCTGAAGAAGGAGCATAACATTGCCTTAAAGGCAAAGGCGGACAAACAAGATTCAGAATCTTCTCTCGATAATAATGAAACAGCACTGATGGTATGTAAATTTAAAAAGTTATTTAAAACTAAAAGATTTAATCAAGTGCATAATAGAAAAAGAAGGATAAGATGCTACCACTGCAATGAAGAAGGGCATGTGAAAGATAACTGCCCTAAATTGATAGACAAGGATAAGAGCAATAACAAGAAGTCGACCTAAGCGAATAAGTATAAGAATATGATGGCAATGTGGGACGAAACATCGTCCGAATTAGAAATTGAAGTCATCATCGGACTTGTGCTAGTGGCAAGTCACCAAGAAGAAGGGAACGAAGCAAGCTCATCCGAAATGGGCATCGAAAGCATCGATGAAGGGGGACCGACGTTAGAAGAAAGCAGTACTTCAGGGGGAGCTTCAGATCATGGAATCAACAAGGTAAGTCAGGTACAGTCTCTTCCTCCTGACAAGTTATTTTAGTTTATAAAACTATTAACAAAAACTTGTTGTAAATTAGAAAAAAAAATAAAGAATTAAAATCAACTCTAGCTAAATATTGTCGATTAGAATAATTTGAAAAAATAAAAAATGAAAATGAAAGCTTGAAAAATGAAATAGAAAATTTAAAAAATCTTTCATGATCAAATATTCAATATATTAGAAAATATAGTGGATTGAATTAGTACCTTAAATACCATAAGAGCCAGATTAGGAAAATTTCATAGAAATATATACCTAAGAAACTTTTAATCAACCCAATAGGAAGGAACCTATATTAGGTTCTAAAATCATATTTGGATTGAATATTTTTAATAATGGCTTTTAGAGTAAATTAAATACTAAATTTCTTTAAGAGGCTTTATCTAGAAAGTTGTTGTTGTTCCAATATTTATGAAGGTCTAGTGTCTCGCCATAGCCTAGAAGCCAATTATTGAAATAAGTATTTAATTGACTAACTGTTAAGCATTTAGAAGTTATAAAAATGCCTTAATTTTCTATTAGAAATTAATTAAATATTTTTTAATTAATTCTTATCTTTTTAAAACAGTTAGAAATTTTTTTCACTGGTTTTATTATTTTTACTCTTAGACTTTTAAATGAACCCTATTTTTAATGTGATAAAAAAGGGAGTAGGGAAAAACAAGTCTAGAAGGTACTTGCAAATTTTTAAAAAAAGGTTAAAAAAAATTTTGTAAAAAATTTCTAGAAAATTTTACTAAGAAATTTTTTTTCTTACTTGTAAATTTTTTTTTACTTGCAAAAATTAGATTTTTTTTAATTACCCTAACTTAACTTGGGTTTGATCACATCAAAAAGGGAGAGATTGTTGGTACCCCGTGATAGTTTTGATGTGATCAACCAAGTCAGGTTAGGTCCTGTTGGTGTTTAACCCTGTGTCTAAGTGTGTAAGAGCTTAGGAGCACATGAAATCAAGCGGAAGATGCGGCTAGTGAGAAGGACGACACGGGAGAGAGCCGACATGCTCGGTGCGTCTGAGGGATGAGGTGATGTGGAAGAGTACACCGGCGGATGAGAAGGACACGCGCGGCGGTCTGAGGGACGAGAAACTGGAGTGGAAGCATGCTCGAGGAGAAGGCCAGAAAAAGGACCCGATGAGCCCTATTCCTGTTGGTCGAAATCACCCTAACAAACGGAGCAGCAGAAGAGCCAAAAAGGAGTTGCGGAGCTGCTGGAGGCGCCTTCATTGGAGTTAAAGGCGCCTCCACACCTTTCAATGGGAGGGTGCCTTTAATCCACATGGAAGGCACCTTCAACCTTGATTGAATGTGTCTTTAATCTGGCAGATTTAAATGTTGTCGAGGATAATGTTTTATCCTCGACAGATAAAGTTCTATCCCTTGAAGGAGCCTTGAACCTCTATTGAAGGCGCCTTGAACCTCTATTGAAGGCGCCTTCAACCTACATATAAGATTCTACATGGGCTATAAAAAGACCCATTGACCTATGAAATAGGTAACAATTTCTGTATTTATTTCCTAGCTACTTTCTAAGCTTCCAATGAGTGTAAGAGCCTTCTCCGCTTTCAAAGAAGGAGATCTTTAGTGCGTTTACTTGCCTTGGATTAACAACCTTCCCGGTTGTAACCAAGTAACTCTTTTGGCCTCATTTTTTTTGTTGTTCATTTATTCTATTTTTTTGCACTACTAATTTGAGTTAAAAGTCGAGGAAGGTTTTTCTTAACAGTCAATTCACCTCCCCTCCCTCCGACCTACCCGGGCCAACAATTTTGCCTGACATTCTTGACCTACCAAGACTTTGCCCAGCCCTACAGACTAGGACTTCATTGTATAGTCGCAACTAGGACTTCCCACATGCCTAATGTCCACTAGGACTTCTTTGCCTAGCCTCAACTAGGACTTTCACCTTGCCTAAGATCACTTAGGACTTTCCTGCACATTTACTTAAACTTGTTAGATCACAACATAATTTAACTTTGAACCTTTACCAAATATCAGAACACAAGTTTGATTATCTAGTGCTTTCAGCACCAACATATTGCTGCTTTTGAGAAAAATAGAGAAGAGAAGGGAGGAAGAAACAAAAGACTAGAACTTTACCTTTTTAATTAGCAACCTCGATTAGCTTCAATGAGTTTGGCAACGACACAAAGAGAGTAAGACAAGACAAAACAAGGCTATTCTTATGGTGTCAACAAAACCCTAGAAAGTACGAGAAGAGGAAGAAGATGTGAGATCCTCTCTTGTTGTTGGAAGAGGGTAGTAGCTAATGCTGCATTTCTTGCTTGTTGGAGGAGAGAAAAAAGAAGAAAAAAAAGTTCTTGTGCTTAAGAAGAGTAGAGGAAAAAACTACAAGTTTATTATCATTAGAGAAAAGAAGGAGAAGAAATAAATAAAGAAGAAGAAGAAAGGAAAAATAAAAGAGAAAGATGGACAAAGGCATGGCGGGGGTGTAACATGTGTAGGGAGAAAAGGGAGAAAAAGAAAAGAAAAGAGAAGATTTTTTAATAATACCCTAATTCGTTTTTTACTTATGAAATCTATTTAAATTTTAAATTTAGTTTATCTATAACTTGACCAAATCAATTTCAATTGAAGCCCAGTTTGAACCAATGTAATTCTTATGTCTGCACTTATCAATTGAATTTTGTTAAAACTTGATTTAATTTTAATTTAGTGTTCTCACTTTGTATTCTATGATTTAATTCATCCGTTTATTATTAAATATTTTATTTTAAAAATTTGATATTTAATATTTCAAGTCACAATATTTCCTAGTAAAAGTTACTAATGGATAACTTAATTGATAATTTTACATGAGAAACGACTCCCCTTCTTTATAAATAAGATAATCATTCTAGAGGAATCCAATTCATTATATCATCTCCATTTGTGACTATTGTCTTATGTTCTTTTCTTAGAATCAGATTTAGTATCGGAGAGGTCATGTCAAGGTGCACCTTAGCTCCTTCTAACCTTCGATTAGTCTATTTTATTAAAAAAGTAAGGTGTTTGACGGTGAAGGTGAAGTAAGGTGCTCGGAAACGGATCCATTAGTAGCTGACGTGACTAAAGTCAATAGAGGAAGTTATGTAGGAATTAACTTGTCCCTCGACGAGATGGAAACATAAAACAAAGCTAATCCAATCTTAATTATAAGTATGTTATTTTTATCAACTCCTCATAAATAGTCTATAGGTTTAATTGATATAGGTTCACTAGATTGGTAATAAGTCCAGTAGTTTAATTGCTTTTATGAATTTGTATGCAATGTGCAATTTGATAAAAAGACGTGAAAACATGCAACATGCAAACTCAAGCAAAATTCTACCACCAGCGTGGTCAACTCGACCAACAAACAATTAACAGTAAAAAATATTTTCCATAAGGGATTTTTTCTTTTATAATTTATTTATTTATTTTAGTAATATAAATGTAATATTTGTTATTTGTAAAATATAATTGTTTGGTTTAATTTTTGAAGAGTAAAGAAATGTATCCGTGCGTACAAGGTTATGCCATAAAGTGATTTGATCCCCTCCAACGTGTCGTACATCGATTTCGTCCGACTCGCGTGTCTCTGCCCGACACGTCAGAGGCCGCCTACGGACCGATCCCTGCGATTTCACTGACACCGTGCAAGTGCAGCTTGCTAGCTCATGGCGCCCGCTCGTTGTGAGAGTCTAATCTGCGCCTCACCGCATGAGCGTGCCCAAACGACTGCCCCATCGGACGCCTGCGAGCTCTGCGGAAAGCATCTTGACGTTGCGTAACTCAACCGCATAGACATTTGCATGCGGGAGTATGAGGACAAGGGGTTTCCAAGGGTTAAAGCAGTGTTGCGCTGTTTCAGGTCGCCTTCAGCAGTTGAACTTCCTCTTTCTATATATAGTAAGTGGGGTTTGGCTTTCTCTTGCCTTCCCTTGTGCGAAAGCTTCTTCTTTTCTTCTTATACTCGCCTCCTGTTGTTGTTGATCTGGTGAGAGAGGAAGGATCATGGGGAGAGGCAGAGTCGAGCTGAAGCGGATTGAGAACAAGATCAACCGGCAGGTCACCTTCGCCAAGCGGAGGAACGGGCTGCTCAAAAAAGCCTACGAGCTATCCGTGCTGTGTGACGCTGAAGTGGCCCTCATCGTCTTCTCCAACCGCGGGAAGCTCTATGAGTTCTCCAGCAGCTCCAGGTAAGTGGCAGCCTGCGTGCGCAAACACAGAGTTGATCTAGGATCTATAGATAGCTGCTCTCTTTTTGGTTATGTGGTGGATTCCCGCTTTGATCTGTTTCCTAGCTTGGATTTTCCGCTTGTTTACCGATTTCGTGAAAAGAACAGATCTGACGATGAAATAGCATGAGATGGTGCAAAGAAAGGTTTTCTTTTTCCGCTCGAGTTCACCTTTTTTTAAAAGACTTGTATGGCTGTTCAGATCTGGATCGTTACGATGTAAAGAATCTGATATCTAAAAGATGAAATTTCTGCTCGGACTAGAGTAGAAATTTAACAAAATTTGGAAGAATTTTTACTAGCTTGAACTTCGTTTATCCGTAAAGGGATTTCTGTTTGTGCTTGCCTATTAAGTATTTGTTTGTCCAATTAAACCTTGTTTTTCCTGGTTTCAAGCCTTCTTGGTTTATCAGTAATGATGCGCGCATCCTTTTCACGATGGAACTTTGTAGCTGGGAGGATCAAAGTAAATCAAGATGTATATATATATATATATATATATATATATATTACTCAGCTATTCTAGTGGCTATGTCTTAAGATCGATAGATATTTAGCTTTTCGTTGCTTCGCCTCTGGCAGTCAAAGGGGAAGTATCAAAGAAACAAAATCTGGAACTTCGCGTTTTTATGTGCCGCTTCAAAGTTTTAGGGTTTCCTGTGTAGTTTTAATTTTTTTTTTTCGATTATCTGACAACGAATCACTTCATAGATATCATATTGTTTAGATTTTTTTGCACGATTAGATCTTTCATTGTGAGAATGCAAAGGTAACATCACATCACAATGGTGAAGAAACCTAGGTTATGAGGTGCTTTAAGAAAACGTCTCATCTATCATGTCGAGGAAAATTAACGTTTTTTTTCCAGCAAACTAATATTTTCCATTCTCCTCTGGTTCTCAGATAAATCCTTTCTTGCTATCCCTATAGCTATTTCCATTTTATTGATTTCCATAGTTCGAAATTCAAGTTTTTGATTCTTCGTGTGATGCAACCTTGTTTCCTGTCCTTCAATCTGTTTGTTGCTTTTTTGCTGACACTCAGGTTGACATCTTAATACCTTCTAGACTTCTGCACATCTGGTCCTTTATCTGTTCATCTCTAGACTTTTCAGTGTTTGGAACAATATGATAGATGCCTGTTGCTTCGAATTCTATCCATGTTTGCTCTCTCATAGGCTACTTTTTCTCTGATTTGACGAGTTTCTCGGCATTTACTAACTGGTTATCTTGATGCTTTGTTGCTGATGCGTCCTTTGTGCACACGTAGCCTTTGAGCAAGAATCATGTTATCCTACAGATTACTTTTCTCAATTAATTTTCTTAAGTTGAAATCACTCGGTTTAATAAAAGCTTTTTCTCGGTAGTAAACATCAATCAACGATTTAAACACAGGCCCAACCTTGATCAATTTGTTTTCCATATTTCCACTTGATATGCTCTATTGGGCATGCTTTAACTATCGTCAATATTTTGAAGTTGAAGGTCTAATTACTCAAGAAGATAAACTCTGTATTCTTATTTAAATCTGTGCATTATTTCGTGACTGGGTAGTGGGTACTGCATATTGCTGGTATATATATCTCATAAATTAAATTTGCTCGATGAACTTGATAAACGACCTTTATATAAGAGAATGAAATATGGATAATAGTGGAAAGCATACGATCATTGGTTTTGATTTTGATTATTTTTTGTGTGACTATAGTATCTGTACATGGGTTCAAGTGCGAATCTACAAGGGAAGAAAAAAGACATTTTTGATTTTATTATAATAGTACTTTCTTCAATAGCTCTTATGTTCATTCTCTATTTCTCTCTCTTTTTTTAACAAAGCAAGTTTTCCAGTCGAATTCTGGTGATGTTTTTAATTAATTTTGTAGTATGCTGAAGACGCTGGAAAGGTATCAAAAGTGTAGTTATGGAGCACCTGAAACAAATACAATATCAAGGGAGACTCAGGTAAATAGAGACATTGAAAAGTTCTCCTTTGTATTTACATTATAAAAATATCTTAATTAAATATCTACTATGGATTTAAACCATCAACGAATATAATGAACATAAGAAACTATATTTGGATAACTAATAAATATGTAAACTTTCAAGTCTCACTGATTATACACATTTTAATTGTATATGAAGAAGAATTGATAGTACTGAGTTGGTTCTTTTAAATTTTCTTTTTATTCTCAACTTAGTTTCTAATATGGAAACTTATGTGAAGAGAGTTGGCATGAACTTTCAGACGATGGCGTTCGATGAATTACTAATATAGATTATGTCATGGTTTAAAATCTTATATTATGTCACTTAGTATCACCAAAATTTTCCATTGTAATGAACTTTTGGAGTTGGCATGAACTCATATTAGTTAGCAAGGGTACTCGCTCTCATATGCTTATATTATTTGTATACTGTACTATGTTATTAACATGCTGTAGCACATTTTGGTGCTTACCCGTGTTAATATAAATTTGACTAATCATATCATAATTATATGAATTTTAATTTGGTAATTTGATTTTAAGAATGTGTACAATTGGGTTTTAATTTCTTATTTATAACTTTTAAAAGTAAATAGTGGAAGGAGTTTAAAAAAAATCTAACATCATGTAGACATGCTTTAAAGTAAAATTATATTTCACTCATTTGTATTTTAGCTATCTAATTAATATTTACAATAATAAAAAATTCTAAGTATATGTTAAAGACTACCTTGTCAATATATGTTTGAAAACTGACATGATAAAATTTAATTTTCTTTAATTATCATATTTTTTTTATAAAAGTTAGAAGAGAATTGTAGGGAGTACCACTTCTCTAAATTCATTTTGAACATTCTTGATTTATGTCAAACCATGCTCAATCCTAGTACCATATCTTAGTGATTGAAATTCCAATATGAAATAACAGTATAGACATGGATAACACTAACATGTATTTATATTTTTATCTTTGTTAAATTATCAACTAATCTATGTAACACGAGTCTCAGAAGTTTCATGATTTTTTCCCCCTTTAGTTATGCTTAGTTTTATGTTTCTATGTATAGTTAATTTTTGCTTATTTAGTGGCATAAACTAATAATTCCAACGCAACCATCTTAACATCAACATAAATATGTGTTGGGTCCCTAAAAACCAAGAGAAAAAAAAAGTGTTGGGTCCCTTAAAAAAACCCCACCATAATCTGGGGGCAAAACTTGATAAAATAAATTGTGCTTTCATTGAGAGTTACATCACCATAAATATGTTTTATGTTTCTATGTATAGTTAATTTTTGCTTATTTAGTGGCATAAACTAATAATTCCAACGCAACCATCTTAACATCACCATAAATACGTGTTGGGTCCCTAAAAACCAAGAGAAAAAAAAAATGTTGGGTCCCTAAGAAAAAAACCACCATAATCTGGGGGCAAAACTTGATAAAATAAATTGTGCTTTCATTGAGAGTTACATCACCATAAATACGTGTTGGGTCCCTAAAAACCAAGAGAAAAAAAAAGTGTTGGGTCCCTAAGAAAAAAACCACCATAATCTGGGGGCCAAACTTGATAAAATAAATTGTGCTTTCATTGAGAGTTACATCACCATAAATATGTGTTGGGTCCCTAAAAAAAAGAACCCCCACCCTAGTATGGGAGCAAAACTTGATAAAATATATTATGCTTTCATTGAGAGTTGAACTCAAGACCTCCCGCTTACTAAACGGGTGCTCTAACCAACTGAGCTATGAAAGCTACATGTGATGTTTTAAAAAAGGTAATAAATTCAGTTAGCTTAATTAACTGGCTTTGGGATAATTGATCTAGCCCCACAAAATTTTTTTATCAACTATAAGGATAAATCGGAAAGTACTTCTTTTGATTATGCCCCCAGAAAACCGCGGGTACTTGGAAGACAATCTGGATGTCCTACCACGACACCATACCCCCGAGAACATGTTGGGTCCCTTAATACTCATATATGGAGAGTGAATATTTGATAAATATTGTTGAGTTATTTATTATAAATTTTCAAAATGTTTTAAGGATGTGAAGATAGGACCCCACCATAGTCTTAGGGCAAAACTTGATAAAATAAATTGTGCTTTCTCATTGAGAGTTGAACTCAAGACCTCCCGCTTACTAAACGGGTGCTCTAACCAACTGAGCTATGAAAGCTATATGTTGAGTTTTAAAAAAACATTAATAAATTCAATTAGCCTAATTGACTACCTATGGGATGATTGGTCGAGCCCCACAAAATTTTTCTACCGTCTACCAGGATAAATCGGAAAGTATGCACTGCAGGCAACCTAGACACCCAATATCCTTTGGTTGCATGTCTCATTTGGAGGAAAATTTTTTGTAAATATATCATAGTTGAGTATCAAATCGTAGGTGCCTGGTGATAATCTAAATATCTTATCATGGTACCATAGCCTCGAGAATATGTTGGTCCCTTAATATTCATGGAGAGTGGATATTTGATAAATGTTGTTGAGTTATGTATTATAAATTTTCAAAATCTTTTAAGGATTTGAAGATATCTATCGAGGTTAATTTAGATCGACCATGTGCATGAGATTACAATAACAACAATAACCAAGCCTTTTTTCAGATTATGACATAATAATAATTATAATTATGAGATATTTCAACACTAATAATTCTCTTAACCAACAACATTAAACTATATGGTAATTATAAATTTATATGATATCTCATGTGGAGTTGACTTGTTAAAGTTCACAACTGAACAAAGATATATTAGTATTAAATAAACACGAGTACGATTTTCATCTTTATCTTGTATGTCTCTACTTCTTTTACCCCGTTGCAGTGATTGCTATCTAGATATATCAATAATTATTAAGATTATAATGAAATGATATAATAGTATAAACAGGTAAAAAAAAGCAGTTATTTAATCCGTGATAAATCATCAATTGATGTAATTATAGATTTTGCATATTACAATTGTTCTCATGGTTTATGTTTTGAAGATTTTTTTAAAATTAACTTGATTATCCACGTGGTGCATTGATCGACAATAAATATATTGTCTAAATTGATTTTAAACTTATATAAAATTGCATGTCCAATCTTTGAATAAAAATGTAGGACATATAGTTAATTTATCAATTTAATGTAGGACATGTAGTATATATCAATTACACTAATAACTAACTGGAATATTTAATGCAATCAACGATCATAATCTCTCGCATGATTCTAAGATTCATCTCCTAGAATTACTCATACTTTTCTTTATTACATTGTGAATTATATTATTGTAAGTGTATATATAGTCTCGAAGCATAACCTAGATGCATGAAGTAGATTCCACAAGATTGCAATTTTTTCAGCATTAAACAGTTTAATATTCAACTAAGATTTGTCTTCAAAATGCATGAATCATAATAAGCGAAAAATAAAGGATTAAACATATCATGTATGGATCATTTGCAATAACAATTTGCTTAGTTAATCTTTGTAAAAATTTAGTAGCTATAAACTCTTGATATGAATAGAATGATACTTTGGTAATCATTAAGCAAATGTTGAGAGGTTCATCAGTACTCTTGGCAACCAAGTATCTTTTGTAGAGCTCTTTATGTTGATGCAGTTTAGAATCTTCATCTAGATCTTCAAGTTCATTAGTCGTATTCCTAATTTTATCATATTGTAAAAAAGGTAAACACATATCTACACTTCCCACGAGCAAAAATGAATTGGTAAACAAATTCTAGAACTTAATCAGCATGTGTTATATTGCATGTAATTAACTCTTCTTTCTTCTGCGCGCGGATTCATTCATTTAAAACACTTATCCAATTCCATTAAGTTGAAGTTGCTTGAATCGCATCTTCCAATGGATCAATACCTATTTTCCTTTCTTCTAGTTACTCGACACCATCCTCACCTCTAATGAAGAAGCAAGTACTACTTGCTTCTTCATTAGAGGTGAGGATGGTATAGATGGAAGAATTGCATATTCTCATATGATTGATTTAAGACTTTATAATTTGTCCCACCATTCCTATAGTAATTGATTAATTTCAGCATCTTGTAAATCTAAACTTTCTTTTATATTGTATTGGTAAAATAGACCAGTCAACACGAGTACTTGAAACTTAAGGCACGTGTTGAAGCCTTGCAACGATCACAGAGGTGAACTACTCCAACCCTTAATGTTTCTTATAGTCCATGAGAAATTTACCTGAAGCATTCTAGTAGCAAGACTCTAAAAGATCTTTGCAAATGCTAGAAATCTATTGGGTGAGGATTTGGGTCAGCTTTCCATCAAAGAACTAGAACAACTTGAGCGACAACTTGATGTCTCATTAAGACAAATAAGATCAACAAGGGTTAGTTTCTCGTTCTCATAGAAATACAGATTTATGCTATGACCTTCTATTTTTTATTTTAATTGAATTTTTTTCTTGGGTATAATCATATTTGTATGCATCAACTTATGGTCAATTGTTACTATCAAATATTAATGGTTAAATGTTGAAAACATGTGTTTTAACACTTCAACTTTTTTTTCACAGACACAATACATGCTTGATCAACTTACTGATCTTCAAAGACGGGTATTAATTAGTATATTACGTAGTTATCTCATTGTATTGTATTCAGTAATAAAATCACTGCTCATCTACAGGAACAAATGCTTTGTGAAGCTAATAAAGCTTTGAAGAGAAGAGTAAGTAGCCATGTAATTTAACTAAAATAGCATTGCCTATATATATAGAATTTCAAATCATTAGTATGATGTTGTTGGTGTACATAAAATTAATTTTATCGCAATAACTCCTTACCATGTAAATTAATGCTCACATGGTTAATACATCAACACACTCTCATAATCTACTTAGCATGTGTAGGTCTCCGGACAGTCAGCAAGAAAGAGATGAAGTACCTAAAATTATAAGAATACCCTTTCTCGATCTTTAAACTAAGTTAGACAAACATTTGTTAAGAAACAGAGAGTTAAATGCATAAAATAAAGAAAGACATAAGAATATTTACTTGGTTTACAATAAGAAGATTGCTAATCCAAGACAAATGTAACTCACTAAAATCTCCTTCTTTCAAATGCGGAGTAGCCTCTTTAACAATGAAAGCTCAAAAAAGTAAAGAACAGAATTAGAAATTGAAGTACAGAACTTATTTACAAGTGTTGTCTCAAACTACTGAGACCAGAGCTCTATTTATAGCATGCTGGTCGAATGTGACCGTTTCTTGACGTGTCCCGGTCCGGACGCCCGGACGCTATCCGGATGCCCCTAGCGTGACAAACTCTATTTCCACGCAACGACCTTCGCAACGGTGCGAAGATAAGTTTTTATCTATTCCTGGGCGCCCGGATCCGCTGTTGACGTGGACCCAAAGTTGATCCACTGCATTGAGGTGTCCTTTTGATAGCAAATTGGTCTAGACGCCCGGACCGGTCAGCCATGTGTTGGCCGTTCGACGCCTTCTCCAATCGTTGCCTCCTTATTCGGTCGCTTGAGTGATTCTTCAGCCTTCTAGAATTGAGTTCACCCGAACCCAACTCCGGCCTTCTCTCCTCGAGCAGTCTTCCGCTCCGGCTTCTCGTCCCTTGGAAATGTCACGTGCTTTTTTCTCATCCACCAACGTACTCTTCCGCAACACCTCGTCCCTCAGAGGCATAGAGCCCATTGACTCGTTTTTCGTGTCATCCTTCTCGTTAGCTGCATCTTTCGCTCAATTTTTTGTATTCGTAAGCTTCTGCACACTTAAACATAAGCATCAAATACACAGGATCGAACTTGACTTAGTTGATCACATCAAAACCACCACGGGGTACTTACAATTTCTCCATTTTTGATGTGGATCAACCCAAGATAAGTTATAGTAAAGCAAAATATTAAAGTAAATGAATATGTAAATTAAAGCATTAAATATGTAAATTAAGATATACATTCCCCTAAATTTAATCTATAATTTTTTCCCTAAAAATAAGGGTAATAAATAATAAGGGTTAAACAATCATAACTAATACTTAGAAAATTCTAAAATTTATTATTTGAAAACTGATTTTTTATGATTTAAAAGTCAGCTTTTAAAGGAGTAATTTTTAAATTATTTTTAATTTTTGAAAAAATGTAAAATTTTTTGTAACAGTTAAACATATTTATCCAAAATAATGATAAAATTTATATGAAAAAATAATATTAATTAAAGTAGTAATTAATGATTCTATATAGAGATATATTTTTAAAAAATATATTTAAAAATAGATTTTAAACTCAAAAAATCTTGTAAAATTTTCTGAGTATGTAAAATAGAAAGTATATCTGTAGAAAATTTTTTTTATAAAAATTAAATGTTTGAAAATTTTTAATATTAAAAATTAGTATTTTGATAAAAAAATTCGTAGAAAATTACATAACCGTCAAAAAAATTTTGAAAACTCTTTTTTGGATAGAGAACATAATGTTGTATCACAATTTTTTTTTTTAAAAAAAATAACTCTGCAAAATAATTTTAATTCCAAAAATATATTTTTTTAAAAAATTCATAAAAATGATATAAAAGTCAAAAAAAAATTTTAAATTTTTCCTACAAATAAGTCATAAAATCGATTTTTAGTAAAAAAATTAAAATCTAATTAATTTCCAATAGAAAATATTTGAAAATAAAATTTAGATAATTTTAAGCATATAACAAAAATATTAAAGCAAATACAAATTAGAACATGCATGAAAATTTAATCTAAACATGATTTTGAAATCCAATATAGGTTTCTACCTATTAGATTAATCAGAAATTTTCTTAGTATATATTTTCTTGTTACTTTTCTTATTTGACCCTTATAGAATCTATAATAACAATTTAGCTCTTGAAAATTTCAAAGTTTTTGTGAACCTACATTCTCCTTTTCCAATTGATCTAATTTTTCTTTTAGCTTGACATTTTCAATTAATCAAAATCTTCTATTAAACATGATTTTGTTAAGATTATTTTTATTTCTAAATTCTTCTTTTTTCAATTTTTCATTTTTGGTTTTCAATTTACACATTTATTTAGATATGAATTTTATTCCAAAATATAATTGATCAGGAGGTAAGAAACATACCTCACTTACCATGCCTAATCTGGAATTCGATTCTCCCATGGCATCGCTACATTCATCTGATGTGGCTCCTTCATAGATGTTAGCTTCCGAGTTGCTTGGTTCTTCGTAACTAGCTGATTCGGTGGTAAGGGTGGGGCCTGCCTTGTAGAAGGTCATCGCCACGTGGAGGGTCATAGTCAAAGTGGTCAACATCCTGGGCACTCGTCCGATCGGGTGAACCACCTTCCTGGGCGACATGAAGAGTAGTCGATTCGACAGCTCGGCCAAATACCGAGCTTTCGACGCTCAAAAAGCTCAAGCATGGACGGACGAAGGTCGAGCGGCCGTCTCGCTTAGGAGTGATCGTGGATCGGGTTGGTTCGGTTATTAAGGTAAAAAACTATCCGACCCTACTAGATCAGATAATATAATATCAGGACCTACATCCGGTCCTATATCCGGCGGTTATTATGTATCAGATATCCGACGGGTTGTCAGTTATTTGGATATCCGATCCTATATCCAATGAAATATAAAATATAAATATAAAACAATAAAAAAAATAAAATATTTTAAAATGATAATAGACATTATTCATTACACGTTATAGCAGCTAATCGCCAGTAGCTGCTATAACATGTAGCAGTTTATCGGCAGTAACTACTACAACGTGTAGCAACTTATCGATAGTAGTTACTACAAGTAGGGGTGATCGCGGATTGGGTTGGTTCGGTTATTGGGATAAAAAACTATCCGGCCCTACTAGATCGGATAATGCAATATCAGGACCCTACATCCGACCCTATATCCGGCGGATTTTTTTTCGGTTCGGTTTGGGTCGGTATAAGCGGGTTGGTCGGTTTGGCGGGTTGACTGCTCACCCCTAGTCTCGCTCCGTTAAACGGTGGACGCAACCCCGACCAAGTAGGCAGGGCTCTCTCGCTCGACAGGACGGAGCCAGACAACAGACGATTGGCCGAGCGGCTCTCCTGCTCGGCCCAATAATGGCCAAAAGGAGTAGTTGGGAATATCTTCCTATGGACCAGTGTCGCCGACATGCGGCATGGTCAGACAGAGAATCGTACGGTAGAAGCTTCCACTGTTACGACAGATATATGCTCGAGATGTTAAGGTATGACGTCAGACACGCTTTTCTAACACGTCCTTTCCAGGTATGCTTTGAGAAGCATGCATACCTTGGGAAGCGTGCATGTGCCTCTCGGGAGCCCTATATAAGGACCCCCAGACTTCGATGAAGGTATGTTCACTCCTACTTTAGCTACAGTTACACTGTTGCTCTTTTCTCTTCTCCACTTCATTCGCTTGCCACGGGTGACTGACTTGAGTGTCGGAGGGTCATCGCTATAGAACCCCTCCCTAGCTTGGCACTAACGACTTGTGGTTGCAGGTTTAGCTCGTCGGAGGTCTAAGTCATCTTCAGTCTACATCCCGTCAACGTGAGAGCTCTCTCCCCAGCGTCTGTCAACTCGACTCTCGGACAGGATCAAATTTGACATCGTCTGTGGGAACCCAAGTCTCCACCGACGGTCGAGCGGCGACCTTAAACTCCTGCCTTAGAAGACCGTCGAGCGGCGACGTTAAATTCAGGTCTCCACCGATGGTCGAGCGACGACCTTAAACTCCTGCCTTAGAAGATCATCGAGCGACGACGTTAAACCCAGGTCTCCACCGACGGTCGAGCGACGACCTTAAACTCCTGTCTTAGAAGACCGTAAATCAGCGACGTTAAACCCAGGTCTCCACCGACGGTCGAGCGACGACCTTAAACTCCTGCCTTAGAAAACCATCGAGCGGCGACATTAAACCCAGGTCTCTACCGACAGTTGAGCGTCGACCTTAAATTCCTACCTTAGAAGACCGTCGAGAGGCGACGTTAAATCCAGGTCTCCACCGATAGTCCAGTGGCGACCTTAAATTCCTGCCTTAGAAGACCATCGAGCGGCGACGTTAAACCCAGGTCTCCACCGATGGTCGAGCGGAGACCTTAAACTCCTTCCTTAGAAGACCGTCGAGCGGCGACGTTAAACCCAGGTCTCCACCGATGGTCGAGTGATGACCTTAAACTCTTGCCCTAGAAGACCGTCGAGCGACAACGTTAAACCCAGGTCTCCACCGACGGTTGAGCGGCGACCTTAAACTCCTGCCCTAGAATATCGTCGAGCGATGACGTTAAACCCCAGAGTCGAACGACGATGTTAAACCCTAGAGGTATAACCCTAATGAGTTCAATAATGGATATGTATCGCCCGTCCGGGATTGAAAGTCCAAAAGCTTAATAAGGCAAGCAAATATGTGAAGAACTGTTAAACAACTTCATTGATAATGAACAAAAAGCTATTGAACGACAATCAAACATGCAACACTTTGTTACAGAATCCCTCCTCACTCGAGTTACAGAAGCCCTCCTCACTCGATGTAATCAAAAGCTTCGTCAGGAATAGAGTTGAGTAGTTGGACGCGGTCGACAGCGTCAACAGGCAAGGCTTCAGGAACGCCTCCAGCTAGGTGATCGTCGCGTCGATGGCTAGTTCAAACGATCGGACGATCCGACGATCTGTGTGGACGCCTTCATGAGGAACTGGTCCGAGCAGAGGTATCCCTGCTTCATGGCCGCGAAGCGGCTTGACTCGGCGTCCTGGTAAGTCTTCAGGGTCGCACGGGAGGTCTCCAGATAATCCTCAAGGGCCTTCACTTGCCCTTGAAGAGCGGTCTCCCGAGCCGAGCGACTCTCCCACTCAGCAGCCAAAAGATTCTCCACCTTCTTTAGCTTCTTGGCTAAGTTCCAAGCTTCCTGGTTCTTCAGATCCAGGTCAGCTATAGCTTGATTTTTTCTGGTGGTGGCCATATCGATCTTTTGGTCATAGTATTTCACCTGGGTCTCGAGCCGACCCATCATGATCGCCCGATCAGAGGAGGTCTTCTGACCGACCTCCAGAAGCTTCTTGGTCTTGGCCAGATCAGCCTGCAACTCGGCAATCGAAGGCCCTTGGGAGGAAGAAGCTTCACCAGAAATATTGAGCTTCTTAAGCTCCTCCTCCACCAACGCTAGACAGTTGCACACCGCCACACTCTCCACCCAGTACTGCATCCGAACGGAAGAATGTTAGTGTCGAACGAAGGTAAATCATGAATAGATAAAGAACTTACGCCGGTGGCCATTTGCGTATGGTTGTTGCCAAGCAGCCCGGGAGGCATCGTTGCAGCACGCCCTCTGGCTTCCTCCCAAACCTTAACGAGCGGCCTGCGGATGTGTATCTGATGTTCGGTAGTCTGCGGTTGATCGCCGGCCGCCAGGAACTCCTCCGTTGGGAGGTGGAGAATGGCAGTCACGGATCGACGACCACTCGAGGCTGACTGAGAAGAAGCTGCAAGGCCAGAAGCTTGGGAGGCTGAGGCCCGAAGGATGCCGGATCGTAAGACCCTCCGCCGAGCCGGAGGAAGAGAGGAAAGTGGTCGGACCGCGATCGGTTCAGGCGGTAGATCGGCAAACGAGGGGGTCCGATCGGAGGAAATGGCCTCGACTGTCTCAGGAACGATCGGAGAGGAGGTGCAATGTCTCTTGCGTTGAAGTAAAGGAACCTCACCAGAAGACCCCGAGCCCTCAACTTGGGTGGTAGGCTGGGACTTAGAAGGAAGCGGATCCCCAGCTGGTTTTGTGTGGGGCGTCTGACCGACGGCATCCTCTCCTTCAGTTTGCGCTGCCTCACTCTCACCCTCGTGAGAGCCGACCGGAGTCAAACCGAGGCTCGCCATCTCTTTTACCGCTGCCGCCTCGATCTCAGCCTGCTTGACCTTCATAATTCCGGTGGCTAAGGAGCACATCATGATGTCGACTACAAAAGAAAGAAAGAATCAGTTAGATTCAAAAGAAGAAAGAAGAGAAAATTTCATACCTAGGTTGCTCGGGAGCTTCGTCCGGATCTGACTCAGCCCAAACGTATACATCACCCCCTCCGACAGCAGCTTATGGATGTTGAATTTTTGGCCGTCCAGCAGGTTGGCCGCATGGAGATAGTCTGGTTGGCTCCTATACTTTGACAGCTCCGGTTGAGGCAGGAGCCTGACCTGCCACTTGGTACAGAAGCTCGGTCGCTTGGGGAGACGCATATAGAAAAAGTAATCTTTCTAATGTTTACTGGAAGATGACATTTTGTCGAAAAAGACCAAGCCGACCCGAGACTGGAAGAGATAGGTGCCCAACTCGGACTGCTTTGGGTAATAGAAGTACTAGAATACCTGGGGTGCAAGGGGAATACCATGCACCTTGGACGGTACAACCACACTGCACAAGAGGCTAAAAGAATTAGGGACGAGCTGCGCCAAAGGGACACGAAAATAATTACAGACTTCGGTTATGAAAGGATGGATTGGGAAGTGCAAACCGGCCACAAATTGGTCCCGGAAAAAATAGATAGTGCTGATCGGCTGGTCAATGGGCCAATCAAATGGGGAGGCTAAGACTATTTCGTGGTCAGAAGGAATGTCAAAGGCATTGATGAGGCTCGCAGTGTCGCCCGCGTCGAACCAGGTCTCCATGGTGTTGTACCAGAGATCGGGAGCAAGGTCGGACGGCTGAGAAGAACTAGCCATTGTCGGAAAACAAAAGAACAGGAAGATGGACAGAAAAGGGGGCAGGAAAACACCAAAGCAGAAGCAGGAAAGCAACGGAAGAAAAAGAACCAAGCAGGAGCAAGGTTGAAGAGCTTACAGAAGGGTATCGCCGGGGGGAGAAGCTGAGGTTCGCCGGAGCACTGGACACGAGCAGTATCGCCAGAGCACATGGAGAAGACAACAGCGATCGAGCAGAAGTCGACATTGCGGCTTTATAAAGTGGATGTTCGACTGACTAGAGCCGTCCGATCTAGGGCACAAAATCCAAAGCATAGATCCGGTCGTTGAATTTGAACCGTCGAACATCACATCACCTCTGTCGCTTCGATCGTGCGGTGACAGCGTCAGTGCCACGTGGCGTTCGCTTATAGGAAGGTCTTAATGGGGATGATTTGCATGAATTACGAGGAGATTTGGGCGACGTTAGCATTGATCGTGCGGGTCGTGCCCATTCGAATACACCGAAGGAGAAATTTCCCAAGTGTAAATCCTTAGGGTGTCGAATGACCTAGGAGATCAGCCCTACTTGGGCCAATCGGGACGCAACTAGCCCTTGGCTGATCGGCCAGTCGGTCACCAGACTACTTGTCCATTCAGTCAGACTTACAACCTCCTTCAACTAGACTTGAGAGGGAGGCACGTGATCCGGTGGTAAGGGTGGGGCCCGCCTTGTAGAAGGTCATCGCCACGTGGAGGGTCATAGTCAAAGTGGTCAACGTCCTGGGCACTCGTCTGATCGGGCGAACCACCTTCCCGGTCGACATGAAGAGTAGTCGATCTGACACTTCGACAGCTCGGTCAAATACCGAGCTTTCAACGCTCAAAAAGCTTAAGCATGGAAGGACGAAGGTCGAATGGCCGTCTCGCTCAGTTAAAAGGTGGACGCAGCCCCGACCAAGTAGGCAGGGCTCCCTCGCTCGACAGGATGGAGTCGGACAACAGACTATTGGTCGAGCGGACGCTCAGCCCGACCACGATATCACCCGGACAACGAATTGGCTGAGCGACTCTCCTGCTCGGCCCAATAACGGACACAAGGAGCAGTTGGGAATATCTTCTTATGAACCAATATCGCCCACATGCGGCATGGTCAGAGAGAGAATCGTACGGTGGAAGCTTCCACTGTCACGACAGAGATATGCTCGAGCTGTTAAGGTATGGCGTCAGACACGTCTTTCTGACACGTCCCTTCCAGGTATGCTTTGAGAAGCGTACATGCCTTGGGAAGCATGCACGCGCCTCTCGAGAGCCCTATATAAGGATTCCTAGACTTTGACGGAGGTATGTTCACTCCTACTGTAGCTACAGTTACGCTGATGCTCTTTTCTCTTCTCCACTTCATTCGCTTACCGCCGGTGACTAACTTGAGCGTCGGAGGGTCATCGCCGGGGAACCCTTCCCTGGCTCGGCACTAACGACTTATGGTTGCAGGCTTAGCTCGTCAGAGATCCACGTCATTTTCAGTTTACATCCCGTCAACGTGAGCGCCCTCTCCCCAGCGTTCGTCAACTCGATTCTCGGACAGGATCACTAGCCATCAGTGATAGTCCAGCAAATGCTTCTATTTCGAACTCGGATAATGAACTTTCATCCTAAGTGGCCTTGAGATTCTTATGCTTGGTTTGCGTTGGCCGTTTTGTCTTTCTCCTTCTTAAGCTCTGGGCATTCCTCCTATATGTGTCCTTTTTGGCAATGGTGGCATCAAACTTTTCTTTTATTTCTTGGATTTTTTCTGGTTTGCATTTCTTTAAATTTATTAGGTTTATTTTTTTTTAAATTTCCTTACTATATAATCTTCTTGGTCTGCATCAATATCTGAGTCTGACTCGGGTTCATCCTTCTTGGTGGCTCTTAGTACCAAATTCTGGCTTGAATCTTTTCTTGTGGTGCATATCTGGATTCATGTAATTCTAATGTCGAAAATAGACTTTCCAGTGTACTTACCTCTAGATCTTTTGATATGTAGTAGGTGTCTATGATTGAGGTCTACTTTGGAGTTTTAGAGAAGGCGTTACCATTTCACCGAGATTGATTGGTTTGACAATCACCTCCTTGATTTTCGTGTGTAGTTGAGCTATTATCTCACCTTTTTCTAGACGGATGTTTGTTAGTTAATTTTGAAGAATGTCTCATCGTGCGCGCTTCATATCGGATTTGCCTTTATGGAGCTCCAAGATTTTTTTTTCCAAAGTTCTTTGGCTGAGGAGTAGCTTCAAATGCGGTTGACTTCTTGAGGCGGTAATACACTTAGCAAGTGATATTTCGCTCTACTATTGGCTACGAAATCACTTTATTCCTTCTTCGTTCATTGATTTTCTTCTTTCTCTTCTCCTTGTTGATCCTTAGGAACTACACAATTGTACTTTATTATTAAAATAATTTTGAAATATGTTCATAGAAATACCTCCATTCGGCATTTCTAGTGTGTGAACTCCCTCTCGAACTTCAGGGGGTTGAGGCTTGGTCAGGCTATCAATTTTTTTACCTCGGTCGTCGGTTAGTCCTTCTGAAGCATCCTCATTTTGATACCAATTGTAGATCTCCGGCCAATCGGCAAGAGGGGGTGAATTGCTTGAAATTACAAGAATACCCTTTCTCGATCTTTGGACTAAGTTAGGCAAACACTTGTTAAGAAATAGAAAGTTAAATGTATAAAATAAAGAAAGAGGTAAGAATATTTATTTGGTTTACAATCAGAAGATTGTTAATCCAGACAAATGTAACTACTAAAATCTCCTTACAAACGCGGAGTGGCCTCTTATAATGTTGAAAGTTCAGAAAAGTAAAGAATAGAACTAGAAATTGAAGTACATAACTTGTTTACAAGTGTTGTCTCAAACTACTGAGACTAAGGCTCTATTTATAGTCTATTGGTCGAATCTAACCGTTTACTGATGTATCTCGGTCCGGGTGCTCAAACCCTATCCAAGCACCCCTAGCGTAGCAAACTTTATCTCCATATAACAACCTTCACAATGGTGTGAAGATAAGTTTTTATCCATTCTTGGGCGGACGGGCCATTGCTAATGTAGGTCCAAAGCTAATCCATTGCGTCGAGGTGCCCTTTCGATACCAAATTGGTCCGAGTGCCTAGACCATCTTGTCCAAACACCCAGACCGATCAGCCATGTACTGATCGTCTAACGCTTTCTCCAATCACTTGGGTGATCATCCAATCTTCTAGAATTGAGCTCACCTGAACCAACTCCGGGCTTCTCTCCTTGAGTAGTTCGCTCCAGCTTCTCGTCCCTCAGAAATATCGTCCGCTTCCTTCTCGACTGCTAGCGTACTCTTTCGTAACACCTCGTATAGGATCGTTGCGTTAGAAGGGGGAGTGAATATCGCTCGTGGCTTTCATGTTCATTTTAAAATAATCGAAGAACAATCGAGAGAAAGCAGCAGAATAAAGAAAGCAAGAGCAATGCTAATATGGCAAGAGTTACTTGGTTCGGAGCCTGTGGCGACTCCTACTCCAAGGCCTGCACGTGAGAGTACTTTCGATGGGCAATCACTAATCAATCGTAAAGAGTACAAGAACAATTTTAAATGGTTACAAGTAATTTAGAAAAGTAAAGAATACCGATGACTCAGAGATTTAAGTCTTTAGCGCGATCGTCGTTGGGGCAGCTTTTAAGCGTCGATGAAGCATTTTCACAATAGCACGAAGAAGCAAAAGTTGCGTAGAATGATGTTTTTGAGGTGTTGGTCGAATAATGCTTTTATAGGTTGTTCCGAGCGCCTGGATCCCTTCCGAGCACCTAGACCATGACGTAGGCCCATCCAATCAGCGTGCTCCAGCCTGGCGATGGGATAGAATTCGACATTCGGGGTGCTCGGACTCCTTCCGGACGCTCGGGCTCCCTCCGAGTGCCCGGACCACCTTATTATGCTACCTTCTTTTCCTACAAAACAAGGTTAGTTTAAGCAAATAATATGCAACGAATGATAAGATTTAACAATTTTCGAATTGTCCGATCTTGACTTTGAGTTTCGCTGAAACTCTAGGTTGGACCGATTCCTACTATTCCCTCTTCGAGGAACGCATCCTCACCTACTCCTCTCAGGAGAAATTACTTTTTGCTAGATTTGCCTTTCAGACTGTCTGGACTTTTGCTTAGTGTCCGAGACTCCAAGACTTCATGCTGAACGTCTACTCCACGACCCATTTAGACTTCCACCTAATCCGCTACCATCAGGATTTTCACCTAGAATCCTCAACTCTAGGATTTCACCGAAAGTCCTTGATCCTCTAAGACTTCGCCCAGTCTCCCAGACCAGGATTTTATTGCCTAACCATAGTTAGAACTTTCTATAACTTAGGATTCCTCCCCCTAGGGTTTTCCACCTGCCTAGAATCCACTAGGACTTTTTACCTAAGAGCACTTAAGACTTTCGTGTAAACTCAATCACACTTATTAGACAACAAGTAATTTTAACTTTGAATCTTTTGCTATTATCAAAACACAAGTTTGATCATCTAGTGCTCCCTGCACTAACACCTCGTCTCTTGGACGCACTGTGCTTGTCGAGTCGCTTCCTGTGTCATCCTTTTCACTAGCTACGTCTTCCATTTAACTTTTTATGTTCTTGAGCTCCTGTACACTTAGACATATTGATCAAATACATAAGATCTAATTTAACTTGATCGATCGTATTAAAATCATCATGGGTACTTATAGCTTGTTCACATTAACAAGAAAAAATAAACAAATTTTATTTTGTTAAAAGTTACCAACTGCATTAACGAAGCGTTGACATTAAGGATAAAAAAGTAAATTAAAGTTTATCGATTTATGATTAAAACTTAAAAATTATTGACATTATTGGATCAATAGTTATTTATCAAAACATTGGACCCAAAATATAGTGTTAAGCTTTTGTGAAATTGTGTGACCCTATCAAATTTGTTTGTTTTTCATGAAAAATTGTTTTTCTCTCTAACGACCATGTTCTAAATAATATATACAAACCATATCTTCTTAAAATGCAATAGTTTATTTTTGACACGAGATAGAATAACAATTATCCTATAGACTGACGAGAAGGAGTTTGAGGAGAAGACAAGAAGAGAAAATCATAATTTATAGATTTTTTTTTTTAAAAAAAATATTATTTAATAATTGAGGATAATTTCTCAAAGTTTATATAGACTTTAGATCTAAGATCATAAAAAAGGAAAGAAATTTTAACAAATAGATTTCAATTCTTATCTGGTAAAGAACGGAAAATTTTTTTAATTGGAATAAAAAAATAATTAACAGACTCATGAAATTCCTAAATGAACTCAAAATCCAAAAAAAAAATTAAAAGATATAAATGACCAAAAATACTACAAGTATT
Organism: Zingiber officinale; assembly: GCF_018446385.1. Classification (NCBI taxonomy): domain Eukaryota; kingdom Viridiplantae; phylum Streptophyta; class Magnoliopsida; order Zingiberales; family Zingiberaceae; genus Zingiber; species Zingiber officinale. Next base: position 31,233,913 of record NC_055987.1, read on the forward strand.
AAAAAAAGTAAAAATTACTACTACTACTAATAATCTTCGGATCCTTTTGAATCAGTCATCCTAGGTTAAAAAAATCTGTCCTTGAGTTTAGAATAATTTTATATGGTAATTTAGGAGGAAGATCATCTAACACTAAATCTATAAAATCTATTAGCAACTGTTAGATTTTGAAAATCCTCGTTAAGATGCTATTGAGCACGACATTGTGGACGATGTTCTTGTCCATCTTTGCGTCCTTCAAACACTTCTCATATTCTCTCATAACTGCAGCATAATCCTTGACAATGATGAGAATTCTAGGTTTCTTCCAGCGAGGTCTTCAATGTTTGAAGTGGAGTCCCTTTACAGGGAGAAGACTTCTCTTAGGAATTTGGCAGAGTTGACCATGGATTATGGTTATAAATTGGATCACCAAATATGCCGGTCTTTTAATCATCTCTTCAATGGCTTCACGATCTTCATTTGATCATCGTGAACATTGAGTGCATTTGGACAGAATAAATAATTATCATAAGATCCGAGATGCAAATTTCTTTACTATGTTATGGTTAAGCATGCCTTCCGATGCAGTACAAGAGCAATCCTTCTCAGAATATATAGGAATACTCTCCTTAGTTCTTTTTACCATATCTGAAATTCGATCATCAGAAAAAAACACTCCTTAATTTTAGAATGTCGCATCCACAACCTCCCATAGATTGTGGAGGACATGAGATGCCACTGTCAACTTTTACTTTCCATACAATTGTTGACTTGGAGGCATCCTCTGAGTCGATAGATACACTAACATCCAAATCTAACTTATCTTGAGGATATCTGACACAAGGATGGCCAAATAACCTTCAATATTTGGAAGGGAGAGGTTTTTTCATAGATGTCCAGTTATTTATCTTGTTAGCCTTCAATAAACTTCCATCGCTAAAATCATATGTATCTCAGCAATCACCATCACTTCGTATAGGAACTGAAAGTAGGGATGACAATGATGTAGAATCGATGTACGTGAGAGGAGAGGGGGGAGGGGGGGAGGGTGAATCACGTTATTTTAAAACTTAATTATTACGATTTTGAAAACAAAGTGCGCATCAGAAAAGATAAATAGAAATAAGTAAACCTGAACACGAGACATTACTTGGTTTGAAGCTTTTGGTAACTCCTACTCTAAGATCTACAATCCCTCAGACTGTATCGATGGCCAATTCACTATAAACCTCTTTCAAACCCGCTAGAAGAAAGAATTTAGTATACTAATAACGAAGGACAGTGTAACCGACTACACTGCCTTAACAATAAAGTAAATGATTGTAATTTAAATTTACCAACACGTGATTATCGAAGTTGAGAGGTCGTGTGTTGGTGTTGATCTGTCAACAATGGTCAGATGTAGTAGAACGACAATAATGCGAAGACGTAGTAACAGAATGGTCGTAGTAGCTCGTATGGAAGTTGTGTCTTGAATTATGATCGAACAGTGCTTTTACGAAGTGTTGAGGGCGCCTCCAACTGTTTTCGAAGTGCCTCCAAATGTAAATCTAATCCCTTAAGTTTCGGTCACGATAAGTCACACAGACGATGGCTTCTATCCACTCGAGGGCACCTTGCATGCGCTTCGAGGCACCTCCATGCAGCTCCGAGGCGCCTCTAGCGCTCTCCGAGCTGCCTCCTCGGCACGAGAACTTTATCCTCAAAGTTCATCCTTGCGAGGGCGCCTCCTCTAGATCCAGGATGCCGCCATGCAGCTCCGAGGAGTTTCCCCGCAGCTCCGAGGTGCCTCAGATACTGTTCATCTGTGGTTACTTTTACATTTTCACCCCTACAAAAAGTCTTAGTCTAAATAACAAACTATATCTTATAAAATAGAGTTAACACAATTATTTATAAGGGAGTATTAATTCGATCTTATCTTTCCAAGATCGTGATCTAGTTATAGTCTCAGTTTAGGCTTCCCAAATGAACTTAAATTGGACCAACACCTAAAGTCCATAATTGAGACTCGTCCTCACTAGATCACTCTCCTCGAGTGACTTACCTCACTTACCATACAGAATTGCTTGACTCTCCTTTGACCAACCAAGTTTTCTTGCCAGTTGTCAGGTTCGCAGACCCAACTAGACTTCGGCCAGTTGTCAAATCCCGCGGATCCAGCCGGACTTTCCGCCAGATATTGGGTTACTTCTTGACCTATTTGGACTTCTCACCAGCTATCAGGTCTAACAGACCTAGATAGATTTTAGCTTGGTACCATAACCTCTAGACACATCAAGCCCTGCACACTTGGTAACAAGGTTAGATAACACAACATTTAACTTTTAATCTATTTGTCATTCGTCAAAAATCTAAGTTTGACCATTAGTGCTCACTGCACCAACAAATAGATCGACTTCAGGTCGGATTCCATATCATTCATCTCCATACCCATGGGTATTAGATATCCATCCATATATTCATACCCATTAAAGATTGGATAGCATCTATACTAATAATTTTTTTCTTTCCATTCAACTTATCAACATTCAAAAAAGCATATTAGAATTAATATCATATTAAAAATATATATAATTAAAAAATAAATAAAATATCTACATAGTCTACTCCTAACATCAATAAAGAATAAAAATAATTAGTGAATTTCGAGAATTTTTTTTTAATATATATATATATATATATATATATATATATATATATATATATATATATATATATTATTTAATCGACTGTTCGGGTCAGATATCGGATATCAGTAGTCCATATCCTCCTCCATTTGGGTCGGATATCAGATCCTCCATCGGGTTCAGAGGAAATTATCATCCCTAATTGAAAGGAAGAAAGTGTCTCTTTATCTTCTTTTTGATCTTGGTCTTGCCTTGTCTGTCTTATGAAAGTCATAAGTGCTCTCACTATGCTAATACTAGACCTATGAGTTTAAAGACAACTAGTTTCACTTTCATCCGATATAGAACTTGCTTATAGTTGAAGATATGATCCACTTTGTTGATCCAATCAACAAAATTCACTATCTATGACGTACCTAAAAATTCAAGTAAATCAACTTGAAATCCTCTCGATCACGTATCTCATGATTTTCAAGATCTTGTGTCATCAGACACTGGGTTAAATATGTAGGGCTACAATTACACGGTGTGAGGTTTCCTTAGCAGGAGCCTACCTGACACGACCATGATGACCTTCTCGGCTTCCTCAATAGAACACTGTCGGCTCTGATACCAACTGATGTCAGACAGAATAATGATTATCTTACGAGCTAACGAGAAAGGGGGTTTGAGGATAAGACAATAAGAGAAAATCGTCATCCTCCATATTTTCTTGAAAAATGAAATATTATTTAATAATCAGGGATAATTTCTCAAACAGATATATAAATATTTATAGAGATTCTAGACCTTAGACCGCAAAAAGAAAGAAATCTTAACATATATACTTTAATTCTTATCTCATAAAGAAAGGAAAGCAAGAAATTCTAAAAGAAAGAAAAACATATATTAACAAATTCACAATTACCAAAATTCCTATATAAACTCAAAATAAAAAAATAACTAAAATACTAAAAAAATAAATTACTAAAAATAATAATAATAATCTTCGATCCTCCTACTACCTAATTTCTCATATAAAATAGATGTTAATAAGGAGAAGCTCGCATGTTTTCTTTTGTATTATGACTTGTGAGATGCAGTTGGATGAAAGCTCTCAAGCCAATCAACAACTTTGGGATCCAAGTGCTCATGCTGTAGCTTATGGCCGTCAGCAGCCTCAACCACAGGGTGATGGATTCTTTCAGCCCATAGAATGTGAACCTACACTTCAAATTGGGTAACTCCTATTGCTATATATTAAGCTCCTTTTGCTTTTCTATTTCATAATATATTAAGCTACCGTATACACGACTGAATTATTATCAACAATTCAACATTTAGTAGTGTACATGCCTGATTCATTCTTCCTTTTTATTTCTAGGTATCATCCTGATCAAATGGCAATTGCTGCAACAACACCAGGGCCAAGTGTTAGCAACTACATGTCAGGCTGGATTGCGTAATCCAACTGGCTAAATCCACGTAGCGTTCCTATGTCTAAATTAATGTGCTGTGCTTTATCAATGGCTTCAACTATGAATTGCTATGGTTTCTCATTGTCTAATATCTTGTCTGTTGCTAGCTACTAGACAAGAAAACTGCAATGTCTATAAGCCAGTGATTATGAATTATTATAATCCTTGTTATATACTCTTCCATAAAGGAACAATTGCAATGTATGGATGCTTTTACTAATTAATCTTAATTACTAGCAAGAAATAACGGCTTCATCCTCTGTCAACCAAAGTTGTGGCAGGTAGCAGCAGCTTCTATACATCTCTCATGCATATAGAGGGTGATCATAACCGGAACATGCTTGAAAACCCAGGTTAGTAGCTTGTTTGCTCCCTAGATGGTCCTATATTTTATTTCAATTTAAAATTTGTAAATCTTGAAATAGGATCTAAAAGTTTCATTGGTCGCATATTGCAAATCTTACAATTTCTTCTTCTTATTATTTTTAATTTGTTGGTTCATGTCCTTTAAGGAAGGGTGAGTCGTCAATATACTTGAAGTACAATTTTAATGCAATAATAAAAAATATACTGACAAGTAAGAAGAGGGAATTTAAGGCTTTCGGTTGTCGAAGTCAATTTATGACTTTGTCGGATCATTCTTTGAGCAGTGCGCAGTTGAAAGATTGCTGAAATTAAGTGTTTCTTTGACTATGCTCGAACGAGGCTTAAGTAAGCCATTGAGGGCACCTCCAACCTCCATAGGAGGCGCCTTCAGCCAAAGTTTATCCCCTTTTCCGCGGTGTCGATAAGCTTCGACGCCTACATTACTTATCCACCCGAAGGCACCTCTAAGCTCCATGGAGGGCACCCTCCATCCATTGTTCAAGGTTCCTTCAACATCCTTGTAAGGTGCCTTCTACCCTTCTTCCTACGCAGTTGCAACCAAGGCACCCGAGGCGCCTCCAACAGCCCGGAGGTGCCTTGGACACTATTGATCCGAGCATTCCCTTGTGCAACCTCATTCCTGCAAGGCATATTACAACTCACAAGTGAGGTGGCAAATAGTCAAGTTAAACTTGACTCTTCTTCTTCCTCTCAAGTCAAGTCAAACTTGACTTAATCTCTCTCATGGTTGATCTAATCCAACCATTTAATTCAATCCAATTTAATATAATGAATCTAATTCATTTAATTAAATTGATTCAATGAGTCATAATCTAAATTAGACTCATTGAACACATGAATCAATTTGAGTCCAACTCAATTAGCCCAATTAGGATTACTCTTAATCCAATTTGATTCATCACATGAATCTAATTCTCTTGGTTCATCATATGAACCTAATCTCCATCTAATTGTCCTTAGTGTGTGACCCTATAGGTTCTTGTAACGTTGGCAATGCCCCTAAACCCATTTAGGAGCATAAGTAATAAGCGGTATCTAGCAACATATCATTACTACCCAAGTTACAAGAATGTTGAGATCCAACATCACCTTGTGACTACTAATTGTGACTCCTCACAATATATGACAAGTGTCCTTCTATCCTAGACATCTAGATTGATCAATGTGAGGCATAGACTGTGTCATCCTCTGACCAATCCAAATCTTGAACTCCTAGTAGACTCACTAAATCAAATGAGCTCAATATCTCATACTGACTCATTTGGGCATGACCATGTACTTCGTGGTCTCACTCTATCAAGAATATCGATGTCTCTCCCGTCATATAGGAGGGATAAATCTCATCTACATCACTCACATCCCTCTGGATAATTCGTTACATACCTAGGAATCGCCTTTATAGTCCACCCAGTTACGGGTGACGTTTGACGAAACCAAAGTACATAACTTCTTATGTAGGGAACCATGGTGACTTCAGGTCCAAGGACTAGTAGTCATACTAATAGCCACATGAGAAAGTATATGACACTCATATAACGATCCATGATACTTTCTCATGACGGGTCATTCAGTATACATTCTCCAATGCATACCCATGTGTCAACTTGATATCTCTATATTCATGACTTGTGAGATCAAGTCATCGAGTTGACCTACATGCTAGTCTTATTGCATTAACATTGTCCCTGAATGTTAATACTCGACTAGGAATGATTAAGAGTAGTGTTCCCTATATCATCTCACTATCGATTCAACCAATCGATTGATATGGGTAAGAACCTTCTACTCAAGGACGCTATTATACTTAGTTTATTTGGCACCAATACAAGTAAGTATAATAACCAAAATAAATGTCTTTATTTATATAAGAATATGATACAACAAGTTCATAATACAATCATCAAATGATTGGCTCTAGGGCTCTAACTAATACAAGGGTGAGCATTAAAGGATAATGAAGGGTATGAGACCTTCACGGTTTGGATTGGTTATTGCTTAAGGATGAGCATTAAAGATAATGAAGGGTATAAGGCCTTCATAATGGTGTTGTGAACAATGAGCGAAGTTGTGAACAACGTTGGGTAACTCTTCAGGGGGAGAGTTTTTGATGTATGCCAATAGGGGGAGAATGTGTGGTTAAATTAGGCCTTCATTATCTAAAGAGGGAGTTTGCCCTCTAGTAAAGGGGAAGAATGAAGGAAACCATCATCCTTACATTGGCATGAAGGAGAGTTGAGGCTATGAGATTAGCCTAACTTAAAGGTATTGTCAAAAATCAAAAAAGGGGAGATTGTTGGTGCAATATTCCCTAGGGTCAAGGTTGACCAGGTTGACTAAGCTTGAGTTGGCTCAAGCTCAAGTCTTGATGTTTGTGTTTTGATGTTTGACAATACATGGAAACTGATAGTAAATAGAGATTGCAGGTGCAATCGTTCATTTGGGGAGATTGTTGGTACAATTTTCCTCTGATCAAGGTTGACTAGGCAGATGGGAAGACCTAGTGAGTGAAGCTAGGTAGAAGGAAAATCCTGGTGAGTGAAGCCAGGTGAAAGACCTAGTGAGTGAAGCTAGGCAGATGTGAAAGTCCTGGTGAGTGAAGCTAGGCAGATGGAAATTCCTGGTGAGTGAAGCCAGGCAAATCGGAAGACCTGGTGATTGAAGCCAGGCAGATGGGAAGACCTGGTGAGTGAAGCCAGGCAAGTGGAAATCCAGGTGGGTCAAGGTTGACCGGACATCTGGTGTTGAAAAGTCCAAGTAAGTCAAAGGATTGACTGGATACTTGGCACGAAGAAATCCAGATGGGTCAAGGGTGACCGAACATCTAGTGAAAGTCCAAGTGGGTCATAGAGGACCGGACACTTGGCATGAGACGGTAAATCTAAGTGGGTCAAGGAGGATCATACTTGGTGATCAGAAGTCCAACGAGAAGTTGGCAAAGTGAAAGTCCAGATGAGTCAAAAGTTGACCGATTTCTTAGCGGTCGTAAGTCCAATAGGAAGTTGGCATGGAACTAGGAAGTTCGGACATAGTAAACTTTCGAAGGCCATAACTTTTGACTCGGATATCGGAATGAGGTGATCTCGGATGCGAAACGAAAATAATTTCAAGCTCTATCCAGTTTTCTATTTTCCAATCAATTAGCCAATCGATTAGGGGGTTCAATCGATTGGTCAATCGATTAGGGGGTTCAATCGATTGGTCAATCGATTGGGTGATGTGAATTCGTGCAGAAATGGGCTGAATCAATTGGGTAATCGATTGAAACTTCCCCAATCGATCGATCAATCAATTGGGAGAGTTTCTGAGTGAACAGTAAGCTTCTGAATCGATCAGTTGATCGATTAAAATCTCCAATCCATCGATCGATCGATTGGAGCGTTGGAAATCGCTCGAGAAGCCTTGAATCGATCAGGCAATTGATTCAGGGCGATTCCAGAGAGCACAGAGGCGCTCTGAATCGATCGGTCGATCGATCCAAAGCTTCCCCAATCGATTGGGATTCGACCGTTGGCGCAAATATAGACGTTGGCGAGCGTTTTCTTCGACAGAGCTTCCATCTCTTCTCTACGGCAATCACAGCAAAGCTCCACAACGATCCTTTCTTCCTCACCACCAGTTCTTAAAGGTTCTTGGAGGCACATCCAAGTCAAGAGGCGAGTTACAACAAAAAGAAGAAGAAGCTAGGGATTCATTGTAGTCTTGTAAGATTTACTTGTATTTTGCTTCTTTCTTTCTTATTGTTGTATTGTGAGCTTGTAAGACTTCTCCGCCTTCGTTAGTTACCGTAAAGAAGTGTTTTCATAGTGGAGGGTGCGTGAGTGTGTGGATCCTTGGATTAGTCACCTCTTCTTGAGGTGGATACCAAGTAAATCCTTAGTGTTAGCATTGTAGTTTTTGTTTCTTGTATTATCCGCTGCACATCATCATCAAGGAGCAAGCAACAACAAGCACGAAGAGCGCAATGAGCTATTCACCCCCCCTTCTAGCTACATTTTGACCCTGACAAGTGGTATCAGAGCAAGGTTGCTCTTCACCGGAATCATCACCGGAAGGGGCAAAAAGCTAGAGGGTGAAGAAGTTGGAGCAAATTTTACAAGTCGAAGACTTCATTCAAGAAGCTCAACTTCAAATGGAATTCCAAGATGGACTTGGATTCGATATAAGGGTGCCTCCACCGTTCACAATGATGAGCTTCGATCTTTGGAGATCAAGGATTGAAAATTTTTTGATGGTGGAGATAGAGCAATGGTTTGCTCTCATGGAAGGCTTCGAAGCTCCAACAAGTTCAAAGGGCAAAGTTTTCAAGAGGAGCAAGTGGAGCCAAGAACAAATTCAAAGGAGCGAGGCAAATGATAAAGTGACCAAGCTTTTGGTCAATCTATTGCCTAGCCACATTTTGGAGCAAATTGGAGAATTCAAGGATGTCAAGGAGCTTTGTAGCAAATTGGCAACGATTCATGAGATCCCCTCCATTGTACCAATCCAAGAAGAATCAAATGAGGGTGATTCATTGAATCAAGATCAAAAGGAAGAAGAAGAGGACTCCGAGATTGAGAGGTGCTCAACATCGGAAGAAGAAGAAGTCCTAGAAGCTTTATCCTCAAAGGAGTGCAACCAAAAGAGCAAGGAAGGAGCATATTCCTTGTTTCATGTACAAGAGGATGAAGAAGAAGATGAAGTCTCCGCCTCTAGGATTGAGGGGGAGAGACCTTTGTTGACATCGGATCAAGAAGAAGGAAAAACTTCTACATCCGGGTCAAATGGAGAAGAAGATGATACATCCTCCAAAAATCAAGAAGAATCAAATGGAGAAGCAAGTGTCATCCCTACACATGAAGGTAAAAAAGGTTCAATTAAGAATAAAAATCATATTATATGTTTTGAGTGTAGGGAACATGGGCACTACAAAAGCAAATGCCCAAAATTGACCAAAAAGAAGAGCCAAGTGGCACTAAAGGGCAAGGAGAAGCCCAAAGAGACCACTCCCAGAACAAAGAAGAGCAAGGAGCACATTGTGTGCTTCTCTTGCAATCAAAAGGGGCATTATTGTAGTCAATGTACCAAGGGGAAGAAAGCGGTCAAGGCTCAAGGAGGAAGCACAACTCAAGGGGGAGCCTCCAAGGTAAAATACAAGGTATCATTTGTTGAGTCTACCCCTTTAAATAATGGTAAAAAGCATGCTAGTTCTAATTTATATCATTTTAATGCTATTTACCATAAAAATATGAAGCATGATAGAATTAAGGAAAAACATATAGCTCTTCATGCTAAAACTACCACACCTAGGTCTAGGAAGGTAGATAAAAATTTAGGCAAGAATTCTAAGGATTTTAGTTACAAGCCTAAAAATAAAAATACTCAAGGATTAAATGAAAACCCAAAAACTAAGGATTTAATGAGAGAAAATCAAGTCTTGAGGTCAAGGCTTGATAAATTAGAAAAGACCCTAAAAAGGATGAAAAATATCCTAAAAGGGCAAAATGAGCAAAATCTAGGTTCAGGACAACAAAGGTCATCCAAGGGTCATAGAGGGTTGGGATACAAACCTAAAATCAAAAAGGATGTGCCTTCTTACCATAGAGTTCTATATAGTTATGGAACTAACTCTAGGCTTAGTGGTCAAGTCAAAAATACAAGGGAAGTAATCCCTAGAAGTATTTTTGCAACAACAAACGTGACTAAGACTTCTAAGAAGTCTAAGAAAGTCACAAAGAAGGTCACAAGGGAAGAAATCCCTAAAGTTGACCTAGAAAAGATGACCAAGGTCTCTAAGAAGTCTAACAAGGTCACTAGGAAGGTATCTAGGGAAGTTATCACTAGTGAATACCTAGAGCATCCAAGGAGCACCAATAGGTTTTGGGTTCCTAGGGGCATTTTCTCTACCCCTTAGATGGGTTAGAGAGTGTCAACTCCGATTAGAAGGATAGTTAACCCAACTTTGATGAAGTTGACACTCGGAGAGCATTTTCAAAGTTATTGTTAACGTTTGAAAATGAAAAGGATTTTGATTTACTCTTGAAATGAGTAAAATGTGCCATGATTTGAGAAAATTGATTTTAAATTAAATTGACATAAGTGAGAGAATCGTAAAGAAATGTCAAGCTGGGATTTTAGCATTTTATTGGGAAGTTAAAGGCAAATCTAAGCCTTATTTTAATTTGTTACTCTTTAAAAGAGTAATTTGTGCCAAAGTTTGAGGAATATGCTTAATTTATATTGGCATAATGTAGGAAAAGCAAAGGAAATGTTAAAATTGGGTGTTGACATTTTCTTGGGAAATATTGGGCAATCTAGGTTTAAATTTTAAGTTAGCTAAGGCTTTAGGATACTTAGATAGGAAACCTAGGTATATTTTATTTATGCTAAAATTTGTCATGCTTTGTTTGCCCATCATATGTCATGACATCATATTTATTCTTGCACTCATACCTTATTATGAAAAACATAAAAATATCATGTCATGTCATACATACATCATGTAGTCATAGGAAATTTTCTTTTGAAAATTATTTATCTTTGATGTATGCCATAACATATCATGCATTATGTTTAATTCCCCGCAATTAAGGACAAATGGCATTTATTAACAAATAACATCCTTGATAGTTGCTCCTGACATCAAAATACCTAGATAGATATGCATAATCCCTAGATTAGGGCAAAACCAAACTTTACATCTCACAAAAGAACTATAAGGTGACTTGTATGTGTTTTAGTGCACATTAGATACAAGTGAGATGTTAGGATGATGAACAAAACTCAATATGTTGATTTAGTGCATTCTTTTGAGTTTTAAGTGTTGGAACCCCAAGGTTGTTTTGGTGTGATCAACAAGTTAAGTTAGGTCCTGATGTTTCTAACCTTGTGTCTAAGTGTGCAGGAGCTTAGGAGCACAAGTACTCAAGTGGAAGACGTAGCTAGCGAGAAGGACGGCACGCGATGCGTCCGAGGGACGAGGTGCTGCGGAAGAGTACCCTGGTGGACGAGAAGGAAGCGTGCGGTGGTTCCGAGTGACGAAAGTCAGAGCAGAAGATTGCTCAGGGAGCAAGAGATGCAGCTAGCGAGAAGGTCGGCACGGGGTGCGATCGAGGGACGAAGATTGCGGATGAGTATGCTGGTGGACGAGAAGGAAACACACGGTGATTCCAAGGGACGAGAAGCCGGAGTTGAAGGCTGCTCGAGAAGACCGGAACTTGGGTTCGGATAAGCCCTTTTCCGAACGGCAGAGATCACCCAAGAGAGCGGATCCGGAGGAGAAGAATCGAACCGAGGCGGGACTGAACTAGAGAAGAGGTCCCGGATGAAAAAAATCAACATCTGTTGACTTTGGGCTCCGGGCGTCCGGAACCCTTCCGGGCGCCCAGACTAGACTTTTGACCAGGATCGAGATTTGACTGATCTGATTGTTGGGGGATAAAGTTTATCCCCCCAGGGCACCCGGAACCCCTTCGGGGTGCCCCGACCAAGGCTATAAATATAGCCTTGGTCCAGAAGCTTTTTAACGAACTCAGAACTGTAAATCCAACGCTTATGCGCTTTAGAGTTTTAGTTGAGCTTCTTTCTTTTTGTACGTCAACACTGTAAGAGGTTTCTCCGCCTGAAGGAGATTGATATTGGGCTTAATCTTCCTTGGATTAACAACCACATCGGTTGTAACCAAGTAAACACTCGTGCCTCTTATTTTATGCTTTTTAATTTACTACTTAATCTATTTATGCATTTTAAGGCAATGGCGCATGCTTGTTAGTATTAGTCTTAGTATCAATTATGAGATGATTGTAAAGGACTCATTTTGTATCATATATCATTATTAATAAAAGGCAAAGTTGGTTATTATATTTATTTCAGTTCAGTGTCAATTGAATAAGTATAATAATGTCCTTGGGTAGTAGGTTCTTATCTACAGTATATCAATTGTTTGAATTGATAGTGAGATATTGTAGAGAATACTACTCTTAACTATTCCTAATCGAGCATTAATATACAAGGACAATATTAATACGTTGAGACTAGCATGTAGGTCAATGAATGACTTGATTTCACAAGTCATGGATATAAGATATCAGGTTGATACATGAGTATATATTAGAGAATATATACTGAATAACCCGCCATGAGAATGTTTTATGGATCCTTATATGAGTGTCATAAATATTCTCATGTGACTATTGGTATGAATAGTCCTTAAATCTGAAGTCGCTACGGTTCCCTACATAAGAAGTTGTGTACTTTGATATCGTCAAACGTCACCTATAACAAGGTGGACAATAAAGTCGATTACTGGGTATGTAATGAATTATGCAGAGGGATTTGAGTGATGTAGATGGGATCTATCCCTTCCATATGACGGAAGCGATATCTGTGGGCCCCTTGATTAGTAGGACACAAGAAAGCATGACCATGCTCAAATGAGTCAATATGAGATATTGAGCTTATTTGATTAGGTGTGTCTACTTAGAGATTAAGAAACACAAAGGTTGATAAGAGGATGAGACAGTCTATCTTGGCCTAGAATCGGATAGGATTGCACACCAAAAGCACACAGCACACAAGAAAAAACAAGAAGAATAAGACAAATAGGAACTTCACTTATGAAAGGAAACCTTACACCGAGATACCTTCTACATGCCTCTACGACCCTTTATATAGCATCACAAATGATAAGAGCACGAACCATGAGATCTAAAAAAATAGGATCTAGATGAGATCCATAAAAATAGGATCTAGATCCATAAAAATAGGTAGACCGAGTAATAACTAATTATCAAGAAAATAAAAAAATAAAAAAAAAACTAATGACGTGGAGGGATTATTTTCTCACATTACTCCCCCTAATCCTGACATGATTCTAAGTCACGGAGCCGAGTAGTTGTCGCATGGCACCACGGGCAGTCCATCTTTGTTCTTCGGTATTAACCAACTCAACCACAATTTGTCCACCTTTGGCACCACGGGCAGTCCATCTGTCTGCACCATGAACAAGTCCATCTGTTCGCGTTATCCATGACTCCGCTTCTTTGGCCCTGCGCCAAAGTCTATTTGCATACCAAGTGCTCGGCCCACAACTCGATCTCTTCGGCACCACGAACAAGTCTCGTCTGTTAGTTCTCTTGGCGCCCCGGGCAAGTCCGTCTGCTCGCACATTCGTTGCCACAAACAAGTCCCGTCTGTATGCTCCTTCGGCAACACGAGCAAGTCCATCTGCTCGCACAACGGACAAGTCCATCTGTCCGCCTTTGCTGCTTGGCATATGTTGCATACCTGCCACGCCCGCTTCATTGCCAAGTTTGCCTCCTGCACACTTGGGCTTGGAACGTGCCCAGCGCACTGCCAATCCTCTGCTTGGTATGGCTTGCGCCCATGCCACACTTGTTGGTTTGCCAAGTCTTCCTCCTGTAAGACTTGGGCTTGGGTAGCCCTGCACTGCCGCTCTGCTTGGCATGCCTTGTGTGCATGCCCGACTCGGATGTATGCCAAGTCTGCCTCCTGCAGACTTGCACATGGACAGTGCCCCGTGCACTGTCAGCTCGCTGCTTTGCATGTGCCCTAGCCAGGTTGGGTCTTCTTGTCTTGCTAGGAGACAGGCTTGCTTGAATATCTTCAAGGTTATCTTGTACAAGCGATTTTGTAATCACTTTATCAGCATCAAGAGCTTCCCGCTCCTATCAATCACCTTCATGGTATCTCCTTTCATATGCACTTCATTCTCAGCTTCTGTCAATTGACCAAGACTTATGATATTACTACAAAGTTTCGGAATGTAGTATACCTCGTGGAGAGCCTTCTGGTCACCGTTCTTGCATTCAAACACAACCGTCCCCTTGCCCATGATCTCAATGGTTGATCCATCACCAAACCTCACCCTCCCGGTGATGGTTTCATCGAGTTCTTGAAACTTCTCACGATGGCCAGTCATGTGGTTGCTGGCACCGTTGTCAAGGTACCAGACGTCTTTATCTTCTCCTTTCTCAACGCTGCGATACATCTCTAGTAGGAACCTATCTTCACTAAGTAGAATGATATCCTGCCGCTCATGCCTAGTGTGAGACTCCTCGTGGGACACGGTCATCATCAGTGTTGGTTCTTCATCGGTGGCGTAAGTGAGGTGAGCCTCATCATCACGACGCTTGTTGTAGCACTCGGACGTATAATGCCCCATTTTTTCGCAATTGAAACACTTTATATGGCTCTTGTCTCGAGTGTCACTGTTATTGCTGCTAGTGCCTCCTGCACTGTCTGTTGGTTGCTACTCGGAAAACCTATAGGTTCCACTGTACAAAAATTTTGTACAAAGGTCTGAACCTTTTCCTAGCTACCATGTGTTCTTTTAAATTAAATTTTGGATCGCCTGCGGAACTTAACACGTTTGATCCAAAACTTAATCTATTTGTTCTTTTAGGTTTTGACTTGGATCTTCTGCGGAACTTTACACGTTCGACCCAAGTCTCCTTAAGTTATTAATTCCATTAAATATTAATTTCCATAATTGGTTCCTAGTACTGACGTGGCGAGGCACATGGCCTTCTTGGATATGGGAGCAACCACCACCGACTAGACAAAACCTTTTATAGAAAGCTAATATTTAATTTCCTAAAATAACTTTAGGTTAACCAAAAAGAACAATCAAATCACAAGGAAAAGAAAAAACAAAAGAACACAGCATCGAAAAAATATATTCGAAATTCTAGAACGTAAGCCTCTTGTATTTGGTATTATTTCCATAAATAACTAATATGATGCGGAAATAAAAATTACTAGTTATACCTTGTAGAAAAACCTCTTGATCTTCTACCGTATTCCTCTTCTAACCTCGGACGTTGTGTGGGCAACGATCTTCCGAGATGAGAACCACCAAGCACCTTCTTCTTCCTTACAAGTTTCGGCCACCACAATTCTCCAAGAGAAGTAGAGGTCCGGCCACCACCACCAGGATGCAAGAAACAAAACCACCTTTCTCTCCTTCTTCTCCTAGCTAGAACCGGCCACCATCAAGAGCTCCAAGAGAGGTTGCCGCCGGCCATAAGAAGAAGTGAAGAGGAAGAAGCTAGGGCCGGCCACCAAGGAGGAAAAGAGAGGAGAAGAATAATAGAGTTGATCACACATGAAGGCACCTCTACCCCCTCTTTTATAATCCTTGGTCTTGGCAAATAAGGAAATTTAATTAAAAACTTCCTTAATTCTTTTGCCATGAAAAAGAAAAATTTATTTAATTAAAAACAATTTTCCTATTCTCAATTTACATGGCCTGCCACCATCAAGCTATAAACAAGGAGAGTTTTAATTAATTAAAACTTCCTAATTTGTCTCCAGAAATTTATAAAAAATTTCTCCAATAATTTTCCCTTCATGGTGGTTAATAAAAAGGAAATTTTATAAATTAAAATTCTTCTTTTAAACATGTGGATAATTTCCAAAAGGAAAGTTATCTCTTAAAAATTAAAATCTCTTTTCAATCTACAAATAAGGAAAGATATCAAATCTTTTCTTAATCTTTTGTAGAAACTAATAAAAGAGAATATTTAATTTTTAAACTTCTCTTTATTATCATGGTTAAAAAGGAAAGTTTTTCTTAAAAATAAAATCTCCTTTCAATCTACAAATAAGGAAGGATTTCAAATCTTTTCTTAATCTTTTGTAGAAAGCTTTTAAAAGGAAAGATTTAATTTTTAAACTCTCTTTTAAAACTATGATATCCACATAAGAAATAATTTTAATAAAAAATCCTTTTTAATATGATGTGGCCGGCCACCTAAGCTTGGGCTCCAAGCTATTAGCCGGCCACCTTAAGGCCAACCTTTAGGCTTGGCCGGCCCTAAGCTTGAGCTTCAAGCTTAGCTTGGCCGACCCCTATTGGTTGGGTAAGAAGGTGGGTATGTGGTGGGTATACATCTCTATATACAAGAGACTACGATAGGGACCGAGAGGAGGAATTGGTTTTGGTCTCCCGATAAAATTAAGCATCCCGTGCTCGCCCCGAACACACAACTTAATTTTATCAATAATAATTCATTCCACTAGAGAACTATTATTGAACTACCGCACCAATCCCAAATTACATTTTGGGCTCCTTCTTATCATGAGTGTGTTAGTCTCCCTGTGTTTAAGATATCGAATGTCCACTAATTAAGTGAGTTACTGACAACTCATTTAATTAATATCTTAGTCTAAGAGTAGTACCACTCAACCTTATCATCATGTCGGACTAGGTCCACCTGCAGGGTTTAACATGACAATCCTTATGAGCTCCTCTTGAGGACATTATCAACCTAGTATCTCTAGGACACAGTTTCCTTCTATAATCAACAACACACACTATAAGTGATACCATTTCCCAACTTATCGGGCTTATTGATTCATCGAACTAAATCTCACCCATTGATAAATTAAAGAAATAAATATCAAATATATGTGCTTGTTATTATATTAGGATTAAGAGCACACACTTCCATAATAACCGAGGTCTTTGTTTCTTTATAAAGTCAGTATAAAAGAAACGACCTCAAATGGTCCTACTCAATACACTCTAAGTGTACTAGTGTAATTATACAGTCAAGATAAACTGATACCTAATTACACTACGACCTTCTAATGGTTTGTTCCTTTCCATTTTGGTCGTGAGCTACTGTTTATAATTTATAAGGTACTGATAACATGATCCTCTGTGTGTGACACCACACACCATGTTATCTACAATATAAATTAATTGAACAACTACATTTATCACAAATGTAGACATTTGACCAATGTGATTCTTATTTCTAGATAAATGTTTATACCAAAAGCTAGGCTTTTAGTATACACTCTAACAATCTCCCACTTATACTAAAAGACTAAGCTGCTATATCTGCTGCCATACATCTGATTCCTAACCCTTCAACATGTCCATCAAAAGCTCTTGCCTTAAGGACCTCGGTGGAAGGATCTATAGGTCATCACCTGATGCAATCTAGGCAGCAACAACTTCTCCTCGTTTATACGATTTCTCGTATTGGGTGGTACTTGCGCTCTTTTGTGTTTACTTGCCTTTATAGACTTATGGTTTCTTCGAGTTTGCTACTGCACCAATATTATTACAATAAATTGTAATAATCTTTGGACAAACCAGAAATCATATCTAAGTCTATCTTGAGATTATTGAGTCATTCAGCTTTTATGACTACCTCAGAGGCTTGCCATATACTAAGCTTCTATGGTGGAGTCCAGAAAAACACCTATGCTTATCACTCTTCCATAGTTATGACTTTACCTCCTAAAGTAAACACAAAACCCCGAGGTTGACTTATTATTGTCCCTATCCGATTGGAAGTCAAAATCCATGCAACCCACAAGGACCAAATTAACTGTCTTGTAAGCTAGCATATAATCTCTAGTGCCTCTAAGGTACTACAATATATGCTTTACTGCAGTCCACTGTCCTTGTCCAGGGTTACTTTGATATCTGCTAACTATGCCTTTGGCAAAACAGATTTCTGATCTCGTGCATAGCATACATTAGGCTTTCAACAGCCGTAGCATAAAGAACTGCCTATATTTCCTTTATCTCCTTTGATGTCTACAGAGACATATCTTTAGATAAAGTTACTCCATCCTGAAAAGGTAAGAAACTTTTCTTGGAGTTTTGTATGCTTAAAACGAACAAGGATTTTTCCGATGTATGAAGCTTGGGATAAGTAAAATATTCTTTTCTTGCGATCCTTTATTACTTTGATCTCAAGAATATATACATTCTCCCAAGTCCTTTATATTGAATTGTTTGGACAACCATACCCTTACTTTTGACAACATTTTGATATTGTTTCCAACTACCAAAAATGTTATCTAAGTATAGTACAAAAAATATCACCACGTTTCCATCACATCTTTTGTATACACAAGACTTATCCGGTTACTAAATCCATAGATCTGGATTACTTTGATAAACCGGATATTCCAAGACCTTGAAGCTTTGCCTCAGTCCATAGACTGATTGAGCTTACACACAAGATGCTCTTAGCCCTTTGCAATGAACCCTTCTGGTTGCTTTATATGGATGTTTTCTTCAAGACTTCCATTAAGGAATGCAGTCTTGACATCCACTTGCCAAATAGATAAAAGAATCCGGATAAACTTAAGCATGACTACCAGTGAAAAAGTTTCCTTTTTCATCAAGCCTTGCTTTGAAAGTTACTACCTTCCTGTCTATCCCTCTTTTCCTATTATAGACCTTTTTACACCCAACGGCTTTTACACCATTTGGTGATTCTACAAGCTTCCAGATTTTATTAGAATACATATATTCTAATTCTTTTATTCATTACTCTTTGCCAAGATGCTGCATCTTTATCTTGGAGTACTTCATCATATGACCGGAGATCAGGTTCATGTCCTCCAGGGATCGAGTCCAAAAACTCTCCCAAAACATAAATCTTTTTAGGTTGCCTAACAACCCTCCCACTACGATGAGGCACTTTCTGTAATTGTGTATCATTTGTGATACGTGTTGCAGTTTCTTGTGATATTTCATCTTGTACAGTTGGTACTAGATTAGACATGTCCTTTATTATTTCCTTAAGAACAAATTTACTTATGGGCATGAGGTTTATTACATAGTCCTTTTCTAAAAATCGGTTATTGATGCTAACAATAACCTTCTGATTTTTAAGACTATAAACCTACTTTCATTTCTCTAGGATAACCCACAAACAAGTGAATTCCTGTCCAATTTATCATTGTCTCTCTTCAGCATATGTGCTGGACTACCCGAATCCGAATATGCTTCAAAATAGGCTTACACCTATTCAGCAATTCTATATGAGTAGAGAGTTCTGACTTTGGAAGGTACTATGTTCACTTCCGTTTCCAGAGTATATCCTTAAAATGAATTTGGTAATTTTCTAAATAACTCATCATCTATCTACTTATTTCCATAAGAGTCCTATACCTTCCTTTTTCTACACCATTCTGTTGGGATATACCTAGGTGTAGTTAGTTGGGATTGAATCCCTACTTCTGATAAGTGACTCCTAAATTCTCCCAAGAGGTACTTGCCACTACGATCTCACCGTAGTGTCTTGATACTTTTACCTTGACATTTCTCCACATCAACCTCATACTCTTTGAACTAATCAAAGCACTTAGACTTGTGGCACATCAAGTAAATGTATCCGTATATCAAATAGTTGTCTATAAAATAGACGAAATATTTGAAACAACCTCTTGCTTGGATAGTCATAGGATCACACAAATCAGAATGAACCAATTTCAACATATCTTTGACTCCATACCCCTTAGACTTGAAAGCTTCTTGGTTATTTTTCCTTCCAAGTAAGACTCGCAGGTTGGAAAGATTTCCACTACTAATGAACCCAAAAGTTCATCAGCTACCAATGAATCATACTCAAGTTAATATAACCTAGCCTTAGATGCCAAAGATATAATTGGTTCATTTCCGAAGGTTACTTTCTCTTAAAGTTAGAAGATGTGTTACTAATTTCCATTTGTTGCATCGTGAGAGTTATTGGATTTATAAATTGCCAACCAACGTACCGGAGCAGATAACTTCCCTCTTTTCTTAATAACAACTTTGTTATTAAAAGAGAGAATATCATGTTCTTTGAATAGTTTAGAAACTGAAAACTAGTTCTTTCTAAACTTGGTGCGTAAAGACAATTACTAAAAATCCATGTTTTATTTTTATCAAAGATAAACATCTCCCACTGCAACAGCAGTGCCCATGTGGATGGTGTTTTTATTTTCATTTAGTTGTCGGGTTTCCTGGAACCCTGCAATGAATTGCGGACATGATTAATGGCATCCGTATCTACACTCCAGGTTCTGGTAGATAACACCACTAAACATGTTTCAACTAATGAAAAATACACCTATATTGTTCTTAGTTCTAAGAGGACAGTCTACCTTAATGTCCAAATCCTATTTCCAATCAATTATAATTGGGACCACTAAGTCTATCCTAAAGTATATCAGCTAGGGATTGACCATCATCCTAAGAATCACAAAAATATTTGGTTAAGACCAACTCCTTAAAAATCCCATGAATTTTGTATGCCACGTTAGTGTGGACGTATACAAATTCAAAGAGGAAATTTTATCATTTAATTTTATTATCTCGTCAACCTTACTTTATGACGAATAAAATTAATAGTTGGTCTATCTTTAATCAAATATTTGGTCAAGACTTCTAAATTTAAAATAATATTGATTCCTCTAACAATACTATTTAAATCTACCAACACCTCAAAACACCGTGAATTTTGCATGCCACGTTAGTGTGGACGTATACAAAATCAACATTTGTAAGAGGAGGGTTTTACCCATTAACTATCTTGTCAACGTAACTTTATGACAAATAAAATTATCTCAAACACCGTTAATTTTGTATACCACGTTAGTGTGGACGTATACAAAATCAATTATTTGTAAGAGGGGTTTTAACCCTTTAATTTTATTATCTTATCAACCTAGTTTTATGACAAATTAATAGTTGGTTTCATTTGGTCACACAAATAATAGACTGATGGGGAGGATACTATTAGATGTGTCTAAGTGTATACCATTACTTGACACTAAGTCTATTAATAAGATTATGCCCCTTCCGTTGGGGAAGATCACACGCTCTTAATTAACTTCCTATAGTCATCCAAAAATGGAAGTATGTTCTAGTGATCCACAAACAAGCTCATCCGTTATGGAGGAAGGCAATCAGAGCCAACGCGCAAGCTTGTTTGCATCACTTACAAACCAGTAATGGAGACCATGGGATTTACTTAAAAATCCCTCTCCCACTTAGTTATTTATAAATGAGGAATTTTAACTATGCTAGCCTACTAAATATGTAAACTAACATGCACACACAGCATAATATAAAAGCAATAAATAGAAAATCTAATTTTCAACTATTATGGCTTTTATCTCTAGTTGTCCTCCGTGTGTTGTCATCCCAAGCTGCTGCCATATTTGGCCACAGCCACCGGGTCTATCCATCTTGCTCCTAGTTCCGCTGCGCCTCTGGTCCTTCGAAGGTTCCACGCTTGCAAGATTCGATCCATGACATAAATAGAATTTTACATTTTGATCCTATATTCCATAAAAGGAATGTACATGTATCTAGATCAAAATAAAATCCTAATAAAACTAAATACAGTCTGTATTTTAATACAATCATGCACACATATAAATGCCCTTGACATGTCCAAGGGTCCAATCACACACATAATAACTAAAAGCCATAATAGTTGGATCCTGCATCCACAAAGTTAGCACATCCTACTATTATCCCGCCTAAATTATGTATGACATGTGCATAATTAAACTAATACCAAATACACAGAGGCAAAATCCTAGCTCGATACCAATTGTTGGTTGTTACTCGGAAAACCTATAGGTTCCACCGTACAAAACTTTTGTACAAAGGTCGAACCTTTCCTAGCTACCATGTGTTCTTTTAAATTAAATTTTGGATCGCTTGCGGAACTTAACACGTTTGATCCAAAACTTAATCTATTTGTTCTTTAGGTTTTGACTTGGATCTCCTGCGGAACTTTACACATTCGACCTAAGTCTCCTTAAGTTATTAATTCCATTAAATATTAATTTCCATAATTGGTTCCCAGTATTGACGTGGCGAGGCACATGACCTTCTTGGATATGGGAGCAACCACCACCGACTAGACAAAACCTTTATAGAAAGCTAATATTTAATTTCCTAAAATAACTTTAGGTTAACCAAAAGAACAATCAAATCACAAGGAAAAGAAAAACAAAAGAACACAACATCGAAAAAACATATTGAAATTCTAGAACGTAAGCCTCTTGTATTTGGTATTATTTCCATAAATAACTAGCATGATGCGGAAATAAAATTACTAGTTATACCTTGTAGAAAAATCTCTTGATTTTCTACCGTAAACCTCGGACGTTGTGTGGGCAACGATCTTCCGAGATGAGAACCACCAAGCACCTTCTTCTTCCTTACAAGTTTCGCCACCACAATTCTCCAAGAGAAGTAGAGGTCCCACCACCACCACCAAGCTCCAAGGGATGCAAGAAACAAAACCACCTTTCTCTCCTTCTTCTCCTAGCTAGAACCGCCACCATCAAGAGCTCCAAGAGAGGTTGTCGCCGGCCATAAGAAGAAGAGAAGAGGAAGAAGCTAGGGCCGGCCACCAAGGAGGAAAAGAGAGAGAAGAATAATAGAGTTGATCACACATGAAGGCACCTCTATCCCTCTTTTATAATCCTTGGTCTTGGCAAATAAGGAAATTTAATTAAAACTTCCTTAATTCTTTTGCCATGAAAAAGAAAAATTTATTTAATTAAAACAATTTTCCTATTCTCAATTTACATGGCCGGCCACCATCAAGCTATAAACAAGGAGAGTTTTAATTAATTAAAACTTCCTAATTTGTCTCCAGAAATTTATAAAAATTTCTCCAATAATTTTCCTTCATGGTGGTTAATAAAAAGGAAATTTTATAAATTAAAATTCTTCTTTTAAACACGTGGATAATTTCCAAAAGGAAAGTTATCTTTAAAAATTAAAATCTTTTCAATCTACAAATAAGGAAAGATATCAAATCTTTTCTTAATCTTTTGTAGAAACTAATAAAAGAGAATATTTAATTTTAAACTTCTCTTATTATCATGGTTAAAAAGGAAAGTTTTTCTTAAAAATAAAATCTCCTTTCAATCTACAAATAAGGAAGGATTTCAAATCTTTTCTTAATCTTTTGTAGAAAGCTTTTAAAAGGAAAGATTTAATTTTTAAACTCTCTTTTAAAACTATGATATCCACATAAGAAATAATTTTAATAAAAAATCTTTTTTAATATGATGTGGCCGGCCACCTAAGCTTGGGCTCCAAGCTATTGGCCGGCCATCAATTGGCCGGCCCTAAGCTTGAGCTTCAAGCTTAGCTTGGCCGACCCCTATTGGTTGGGTAAGAAGGTGGGTATGTGGTGGGTATACATTTCTATATACAAGAGGCTACGATAGGGACCGAGAGGAGGAATTGGTTTTGGTCTCCCGATAAAATTAAGCATCCCGTGCTCGCCCCGAACACACAACTTAATTTTATCAATAATAATTCATTCCACTAGAGAACTATTATTGAACTACCGCACCAATCCCAAATTACATTTTGGGCTCCTTCTTATCATGAGTGTGTTAGTCTCCCTGTGTTTAAGATATCGAATGTCCACTAATTAAGTGAGTTACTGACAACTCATTTAATTAATATCTTAGTCCAAGAGTAGTACCACTCAACCTTATCATCATGTCGGACTAGGTCCACCTGCAGGGTTTAACATGACAATCCTTATAAGCTCATCTTGAGGACATTATCAACCTAGTATCTCTAGGACACAGTTTCCTTCTATAATCAACAACACACACTATAAGTGATACCATTTCCCAACTTATCGGGCTTATTGATTCATCGAACTAAATCTCACCCTTTGATAAATTAAAGAAATAAATATCAAATATATGTGCTTGTTATTATATTAGGATTAAGAGCACACACTTCCATAATAACAGAGGTCTTTGTTTCTTTATAAAATCAGTATAAAAGAAACGACCTCAAATGGTCCTACTCAATACACTCTAAGTGTACTAGTGTAATTATACAGTCAAGATAAACTGATACCTAATTACACTACGACCTTCTAATGGTTTGTTCCTTTCCATTTTGGTCGTGAGCTACTGTTTATAATTTATAAGGTACTGATAACATGATCCTCTGTGTGTGACACCACACACCATGTTATCTACAATATAAATTAATTGAACAACTACATTTATCACAAATGTAGAAATTTGACCAATGTGATTCTTATTTCTAGATAAATGTTTATATCAAAAGCTAGGCTTTTAGTATACACTCTAACACTGTCTTGGCTCGGTGTACTACAGTCACGACTGTGCCCTCGCCCACGTCCACGCCATTTGCCACGACTAGGGCTGCTGGACCCACGCCCCTTTCCTCCTGACAAAGTGTCCACGTTGCTCCCCTTCTGTCGTATTTGCCATTCGGCATGAGTAAGTAGGAGCTCTCCTTCAGTGCCGTTTGTGTTGCCGCGTAAACGTAGTGTTCGTTCTTCGTACGCTTTCAGTCGCCCAATAGTCTCCTCAAATGGTATCGTCTCAAGATCCTGAAACTGCTCAATTCCGACAACAATAGGGAAGAACTTATCAGGGACAGAATCGAGTAACTTCTTTACCAAAGATGAATCTTCAAGCGTGGCACCAAGAGCGGAGAACTTGCTGCTCATAGCACTGAGTTTGCCAGCAAACTCATCAATCGTGTCGGTCTCCTTCATCCGGAGGGCGTCAAACTCGCTCTTCAGTGTTTGTACGCGTGCCTTCTTAACTCGATCACTTCCAAGGTACCTTGTCTTGAGGCTGTCCCAGACTTCCTTCGCCGTCTTCTTTTTTGCGATCTGGAGAAGTATGCCTTCAGGGACACACTGCAAGATGTATGCACGTGCCTTTTTATCCTTCTTTGCATCCACTTGGGCTCCTTCCACTGGCTCCACCACCTCCCAGACTCCCTGGGCATTAAGGATCGCCTCTGTCTTTATTGCCCACACAGTATAATTATGAGGGCTTAACATTGGATAGGGAAATGGCACTCCGCCGTTCTCCTTCACAGCAACTTGTGGGATGCTAGACATTTTTGTGGAATCATGGATTCTTGGGTGTTGGCTTTGATACCAAATGTTGTCCTAGAATCGGATAGGATAGCACACCCAAAGCACACAGCACATAAGAAAAAACAAGAAGAATAAGACAAATAGGAACTTCACTTATGAAAGGAAACCTTACACCGAGATACCTTCTACATGCCTCTACGACCCTTTATATAGCATCACAAATGATAAGAGCACGAATCATGAGATCCATAAAAATAGGATCTAGATGAGATCCATAAAAATAGGATCTAGATCCATAAAAATAGGTAGACCGAGTAATAACTAATTATCAAGAAAATAAAAAAATAAAAATAAAAAACTAATGACGTGGAGGGATTATTTTCTCACAGTCTATGCCTCATTGATCAATCTAAATATCAAGAATAGAGGGACCAAGTCATACAAGATAATAGACACGAATAGGTTAGGTCGGATCTTGACCTTCTCGTCACTTGGGTAACAATGATGTCTTGCTAGATGCCACTCATTATTTATATATTTAAATATTGATTTGGGTACATTGCCAACATTACGAGAACATATTGTGTCACACACAAAGAACAATTATATTTGGAGATGAGTTCATATAATGAATCATTGGATTAAGTCTAATCTGAATTGGACTTATTGAGTTGGACTCAATTGGATCTAATTGTTAGATTAAGTCCAATTCAAATTAGACTCAAGAAGTCAATTTGAATTAATGAAATAGTGATTCATTAAATTTGAATTGCATGAGGATTAATTAAGACTCGATTGAATTAGACTTGAGTTAGACTCAAGTGAATCAGACTTGAGTTACACTCAAGTGAGGAGACTTGAGTTAGACTCAAGTGAGGATTAATGGAGATAATTATTGAATTTCAAAATTTAATTATTCATTTCATTCAATTTTTAAAATTGAATTTAAAATGAGGAGTTACACTTATTTGAAATGAGGAGTTACAAGTGTGATCCTTAATGGTGTGTAAATACTCATTAACGCCATTAATGCTAATTAAGTGTTTTCATTGGATGAAAATCTTTAAGCAATTTTCTCTTCATTTTTGGGTAGATCTTCATTTTCATTGCTCCTCTCCTCTCTTAGCCGAAATCCACTCCATAGGTTGTTAGCACAACCTTTCTCCATCTTGTGAGTTTGTAAGACAAACGAACGCTTGTTCGTGTGGATACCGTAGAGGTGCGAACGTGAGATTGTGCTGTGATCCTGTTGGTTAGTCCTAGGAAGATCGTACCGGTTCCATTGTACAAAAATTTTGTACAAGTGTCGAACTTTTCCTAATAACCTATTATGTTCTTTAGAAGTTAAATTAGGAATCGCAAACAGAACTTAACATTATTGATTCCAAATTTAACTTATCTGTTCTTAATGATTTAGACTTGGATCGCAAGCGGAACTTAACACTATTGATCCAAATCCACCTATGTTATAAATTTAATTAAATATTAATTTTCAAAATTGGCTTCCAGGACTGCATGGCGAGGCACATAGCCTTCTTGGGTATGAGAGCATCCACCACCGCCTAGACAAATCCTTTTAAGGAAAGCTAATATTTAATTTCCTTATATAACTCTAGGTTTAACCAAAAGGAACAATCGAATCACAAATTCGAAAAATAAAAAAAAAACACAACTTCGAAACAAATCTGAAAAACTAGAATCTAATGTCTCTTGTATTTGGAATTCATACAAAGAAAAATAACTAGCATGATGCGGAAGAAAATTACTAGTTATACCTCTTCTTCGTAAACTAATAACCTCGAGATCTTCTGCCGTATTCCTCGCCTCCTCTTGGACGTCGTGTGAGCGACGATCCTCCAAGATGAACACCATCCAAAGAGCTTCTCCTCATTCTCTAAGTTTCGACCACCACCACCACCAACGAGCAAAAGAGAGCAAAGGGAAAAGAGAGGGAGAGAGGGTCGGCCACAATGAGGAACTCCACCAAGAGAATAAGAATTGATTATCATTAAGGCCTCCTCTCCCCTTCTTTTATATTACTTGCCCAAGGCAAATAAAAACTTTTTACAAAAATTAAAATCTTCCTCTTGTTTTTCCTTTTCCCCTTTTATTTTTCCTTTTCTTTCCTCTTGATTGAATCAATCATCAAATCATTGATTGGATGATTTGATTTGGCCGGCCCCTTTCTTGGGCATCAAGCAAGGATGGCCGGCCCCTTAAAAGGAAAGAAATAACCTTGTAAAAATTTTTATAAGCAAAGAAAAAATTCTTATAAAATTTTACAAGCTCTCTTTTGTTTTCCTAATGTGGATGTTAAAAAGGAAAGTTTTAAAAATTAAAACCATGTTTTACAATTTAAAACTTCTCTTCTAAAATTTCCCTTTTTAAACATGGTTACAAAATTAAAAATATTAGAATTTAAAACTTCTCTTTCTTTTTTCTAAAACCATGAGGATGGTTAAAAAAGGAAAGTTTTAAAACTTTTAAACTTTCTTTTAAACCATGTGTCCTAATTCAAATAAAGAAAGTTTTATATTTTAAAATCTCTCTTTTAAAACTTGTAGATATCTACAAAGAGAAGATTTTAAAAATTCAAAACACCCCTTCTAATTTGAAATATGTGGTCGACACCCTTCAATTGCTTGTGGCCGGCCACCTCAAGGAGTTTATGGTTGACCCCTTTGGCTTGGTCACCAAGCCATGGGTCGGCCCCTTCTTGGACACCAAGATGGGCTTTTTATGAGTGGATTTAAGACTTTAATGAGGTTATGACAGGGACCTAGAGGAGAAATTGGTTTTGGCCTTCTGACGAGCTTGAGTATCCCGTGTTCACCCTGAACACACAACTCAAGTTTATCAATAATAACTTATTCCACTAGAGAGTTATTATTGCACTACCACACCAATCCCAAATTACATTATGGGTTCCTTCTTACTATGAGTATGTTAGTCTCCCTGTGTTTAAGATATCAAATGTCCATTAATTTAATTGAGTTACCGACAACTCATTTTAATTAATGTCTTAGTCCAAGAGTAGTACCACTCAACCTTATTATCATGTCGGACTAAGTTCACCTACAGGGTTTAACATGACAATTCTTATGAGCTCCTCTTGAGGACATTCTCAACCTAAATTACTAGGACACAGTTTCCTTCTATAATCAATAATACACACTATAAGTAATATCATTTCTCAACTTATCGGGCCTATTGATTTATCAAGCTAAATCTCACCCTTTGATAAGTTAAAGAAATAAATACTAAATATATATACTTGTTATTATATTAGGATTAAGAGCACACACTTCCATAATAACTAATGTCTAGTTCTTTTATTAAGTCAATATAAAAAGAACTTACCTAAAATGGTCCTACTCAATACACTTAGAGTGTACTAGTGTAATTTATTAGTCAAGATAAACTAATACCTAATTACACTACGACTATTCCAATGATTTGTTCCTTTCCATCTTAGTCATGAGCAACTGTTTATAATTTATAAAGAATTGATAACATTATCTTCTGTGTGTGACACCATACATCATGTTATCTACAATATAAATTAATTGAACAACTACACTTAACAAATAAATATAGACATTTGATCAATGTGTTTTTTTTATTTCAAAAATAAATATTTACAAAAGCTAGGCTTTTAGTATACACTCTAACATATTCAAGCCGTCGGGAGTCAGTGAGCACGCACCAAAGGTATGATCTCTCATGCTATGTTAGAAAACTTAGTATATGTAGGAATTTCTCTTTCCCTTCGCATGGATCTTTTGGAGGAAATATATTTTTCCGCTACGCATTTACGTGTTTAGCAACATATTTCCTTACAATGATGTCTGAGTCGAAAAATATTATATAGAAATGCATGTATGTAGATTGAAATTAATAATATATAATTTTGTATCATCATCACCATTTTTCATTATTTGAAAATAATTATCTGTAGTCGTAGAATTCTTTTGTGATATTAATTATCTTTGTATATATTACAGTGATTGTGGAGGCTTTATCTTAAATGTATTCTTTAAATTTCTTTAAGTGATGGGCTGACTCCTAAATACTCTGCATAAGGGTCAGATTTTTTAGACCATTTTTTATAGTCTAGAGGATAATCTTTTTGTATGTATTAGTGGAGATAGATGGTCTCCATCTATTTTACAAGTGGGGATTATTTATCCCACCAATAATACAAAGAGATCATCCTTTGGACCACAAAAAGCGGTCCTTTTGCGATCCAGAGGATCTCCTCTACACCACATAGGCCATTGTAGGCGACAAGTTAGATGGAGGTCGGATCACCTTTGATCAAGTCCCTCCTTATTTGATAGCCTATTGGGTATTAGAATATGGAGAGCATAAAAACTATAACACTTAAGATGGGAGGAAACTACTTATTATCTTTTCTTCACATCTAAATTGTTAAATACATAGGGTATTTATAGGGAATACCCAAGACGTATCAACATAAATACATGAACCAATAATAAATGACATACATGTATCATATGAAATGTCATTCATGAATACTCCAAAAGACCTCCAATTTTCATGCACATGATATTAAATTACTTTGACTCTGGTTTATATTTTCAACATCCCCTCTTAAACTAGATTCATTACTCCAAGTAAAAATACAACTTCTTAAAAATATCAAATTTCAACGGTTTCATGAAGATATCGGCAACCTGATCTTGTGACTTCACGTATTCAAGCTTCACTTCTTCCTTTGATATGCAATCTCGAATAAAATGATACCTTGTATCAATATGCTTTCTCCTTCCATGAAACACCTGATTCTTGGCCAATGCAATTGCAGATTTATTATCAACATAAATCTCCATCGGATCTTCTTGTGACAAATTCAATTCCTTCAACAAACTCCTTAGACAAATAGTATGACAAACACAAGAAGTAGTAGCTACATACTCCGCCTCACAAGTAGAAAGAGTCACAATAGGTTACTTCTTAGAATTCCAAGGAAAAGCTGAATTTTGTTGGTACTCCAAGGTAGTTTTGATGTAATCAAATAAGTTAAGTTAGGTTCTATTATGTTTAACCCTGTGTCTAAGAGTGCAGGAACTTAGGAGCACAGGATGTCGAGCAAGAGACGCAGCTAGCGAGAAGGACGATAAGGGAGAGAGTCGACGAGCTTGGTGCGTCTGAGGGATGAGGCGCTGCGGAAGAGTATGCAGGCGGACAAGAAGGAGGCGCACGATATTTTCGAGGGATGAGAAGCTGGAGCAGAAGCTTACTCGAGAAAGCTGGAAGTTGAGTTCAGGTGAGCCCTATTCCAGATGGTCGAGATCACCCAAGAGAATGGAGCTGGAGCGGAAAACCCGGATCGAAGCAAGCGGAGCCAAAGCTGGAAGCTCGGCACCACAAATCAACATTTTCTTGATTCTGGTGATCGGGGCACCCGGACCAATCTGGGCCCCTGAACTTAGTCGGGGTGCCCAAACCAGTCCAGGGCGCCCGGAGCAGTTCGGGGCGCTCAGAACGATTTCGGGTGCTCGGAACTCAATTCTTAACTAAATTTGGAATGACACGTACCATTGCATCGAAGATAAAATATTATCTAATTCTAGGCGCCTGGAACCCTTCCAGGCGCTCGAGCAGGGCTATATAAACAACCCTGCTCCCAGAAGTTAACAACAAGAAGAAATATCCAAGCAACACTTGTACACACTTCCTTTTCTATTTAGCTTCGTGTTTCTGCGCTTTCATTGCTGTAAAGAGGCTTCTCCGCCTGAAGGAGAAAATATTGCAACTTCATCTACCTTGGATTAACAACCTCCTCAGTTGTAACCAAGTAAACTTGTTTGCCTCTCTCTTTTAGTCTTGTTAGTATTTCTTATATGCAAGTATTATTTTAATTAAGTTATTTGTTCGAGAAAGGTTTTTCGTTAGCTTAATTTGTGCAGGGGCTATTCACCCCCCTCTAGTTGACGACCTAAGGTCACAACAAGTGGTATCAGAGCTAGGACGCTTTAGGAGGACTAACCACCAAACGAAGCACACAAGACGATGGCCGGACCGAGCATCTATCCATCAAAGTTCAAGGGAGAGTTCGCAAGCCGAAAAAAGAGAATAGAGGTATTTTTTAAAATCAATTTTGAATTACTTTTAATAATGAAGTTTAGCTTTGTAGCACCTGAATGTAAGGAAGAATACCAATGGATTAAGAAGGAGCAGGTCGACTTCATGTAAAATGGAAAAGCAGAGTTCCATCTGCTGAGCATCCTACTGCTGTAAGAAGTCAACCGGATCGGCGCTTATAACTCAATAAAGGAGCTTTGGAAGAAGTTCCTTGAGCTACACGAAGGGACGTTTGAAGCCAAGCTCACAAGACGGGATTTGCTAAGGAACCATCTGAGTAATATAAAATTGGAAGCAAAAGAAACCATTGCACATCTTCACTCGAGAATGAAGGAATTAATCATCGGACTCATGAATCTCGGAGAAAAGGTAAGCAACCGAGATTCGCTAAAGTACGCGCTTAATGCATTTCCTAGAACTACCAAGTGGGCATCATTAGTAGATGCTTACTATATATCTAAAGATTTAAAATCTGTCACCTTAGAAGAAATGTTTTCAACATTTGAAGTCCATGAAACGAGATGTGCAGATTTGAAGAAGGAGCAGAAACACAACATTGCCTTTAAGGCAAAGATGGACGAACAAGATTCAGAATCTTCTCTTAATGATGACGAAACGGTAATGATGGTAAGACAATTTAAAAAATTATTTAAATCTAGAAAAACTAACCATCTGTAGGGTAGAAAGAAAAGAACAATCAGATGCTACCACTGCAACGAAGAAGGGCACGTTAAAGATAACTGCCCTAAGTTAAAGATCAAGGATAAAGGAAAGAACAAAAAGCCTGTACAATCAAACAAGTACAAGACGTTAAAGGTGACGTGGGACGAAACATCGTCCGAATTAGAAAGTGAAGTTGTTGCCAGACTTGCGTTAATGGAAAGTCATCAAGACGATGAAAACGAAGCAAGCTCATCCGAAATAAGCATCGATGAAGGGGGAGCATCATCGGAAGAAAGCAACACTTCAAGAGGAGCTACAGATAACGGGATCGACAAGATAATTTAGGTTTCGATCTCTTCCTCCTGATAAGTCATTCCAATTTATAAAATATTTATCAAAGAATTGTTATAAATTAGAAAAAGAAAATAAAGAGTTAAAATTATTTCTAGCCAAATCTTGTCCATTAGAAGAATTTGATAAAATAAAATTGAAAAATGATAATTTGTAAAAAGAAATAAAGAACTTGAAAAATCATACATGCTCATATAATAAAAGTATTAAAAAATTTAATGGTCTAAATTGGTACCTAAATTACCACAAGGGACAAATTAGAAAAAAAAATCAAAGAAATATGTTCCTAAAAAATTCTTAATTAATCCAGTAGGCTGAAACTTATATTGGGTTCCAAAATCTTGTCTAAATTAAAATTTAATTGGACTTAAGGCTTTCAGAAAGTAAATTAAATGTTCAATTTCCTTAAGAAGTTTTGTCTAGAAAGTGATTGTTGCTCCAATAACCAAGAAGGCCTAGTGCCTCACCACAGCCTGGAAGCCAATTAATAAAATAAAATATTTAATTAACTAACTGATAAAGCATTTAATTGAAATTAATGCTTTAAATAGTTACTCAATATTTTTTTATTTAGAAAATTCTTTGCAAAACTTAAAGTTTCTAAAATTATTTACGTTGCAAATTTTTAAGTGATATCAAAATTATTTTTAAATTTTTTCAAAGTTTTCAAAAACTTGATAAGTTTTTCAAAATTGTCAAAAAAATCAGAGTTTTTTTAAAAAAACTTTCTTTTTTTGAAAAGTTACCCTTAGATTTTTTTTTGTACCCCATTTTTTTATGTGATCATAGGGGGAGAAGGGAAGATTAAGTATAGGGGGAGGTAGTTTAAACTTTTTCAAATTTTTTGCACTATAGTTTAAATATTTTCAAATTTTTGCACTTTAATTGCAAATTTATTACTCTTACTTTATGTTGGTTTACGCTAACTTAACTTAAATTGCTTACATCAAAAAGGGGGAGATTGTTGGTACCCCGAGGTAGTTTGATGTGATCAAACAAGTTAAGTTAGGTCCTATTGTGTTTAACCCTGTGTCTAAGTGTGTAGGAGCTTAGGAGCATAGGATGTCGAGCAAAAGACGTAGCTAGCGAGAAGGACGGCACGGGAGAGAGCCAACGGGCTCGGTGCGTCTGAGGGACAAGGCGCTACGAAGGAGTATACGGGCTGACGAGAAGGGGGCCCGCGACATTTCTGAGGGACGAAAAGCCGAAGCGGAAGCTTGCTCGAGAAGGCCGGAAATTGGGTTCAGGTGAGCCCTATTCCGGATGACCGAGATCACCCAAGCGAGCGGAGCCGGAGCGGAAGACCCAGACCGAAGCAAGCGGAGCCGAAGTTGGAAGCCCAATGCCACAAATAAACATTTTGCTAATTCTGATGATTAGGGCACCCAGACCAGTCCGGGGTGCTCGGACCTGGTCGGGGCGCCTGAACCAGTCTAGGGCGCTCAGAACGATTCCGAGTGCCCAAAACTCAATTTTTAGCCAAATTCGACGTGGCACATACCGTTACGTCGGGGATAAAATATTATCTCATTCCAGGCACCTGGAACCCTTCCAAGCGCCCCGAGTAGGGCTATATAAACAGCCATGCTCCCAGAAGCTAACAACAACAAGAAATATCCAAGCAATACTTGTACACACTTCCTTTTTCTGTTTAGCTTCATCTTTCTGCGCTTTCATTGCTGTAAAGAGGCTTCTTCGCTGGAAGGAGAAAATAGTGCAACTTCATTTGTCTTGGATTAACAACCTCCCTTGTTGTAACCAAGTAAACATGTTTGCCTTTGTCTTTTAGTCTTGTTAGTATTTCTTATATGCAAGTGTTATTTTAATTAAGTTATTTGTTCATGAAAGGTTTTTCGTTTGTTTAATTTGTGCAGAGTCTATTCAACCCCCCCTCTAGTCGACCGCTCAGGGTCCCAACAAATTTCCCATAAAGAAAGTAACCCCAGTAGTACTTTTTTGACTATCAATATCACCAGCCCAATCACTATCACAATAGCCAATAAGCTTAAAGTTGTCCGAGAAAGCATACGGGATACCATGATTAATTGTACCTTTGATGTAGCGAAGGATTCTTTTGGCAATTCTCAAATGTGTAGTAATATGAGCTTTCATGTAATGACTCACAAGTCCAACGCCAAAAAGAATATATTGTTAGAGTGTATACTAAAAGCCTAGCTTTTGGTATAAATATTTATCTAGAAATAAGAATCACATTGGTCAAATGTCTACATTTATGATAAATGTAGTTGCTCAATTAATTTATATTGTAGATAACATGGTGTGTGGTGTCACAAACAGAAGATCATGTTATCGGTTCCTTATAAATTATAAATAGTAGCTCACGACCAAGATGGAAAGGAACAAACCATTGGAAGGTCGTAGTGTAATTAGGTATTAGTTTATCTTAACTATATAATTACACTAGTACACTTAGAGTGTATTAAGTAGGACCATTTGAGGTCATTCCTTTTATACTAACTTTATAAAGGAACAAAAATCTCAGTTATTATGGAAGTGTGTGCTCTTAATCCTAATATAATAACAAGCACATATATTTGATATTTATTTCTTTAATTTATCAATGGGTGAGATTTAGTTCGATAAATCAATAAGCCCGATAAGTTGGGAAATGATATCACTTATAGTGTGTGTTGTCGATTATAGAATGAAACTGTGTCCTAGTGATCTAGGTTGAGAATGTCCCAAGAAGAGCTTATAAGGATTGTCATGTTAAACCCTGCAGGTGGACTTAGTCCGATATGACGATAAAGTTGAGTGGTACTACTCTTGGAGCTAGATATTAATTAAGTGAGTTGTCAGTAACTTACTTAATTAGTGGACATTTGTTATCTTAAACACAGGGAGACTAACATACTCATAATAAGAAGGAGCCCAAAATGTAATTTGGGATTGGTGCGGTAGTTCAATAATAGTTCTTTAGTGGAATGAATTATTATTGATGAAATTAAGTTGTGTGTTCGGGGTGAACACGGGATGCTTAATTTCATCGGGAGACCAAAACCAATTCCTCCTCTCGGTCTCTATCGTAGCCTCTAGTATATAGAGATTTATACCCACCGCATACCCACCTTCTTACCCATCCAATGGGGCCAGCCAAGCTAGCTTGGAACCCAAGCTAGGGTCGGCCAAGACCAAGTGGATGAGCCATGTAGGTGGCCGGCCAAAGCTTGGGTCCCAAGCTTAGGTGGCCGACCACTAGAATATTAAAATAGATTTTTATTAAAATTATTTCTTATGTGGATATCATGATTTTAAAAGAGAGTTTAAAAATTAAAAATTTCCTTTTATAGCTTTCTACAAAAGATTAAGAGAAGAGATTAATCTCTTTCCTTATTTGTAGTTTAAAATGATGGTTTTAATTTTTGGTAAAAACTTTCCTTATTTGTAAATCATCTACATGTTTAAAAGAGAGTTTAAAATTTGAAATCTTTCCTTATTTGTTGATTAAAGGAGGATTTTAAATTTTAAGAAAACTTTCCTTTTTAATCATGTTCATGATTTAAAAGAGAGTTTAAAATTAAATATTCTCTTTTATAAGTTTCTACAAAAGATTAAGAAAAATTTGATATCTTTCCTTATTTGTAGATTAAAAGAGATTTTAATTTATAGAGATAACTTTCTTTTTATCCACATGTTTAAAAGAAAGATTTTAATTTATTAAATTTCCTTTTTATAAACCAATCATGAAGGGATAAAAATTATTGAGAAATTTTTATAAATTTCCGGAAGCAAATAAGGAAGTTTTAATTGGTGCTTAAAATTTTATTTGCTTGGAGATTTGTATAATGGTCGGCCATTGTAAATTGAGAAAAGAAAAATTATTTTTAATTAAATAAATTTTCCTTTTCATGGCAAAAGAATTAAGGAAGTTTTTATTTAAATTTCCTTATTTGCCAAGACCAAGGATTATAAAAGAGGGGGTAGAGGTGCCTTCATGGTAAGAGAACTCTATTATTTTTCTCCCTGTTTTCTTCTTTGGGTGTGGCCGGCCCTTTCTTTTCTCTCCTCTCCTTTGTGTGGCCGAAACCTACTCATGGTGGAGATAGCTTTGGTGGCCGGATCTAAGAAGGAGAAGAAGGAGAGAAAAGAAGCCTCTTTTCTAGCATCCCTTGGAGCATGGTGGTGGTGGCCGAACCTCTTCATCCTAGGAGAAGTTTTGATGGCCGAAACTTGTAAGGAAGAAGAAGGTGCTTGGTGGTTCTCATCTCGGAAGATCGTTGCCCACACAACGTCCGAGGTTAGAAGAGGAATACGGTAGAAGATCAAGAGGTCTTTCTAAAAGGTATAACTAGTAATTTTTCTTTCCGCATCATACTAGTTATTTTTGGAAATAATACCAAATACAAGAGGCATGCGATTCTAGTATTTCGAATATGTTTTTCGATGTTGTGTTCTTTTGTTTTATTTTTCCTTGTGATTTGATTGTTCTTTTCGGTTAACCTAAAGTTATTTTAGGAAATTAAATATTAGCTTTCCATAAAAGGTTTTGTCTAGTCGGTGGTGGTTGCTCCCATATCGAAGAAGGTCATGTGTCTCGCCACGTCAGTACTGGGAACCAATTATGGAAATTAATATTTAATGGAATTAATAACTTAAGGTGATTTGGGTCGAACTTGTTAAGTTCCGCAGGAGACCCAAGTCAAAACCTAAAAGAACGAATAGATTAAGTTTTGGATCAAACGTGTTAAGTTCCGCAGGCGATCCAAAATTTAATTTAAAAGAACACATGGTAGCTAGGAAAAGGTTCAGACCTTTGTACAAAATTTTTGTACAGTGGAACCTCTAGGTTTTCCAAGTAGCAACCAACAATTCGTAGTGTAGCTAGGTTTCTGTGTATTTGATTAGTTTAATTATGCACTAGTACATTTAGGGTGGGATAATAGTAGGATGTGCTAACTTTGTGGATGCAGGATCCAACTATTATGACTTATAGTTATTATGTGTGTGATTGGACCCTTGGACATGTCAAGGGCATTTTATTGTGTGTGCATGATTGTATTATAAAATACTGTAGTATTTAGTTTTATTAGGATTTTATTTTTGATCTAAATACATGTACATTCCTTTTATGGAATATAGGATCAAAATGTAAAATTCTATTTATGTCATGGATCGAATCTTGCAAAGCGTGGAACCTTCTAAGGACCAGAGGCGCAGCGGAACTAGGAGCAAGATGGATGGCCAAATATGGCAGCAACTTGGGATGACAACACATGGAGGACAACTAGAGATAAAAGCCATAATAGTTGAAAATTAGATTTTCTATTTATTGCTTTTATATTGTGTTGTGTGTGCATGTTAGTTTACATATTTAGTAGGCTAGCATAGTTAAAATTCCTCATTTATAAATAACTAAGTGGGAGAGGGATTTTTAAGTAAATCCCATGGTCTCCATTACTGGTTTGTAAGTGATGCAAACAAGCTTGCGCGTTGGCTCTGAGTGCCTCCATAACGGATGAGCTTGTTTGTGGATCACTAGAACAGACTTCCATTTTTGGATGACTATAGGAAGTTAATTAAGAGCGTGTGATCTTCCCCAACGGAAGGGGCATAATCTTATTAATGGACTTAGTGTCAAGTAATGGTATACACTTAGACACATCTAATAGTATCCTCCCCATCGGAGTTACTGCTATTATTTGTGTGACCAAATGATACCAACTATTAATTTTATTTGTCAAAAAGTTAGGTTGACAAGATAATAAAATTAATGGGTTAAAACCCTCCTTTTACAAATGTTGAATTTGTATACGTCCACACTAACGTGGCATGCAAAATTCACGGTGTTTGAGGTGTTGGTGAATTTAAATAATATTGTTTGAGGAATCAATTTTTTTAAATTCAAAAGTTTTGACCAAATATTTGATTAAAGACAGATCAACTATTAATTTTATTCGTCATAAAGTAAAGTTGACGAGATAATAAAATTAATGAATAAAATCTCCTCTTGTATACGTCCACACTATCGTGGCATACAAAATTCATGGGGATTTTTAAGGAGTTGATCTTGACCAAATATTTTTGTGATTCTTAGGATTTAAATATTTGTCAATCCCCTAGTAGTCATACTATAGAAAAGGCTTAGTAGTCCCAATTGTAATGATTGGAAATTGGACTTGGACATTAAGGTAGACTGTCTTCTTAAAACTAAGAACAATATAGGTGTATTTAATTCATTAGTTGAAACATGTTTAGTGGTGTTATCTACCAGAACCTGGAGTGTAGATACAGATGTCTTTAATCATGTCTGCAATTCATTGCAGGGTTCCAGGAAACCCGGCAACTAAATGAAAATTAAAACACCGTCCACATGGGCACTACTGTAAAAATGGTAGCTGTTGCAGTGGGAGATGTTTATCTTTTGATAAGAATAAAACATGGATTTTTGAGTAATTGTCTTTACGCACCAAGTTTAGAAAGAACTAGTTTTCAGTTTCTAAACTATTCAAAGAACTTGATATTCTACCTCTTTTAATAACAAAGTTGTTATTAAGAAAAAGAGGGAAGTTATCTGTTCTAGTACGTTGGTTGGCAATTTATAAATCCAATAACTTTCACGATGCAACAAATGGAAATTAGTAACACATCTTCTAACTTTAAGAGAAAGTAACCTTCGGAAATGAACCAATTATATCTTTGGCATCTAAGGCTAGGTTATATTAACTTGAGTATGATTCATTGGTAGCTGATGAACTTTTGGGTTCATTAGTAGTGGAAATCTTTCCAACCTGCGAGTCTTACTTGGAAGGAAAAATAACCAAGAAGCTTTCAAGTCTAAGGGGTATGGAGTCAAAGATATGTTGAAATTGGTTCATTCTGATTTGTGTGTTCCTATGAGCATCCAGGCAAGAGGTTGTTTCAAATATTTCATCTATTTTATAGACAACTATTTGAGATACGGATATATTTACTTGATGTGCCGTAAGTCTAAGAGCTTTGATTAGTTCAAAGAGTACGAGGCTGATGTGGAGAAACGACAAAGTAAAAGTATCAAGACACTACGGTAAGATCGTACTGGCAAGTACCTCTTGGGAGAATTTAGGAGTCATTTATCAGAAGTAGGATTGAATCCCAACTAACTGCACCTGGTACACCCCAACAGAATGGTGTAGGAAAAGGAAGGTATAGGACTCTTATGGAAATAAGTAGATTGATGAGTTATTAAGAATATTATCAAAATCATTTTAAGGATATACTCTGGAAACGGGAGTGAATATAGTACCTTCTAAAGTCAGAACTCTCTATAGAATTGCTGAATAGGCGTAAGCCTATTCGGATTCGGGTAATCCAGCACATATGCAGAAGAGAGATAATGATAAGTTGGACAGGAATTTACTTGTTTGTGGGTTATCCTAGTGAAATGAAAGTAGGTTTATAGTCTTAAAAATCAGAAGGTCATTGTTAGCATCAATGACCGATTTTTAAAAAAGGACTATGTAATAAACCATGTGCCCATAAGAAAATTTGTTCTTAAGGAAATAATAAAAGGCATGTCTAATCTAGTACCAACTGTACAAGATGAGATACCACAAGGAAACTGCAACACGTATCACAAATGATACACAATTACAGAAAGTGCCTTGTCGTAGTGGGAGGGTTGTTAGGCAACCTAAAAAGATTCATGTTTTGGGAGAGTTTTTGGACTCGATCCCTGGAGGACATGAACCTGATCTCCGGACATATGACGAAGCACTCCAAGATAAAGATGCAATATCTTGGCAAAGAGTAATGAATAACAGAATTAGAATATATGTATTCTAATAAAATCTGGAAGCTTGTAGAACCACCAAATGGTGTAAAAGCCTTTGGGTATAAAAGGTCTATAATAGGAAAAGAAGGTAGAAACTTTCAAAGCAAGGCTAGATGAAAAAGGAAACTTTTTCACTGGTAGCCATGCTTAAGTCTATCCGGATTCTTTTATCTATTTGGCAAGTGGATGTCAAGACAGCATTCCTTAATGGAAGTCTTGATGAAAGCATCCATATAAAGCAACCAGAAGGGTTCATTGCAAAGGGCTAAGAGCATCTTGTGTGCAAGCTCAATCAGTCTATGGACTGAGGCAAAGCTTCAAGGTCTTGGAACATCCAGTTTATCAAAGTAATCCAGACCTATGGATTTATTGAGTAAACGGATAAGTCTTGTGTATACAAAAGGTGTGATGGAAACGTGGTGGTATTTCTTGTACTATACGTAGATAACATTTTTGGTAGTTGGAAACAATATCAAAATGTTGTCAGAAGTAAGGGTATGGTTGTCCAAATAATTCGATATAAAGGACTTGGGAGAATGTATATATTTTTGAGATCAAAATAATAAGGGATCGAAAGAAAAAATATATTTTACTTATCCCAAGCTTGATACATGGGAAAATCCTTGCTCGTTTTAAGCATGCAAAACTCCTCGAAAGGTTTCTTACCTTTTAAGCATGGAGTGTCTTTATCTAAAGAGATGTCTCCGACGACATCAAAGGAGATTGAGGACATGTAGGCAGTTCTTTATGCTTCGGCAGTTAGACAACCTAATGTATGCTATGCACGAGATCAGAAATCTGTTTTGCCAAGGGCATAGTTAGCAGATATCAAAGTAAACCTAGACAAGGACATTGGACTGCAGTAAAGCATATAGAGGCGCTAGAGATTATATGCTAGCTTACAAGGCAGTTAATTAGGTCCCTGTGGGTTACATGGATTTTGACTTCCAATCAGATAAGGACAATAATAAGTCAACCTCGGGGTTTTGTGTTTACTTTAGGAGGAAAAGTCATAATTATGGAAGAGTGATAATCATAGGTGTTTTTCTGGACTCCACCATAGAAGCTTAGTATATGGCAAGCCTCTGAGGTAGCCATAAAAGTTGAATGACTCAATAACCTCAAGATAGACTTAGATATGATTTCTGGTTTGTCCAAAGATTGTTACAATTTATTGTAATAATGTTGGTGCAGTAGCAAACTCGAAGAAATCATAAGTCTATAAGGCAAGTAAACACAATAGAGCGCAAGTACCACCCAATACGAGAAATCGTATAAACGAGGAGAAGTTGTTTTTGCCTTGCATCAGGTGATGACCTATAGATCCTTTCACTAAGGTCCTTAAGGCAAGAGCTTTTGATGGGCATGTTGAAGGGTTGGGAATCAGATGTATGGCAGCAGATATGGCAGCTTAGTCTTTTAGTATAAGTGGGAGATTGTTAGAGTGTATACTAAAAGCCTAGCTTTTGGTATAAACATTTATCTAGAAATAAGAATCACATTGGTCAAATATCTACATTTATGATAAATGTAGTTGCTCAATTAATTTATATTGTAGATAACATGGTGTGTGGTGTCACATACAGAAGATCATGTTATCGGTTCCTTATAAATTATAAATAGTTGCTCACGACCAAGATGGAAAGGAACAAACCATTGGAAGGTCGTAGTGTAATTAGGTATTAGTTTATCTTAACTATATAATTACACTAGTACACTTAGAGTGTATTGAGTAGGACCATTTGAGGTCATTCCTTTTATACTGACTTTATAAAGGAACAAAAACCTCAGTTATTATGGAAGTGTGTACTCTTAATCCTAATATAATAACAAGCACATATATTTGATATTTATTTCTTTAATTTATCAATGGGTGAGATTTAGTTCGATAAATCAATAAGCCCGATAAGTTGGAAAATGATATCACTTATAGTGTGTGTTGTTGATTATAGAATGAAACTGTGTCCTAGTGATCTAGGTTGAGAATGTCCCCAAGAGGAGCTCATAAGGATTGTCATGTTAAACCCTGCAGGTGGACTTAGTCCGACATGACGATGAAGTTGAGTGGTACTACTCTTGGAGCTAGATATTAATTAAGTGAGTTGTCAGTAACTTAATTAATGGACATTTGTTATCTTAAACACAGGGAGACTAACACACTCATAATAAGAAGGAGCCCAAAATGTAATTTGGGATTGGTACGGTAGTTCAATAATAGTTCTTTAGTGGAATGAATTATTATTGATGAAATTAAGTTGTGTGTTCGGGGCGAACACGGGATGCTTAATTTCATCGGGAGACCAAAACCAATTCCTCCTCTCGATCCCTATCGTAGTCTCTAGTATATAGAGATTTATACCCACCGCATACCCACCTTCTTACCCATCCAA
Organism: Zingiber officinale; assembly: GCF_018446385.1. Classification (NCBI taxonomy): domain Eukaryota; kingdom Viridiplantae; phylum Streptophyta; class Magnoliopsida; order Zingiberales; family Zingiberaceae; genus Zingiber; species Zingiber officinale. The sequence goes on from NC_055987.1 coordinate 31,276,300, forward strand.
TGGGGCCGGCCAAGCTAGCTTGGAACCCAAGCTAGGGCCGGCCAAGACCAAGCGGATGAGCCATGTAGGTGGTCGGCCAAAGCTTGGGTCCCAAGCTTAGGTGGCCGGCCACTAGAATATTAAAATAGATTTTTATTAAAATTATTTCTTATGTGGATATCATGATTTTAAAAGAGAGTTTAAAAATCAAAAATTTCCTTTTATAGCTTTCTACAAAAGATTAAGAGAAGAGATTAATCTCTTTCCTTATTTGTAGTTTAAAAGGATGGTTTTAATTTTTGGTAAAAACTTTCCTTATTTGTAAATCATCTACATGTTTAAAAAAGAGTTTAAAATTTGAAATCTTTCCTTATTTGTTGATTAAAGGAGGATTTTAAATTTTAAGAAAACTTTCCTTTTTAATCATGTTCATGATTTAAAAGAGAGTTTAAAATTAAATATTCTCTTTTATAAGTTTCTACAAAAGATTAAGAAAAATTTGATATCTTTCCTTATTTGTAGATTAAAAGAGATTTTAATTTATAGAGATAACTTTCTTTTTATCCACATGTTTAAAAGAAAGATTTTAATTTATTAAATTTCCTTTTTATAAACCAATCATGAAGGGATAAAAATTATTGAGAAATTTTTATAAATTTCCGGAAGCAAATAAGGAAGTTTTAATTGGTGCTTATAATTGTTTTGTTTGTATAATGGCCGGCCATTGTAAATTGAGAAGAGAAAAATTATTTTTAATTAAATAAATTTTCCTTTTCATGGCAAAAGAATTAAGGAAGTTTTTATTTAAATTTCCTTATTTGCCAAGACCAAGGATTATAAAAGAGGGGGTAGAGGTGCCTTCATGGTAAGAGAACTCTATTATTTTTCTCCCTGTTTTCTTCTTTGGGTGTGGCCGGCCCTTTCTTTTCTCTCCTCTCCTTTGTGTGGCCGAAACCTACTCATGGTGGAGATAGCTTTGGTGGCCGGATCTAAGAAGGAGAAGAAGGAGAGAAAAGAAGCCTCTTTTCTAGCATCCCTTGGAGCATGGTGGTGGTGGCCGAACCTCTTCATCCTAGGAGAAGTTTTGATGGCCGAAACTTGTAAGGAAGAAGAAGGTGCTTGGTGGTTCTCATCTCGGAAGATCGTTGCCCACACAACGTCCGAGGTTAGAAGAGGAATACGGTAGAAGATCAAGAGGTCTTTCTAAAAGGTATAACTAGTAATTTTTCTTTCCGCATCATACTAGTTATTTTTGGAAATAATACCAAATAAAAGAGGCATGCGATTCTAGTATTTTGAATATATTTTTCGATGTTGTGTTCTTTTGTTTTATTTTTCCTTGTGATTTGATTGTTCTTTTCGGTTAACCTAAAGTTATTTTAGGAAATTAAATATTAGCTTTCCATAAAAGGTTTTGTCTAGTCGGTGGTGGTTGCTCCCATATCCAAGAAGGCCATGTGCCTCGCCACGTCAGTACTGGGAACCAATTATGGAAATTAATATTTAATGGAATTAATAACTTAAGGTGATTTGGGTCGAACGTGTTAAGTTTCGCAGGAGACCCAAGTCAAAACCTAAAAGAACGAATAGATTAAGTTTTGGATCAAACGTGTTAAGTTCCGCAGGTGATCTAAAATTTAATTTAAAAGAACACATGGTAGCTAGGAAAAGGTTCAGACCTTTGTACAAAATTTTTGTACAGTGGAACCTCTAGGTTTTCCAAGTAGCAACCAACACCGGTCCAGTACAGGTTAGATACCTCAAGCTTCCAACAAGACTCTTGAATAAAGTTGGATCAACTTTTTCATCATCTTGATTCATGTGTGGCTTGATTCCGCATTCCAGTGGTGTCCTAACCAGCTTACAATTTTTCATATCAAACTTCTTGAGAATATCTTTAGTGTATCCTTTTTGAGAAATAAATATGTCATCATCTTGTTGCTTTACTTCAATCCCAAGATAGTAGGACATTATGCCAATATCCATCATCTCAAACTCCTTTGTCATAGCTCTCTTGAAATATCCAAATATCTTTGAATTATTCCCTATAAAAATTAAGTCATTCACATACAAGCAAACAAGTAACATATCACTATTTTTATCTTTCCTTACATAGAGAGCATGTTCATGTGGACACTTGATAAAACCATTGCTCAAAAATATTTATCAATTCTGCTATTCCAAGCACGAGGGGCTTGCTTCAAGCTGTAGAGAGTCTTTTTTAATTTTAGCACTTTCTTTTCTTCGTTGGGCACTACATAACCCAAAGGCTGATCAATATAGACTTCGTTCTCCAAGTTTCCATTTAAAAATACAGATTTTATATCCATTTGATGGATTCTCCAACGGTTTTGAGCTACAATAGAAATGATCAACCGAATTGTTTCAAGGCGAGCAACGGGTGCAAATACTTCATCATAGTCAATTCCGACCTTTTGCTTGTACCCCTTGGCAACCAATCTTGCTTTGTATTTTTCAATCCCGCCTTGCGCATTTCTCTTTATTTTGTATACCTACTTCACACCAATTGTGTTCTTTCCATTTGGTAATGATACTAGCTCCTATGTATCATTCTTTGTGATTGCCTTGATTTCTTCATTCATGGCATTTCTCCATTTGTTATTATGAGCGACATCGTCATAACTTATAGGCTCACTTTCTACTAGTAAGCAAAATTGAGTAAAATCATTAAAATTTACCTCTTCAGTGTCATCATAAATGTCACTCAAACTTCTAAATCTTTGAGGCCCTTCACTCGAGCTTGTTCCATTTATTTGTGAATCTTGTGGTGGTGGTGTTGGTGGTGGAGTATTAGGTGGTGTCATGCCTTCTTCCTCCTCCTCATCATCAAGGAAAGAATTATATCCCCTCTCTTTCTTTGTAGTACTCCACTCCCAAACACCTACTTTGTAATGCCCGAAAAATTCTCAATTTAATTTTAGAAATATTCTATTATTTTTTTGGAATTTTAGAATATTTTTAGGGAATTTTTGGAGAAGCAGAAGTAGCAAAAAATAAATAAAAACGTAAAATAGCCTAAGCAGGAATTGAACACGAGACCTATGGACTCTACGACTTATAGATGACTCTAGTAACCAAGGGGCCCCAGCAGGGGTGTGCTGAAAGAGGAGGAGAACAATTATACTTAAGGTTTAGTTGGGGTGTATTAATCACTTAATATAAATAGGGAAATTAAGTGGAGAGTTGTTATTTTTGATCGACAATTCTCTTCTCCCTCACCCTCACCCGACGCTGCCCCTCTTCTCCTCATCCTCTCGGCGCACAAGCCCAAGAGACCTAGGGTTTCATCCCTAGGGTCGTAGGAGCACCTCCCGGCGACGTCTCCGATATGAGGACACTCCTCTCCGCGAGAAGAACGCATAGACGTAGGAAGATCGTCGAAACAATCTTCTTCTCCAGAAATCTAGCGATCGGATTGTAAGGAAAGTTGACGCAGGATGTAAGTAACCCCTCACCTGTAGTATAAGTAGCTAATTGTATATTTTTATGCCCTTAGTTCGCATTTATGATCTCAGGTTAGCCATATGCAGAATTAGAGCACACCAAGTGCTCGATAAAATACCTAATATAGTTAAATGCTGCAGTAGGCATTTTAATAGCTCAGTTAAATGCCCTAGATGTATTTTAAATAGCATGCATAGCCTTGCTTCAGTTATATGGGACTACGGTCCAATGGGTGGACTCCCATAGTTGCCTCTAGGTTTAGATAACCTAGCTCTAGGTTCAGATAACTTAGTAAAAGCAAGATAAGATGAATCAGCTTATAAACAGTATTTTACTTTTATCAGTGGCACTGTACTGGACTTCAGTTGTCCTTGGGGTGGACTCCCATAGTCGCCCCTAGATTTAGATAACCTAGTAACCCTACTAGATTCGGGACTTGCTACCTTGGGCCTAGTTAGGGATGCGCGCATAGCAAGTACAGTTGTCAGGCCCATCAGCAGCATGTTTATTATGTTTATCTATTTATGTAAATAGTTTTCAACTTCACAAAACAGATATGTGAATACAACTTAGCTTCAGTTTAGTTTTCTTATTGTTATAACAATTAGCTTAGCTTATGTATCGATTTAGTTAGCTTGTTGATACAATGGATAGCTTTTTGTTCAGTATTTGTTAGCATAACTTACATGTCCATATGCCATGTTTTAGCATTTTCAGCATGATCATTAGCATGTATTTCGAATAGCATCCTTAAAAGCATAATTTCTTCGAATGCATATTTTGTGAGGTAGATGGTTTTTTACTAAGCTCCCAAGCTTATAGTTTCATTTTCCTTATACTGCAGATAAAGGTAAAGGGAAGATGGATTAGCGGAGGCTGGAGGATAATGCGACGAGATGTGTGTGAGAAGGAACCTGGAATGAAGATCTTTGGGGAAACTAGCAAACTTAAGAACTTAGTACTTCTTATAGTGTTACTTTTCCACACTTTTAGTTAATTGAGTGTCTTGAAAGTTATGCTTAGATTACTCCTTGTCTGGATATTAGATAGCTAATCATGAGTAATGGCATGCCTAGTATTAGTGTTGTGTGTGTAGTTGAATTTCTGGAGGTTCTGTACAGGTCGGGTCTGATTTCTGCAGAAATCAGAAACCCAATCGATCAGCCAATCGATTGAGCAGTCCTCAATCGATCAGCCGATTGATTGGAAGAAGTCCCTGCGTACAGAACACTATGGAATCGATCAGCTGATCGATTGAGGAGCCCTCAATCGATCAGCCGATCGATTGGGAAGCGATCTACCGCGTACAGAAAACTGATGAATCGATCAGCTGATCGATCGGCCATGGATCGATCAGCCGATCGATCGGGAAATTTGCTCCCGTAAACAGAGAGCTTCTGAATTGATCTCTGGATCGATTGGCCAGACTGGATCGATCAGCCGATCGATCCAGACGGGACTTCCGTGCACAGTAGCACGTTGAATCGATCAGTGGATCGATCAAACAACTCCAATCGATCAGCTGATCGATTGGAGAGTCTGATTTCAGCTAGAAGTGTCTACTTTCAGTCTTTTACCAAATAGAGAGTTTGGGTTCCCTTTATAGCTTATGTATAACTTCAGAAGTGTAATCTGAATGTAGAATTCCAGATTTTATATTTAATAGTAGAACTATTAAATTAGTTCAGTTTTCCGCACCTTATAGTTCAGTTTAGCACAGCGATTGTAACCCCCGGCCTTACAACCTAGTTAGTAGGAGGTGGGACGTTACATACTTCCTTGAACTCCACGTCTCTGCTTATGACAATCTTCCCATTACTTAGATTATACAACTTGTAAACTTTAGAGCTTTGATTATAGCCAGTGAAGAGATACTTTGCACTTTTATCATCAAGCTTTATTCTTTTCTCATCATGAACATGCATGTAGGCAATACTTCCAAAAACCCTCAAATGTGAAACATTTGGCTTGTATCCACTTGAGGCGTCATACCATGAACACTTTTGGTATAACGCTGATTCATCAAGTATACTACACAAGAGACAACTTCGACCCAATATTTATTTGGCATGTTCTTTCTCTTTAACATACTCCTTACCATGTTGAGAATAGTTTGGTTCTTCCTCTCTACCACTCCATTTTATTGTGGTGAGTATGGAGTCATCATGGGACGATGAATGCCATTTTCCTCACAGAAAACCTTGAATTCATTAGATGTAAATTCTCCGCCACTATCGGATAGAAGAGTTTTGATTTGATAGCCACTATATTTCTCCACCATTAATTTGAACCTTTTGAAGGTTCCAAACACCTCCGATTTTGCCTTCAAAAAATACACTCAAGTTTTTCGAGAATAGTCATGAATGAAAAGCATAAAGTAATTATTCTCACCAAGTGATGATGGCTTGATTGGTCCGCACACATCTGAGTGTATCAACTCTAATGGATGTTGAGCCCTCGTTAAAGACTCCTTGGGAAAACTCTTTCTCGCTTGCTTGCCAAAAAGACATCCTTCACAAAGTTGATTATGATGGTTTATGGAGGGCAATCCTTTCACCATGCTTCCATTGGTCATCATTTTCAGCCCATCGAAGTTCAAATTCCCAAATCTCATGTGTCATAGCCAAGATGAATCTTTGAAACAAGATTTCAAACATATAGGAACATCACTTTTGTTAGAGTGTATACTAAAAGCCTAGCTTTTGTAAATATTTATTTTTGAAATAAAAGAATCACATTGGTCAAATGTCTATATTTATTTGTTAAATATAGTTGTTCAATTAATTTATAAAGTAGATAACATGGTGTGTGGTGTCACACACAGAAGATCATGTCATCAGCTCTTTATAAAATATAAACAGTTGCTCACGACTAAGATGAAAAGGAACAAACCATTGGTATAGTCGTAGTGTAATTAGGTATTAGTTTATCTTGACTAATAAATTACATTAGTACACTCTAAGTGTATTGAGTAGGACTATTTTAGGTAAGTTCTTTTTATACTGACTTTATAAAAGAACTAGACCTTAGTTATTATGGAAGTGTGTGCTCTTAATCCTAATATAATAACAAGCACATATATTTAATATTTATTTCTTTGACTTATCAAAGGGTGAGGTTTAGCTCGATAAATCAATATGCCCGATAAGTTGGGAAATGATATTACTTATAGTGTGTGTTGTTGATTATAAAAGGAATCTGTGTCCTAGTTATCTAGGTTGAGAATGTCCCCAAGAGGAGCATATAAGGATTGTCATGTTAAACCCTGCAGGTGGACTTAGTCCGACATGACAATGAAGTTGAGTGGTACTATTCTTGGAGCTAGATATTAATTAAGTGAGTTGTCAGTAACTTACTTAATTAGTGGGCATTCATTATCTTAAACATGGGGAGACTAACACACTCATGATAAGAAAGAGCCCATAAATGTAATTTGAGATTGGTGCGGTAGTGCAATAATAACTCTCTAGTGGAATGAGTTATTGTTGATGAACTTGAGTTGTGTGTTTGGGGCGAATATGGGATACTCAATCTCATCGGAAGGCTAAAACCAATTTTTCCTCTAGGTCCCTGTCATAGCCTCATTAGTGCCTTATAAACCACTCATTAAAAGCCCTTCTTAGTGTCCAAGAAAGGAGGTTGACCCATTGCTTGGTGACCAAGCAATGACGGGCCACCATGTCCTTAAGAGGGCCGACCCTCTTGCTTGGTGACCAAGCAAGTAGGGGCCAGCCAAAATAAATTCAAATAGGAGGGTGTTTTGAATTTTTAAAATCTTTTCTTTGTAGAAAATTATAAGTTTTAAAAGAGAGATTTTAATTTTTTTAAAAAAACTTTCCTTATTTGAATTAGGCCACATAGTTTAATAGAGAGTTTTAAAAGTTTTAAAACTTTTCTTTTTTAACCATCCTCATGGTTTTAGAAAAAAGGAAGAGAAGTTTTAAAAATTAAAATTTTCTATTCATGTTAAAAAAGGAAATTTATGAAGAGAAGTTTTAAATTTTAAAACATGGTTTTAATTTTTAAAACTTTCCTTTTTAACATCCACTTTAGGAAAGAGAGCTTGTAAAATTTTATAAGAGGATTTCTTCTTGTAAAATTTTATAAAATATATATTCCTTCCTCTTGAAGGGGGCCGACCACCCTTGCTTGGTGCCCAAGCAAGGGGGTCGGTCAAATAAAAATAAAAATAAAAATAAAATCATCATCTAATGATTTGATGATTGATTCAATCAAGAGGAAAGAAAAGGAAAAATAAAAAGGGAAAAGGGAAAATAAGAGGAAGATTTTAATTTTTGTAAAAATTCTTTCCTTATTTTCCTTGGGCAAGTAATATAAAAGAAGGGGTGAGGAGGCCACATGAGATACAACTCTTATTCTTTTGCTTGGTGGTTCTCTTGGTGTGGTTGGCCCTCTCTCTTCTCCCTTTCCCTTTGCTCTGTTTTCTTTTGTGGTGGTGGTGGCCAAAAATTAGAAGAAGTAGAAGAAAGCTTTGGGTGGTGTTTATCTTGGAGGATCGTCGTCCACACGACGTCCAAGGCGAGGCGAGGAATATGGCAGAAGATCTCGAGGTCATTAGCTTGCAAAGAAAAGGTATAATTAGCAATTATTTTCCGCATCATGCTAGTTATTTTTCTTTGTATGAATTCCAAACACAAGAGACATTAGATCTAGTTTTTCGAATTAGTAATTGGTGTTTGTGTTTTTCTTTGTTTTTCGAATTTGTGATTCGATTGTTCTTTTTGGTTAAACCTAGAGTTATATAAGGAAATTAAATATTAGTTTTCCTTAAAAGGCTTTGACTAGGCGGTGGTGGATGCTCCCATACCCAAGAAGGCCATGTGCCTCGCCATGTAGTCCTGGAAGCCAATTTTGGAAATTAATATTTAATTGAATTTATAACGTAGGTGGATTTGGATCAATAGTGTTAAGTTTCGCTTGCGATCCAAGTCTAAACCATTAAGAACAGATAAGTTAAATTTGGAATCAATGATGTTAAGTTCCGTTTGTGATTCCTAATTTAACTTCTAAAGAATACAATAGGTTATTTAAGGAAAAATTTGACACTTATACAAAATTTTTGTACAGTGGAACCGGTACGATTTTCCTAGGACTAACCAACAATTGGTATCAGAGTTAGGGTTTGCCTCTGTGTGTTTTGGTTTTCAAATTAATTATGCACATGTCATACATAATTTAGGCAGGATAATAGTAGGATGTGCTAACTTTGTGGTTGCAGGCTCCAACTATTATGACATTTAGATATTGTGTGTGATTAGACCCTTGGACATGTCAAGGGCATTATTTTGTGTGCATGATTGTATGTATCAAATACAACAGGAGCTGTATTATTTTTTAGAATTTTATTTTTTGTTCGATCTAGAATACATGTACATTCCTTTATGGAATATAGGATCGATATATGTAAAATTCTATATTTATCACGGATCGTATCTTTGCAAGGCGTGGTGCTATTGGAGGACCAGAGGCGCAGCGGAATAAGAAGCAAGATAGATGCAACAACTCGACCCGATGGCGATGGCTAAAGATGGCAGCAGCTAGGGTTGGAGCATACTGAAGACAGTGATGGAACATGTCATAATAGTTGGAAAATTAATTTCCATATTTATTGCTTTTATTTACTGTGATGTGTGTGTATGCATGTGATGTATGCTAGGATAGTTTAAAATTCCTCACTTTAAATAACTAAGTGAGAGAGGGATTTATTTTAATAAATTCCACGGTCTCCATTACTAGTTTGTAAGTGATGCAAACAAACTTGCGCGTTGGCTCTGAGTGCCTTACTCCATATCGGATGAGTTTGTTTGCGGATCACTAGATCAAACTTCCATTTAGGATGACTATAGGAAATTAATTAATAGTGTGTGATCTTCCTGTTGGAGTGTATACTGAAAGCCTAAGCTTTGTAAACATTCATTATGAATAAAGAATCACATTTGGTCTAATTATCTACATTTGTTTGTAGTTGTTCATTTAATTTATATTGTAGATAACATAGTATGTGGTGTCACATACAGAAGATGATGTTATCAGTACCTTATAAATTATAAACAGTAGCTCACGACCAGAATGGAAAGGAACAAACCATTAGAAGGTCGTAGTGTAATTAGGTATTAGTTTATCTTGACTATATAATTACACTAGTACACTCAGAGTGTATTGAGTAGGACCATTTGAGGTCGTTTCTTTTATACTGACTTTATAAAGGAACAAAGATCTCAGTTATTATGGAAGTGTGTGCTCTTAATCTTAATATAATAACAAGCACATATGTTTGATATTTATTTCTTTAATTTATCAATGGGTGAGATTTAGTTCGATGAATCAATAAACCCGATAAATTGGGAAATAGTATCACTCATAGTGTGTGTTGTTGATTATAGAAGGAAACTGTGTCCTAGTGATACTAGGTTGATAATGTCCTCAAGAGGAGCTCATAAAGATTGTCATGTTAAACCCTGCAGGTGGACTTAGTCCGACATGATAATAAGGTTGAGTGGTACTACTCTTGGACTTAGATATTAATTAAATGAGTTGTCAGTAACTCACTTAATTAGTGGACATTCGATATCTTAAACACAGGGAGACTAACACACTCATAATAAGAAGGAGCCCAAAAATGTAATTTGGGATTGGTGCGGAAGTTCAATGATAGTTCTCTAGTGGAATGAATTATCATTGATAAAATTAAGTTGTGTGTTGGGATGCTTAATTTTATCGGGAGACCAAAACCAATTCCTCCTCTCGGTCCCTATCGTAGCCTCTTATTTATAGAGTACTATACCCACATATACCCACCTTCTATGCCCACCTAAAGGGGGCCGGCCAAGCTAGCTTGGGAACCAAGCTAGGGCCGGCCTAAGCTTGGGTTTAAGGTGGCCGGCCCTAGCTTGAACCCAAGCTAGTAGGGCCGGCCATAATTAATTAAAAAGAAAATTTAATTTTAATGTTTATTATTATGTGGAAGATTTAATTTAAAAGAGAATTAAAATTAAAATATCTCTCTTGTAAAAGATTTACAAAAGATTAAAGAAAGAGATTAGATCTCTTTCCTTATTTGTAGATTGATGAGTTATTTTATTTTCTCTTTAAAATTATTCACATATTAATAAAATTAAAATTATAGATATTTCCTTTATTAACCATGGAGATTTTAAAGAGAAATTTTATTTTTTTAAAATTTCCGGAAACAAATAAGGAAAGTTTTAATTGTTGATTGAAACTTGTCCAATTTGCTTCCTATTGATTTGGCCGGCCATCATTGTTTAATTGGGGAAATATTATTTTATTTTTCTCAATTAAATCATGTCAAGGAAATTAAGGAAAATTTATTGTAATTAAATTTCCTAATTGACCTAGGCAAAGAAATATAAACGAAGGGGTGAGGTGCCTTCACAAGACACAACATCTATTTTTCCTCTCCTCTTTTGTTCCTTGGTGTGGCCGGCCATCATCTCCTTCTCTTCCTCTTGTGGTGGCCGAACCTCTCTCCCTCCCTTGGAGTTCTTGTGGTGGCCGGATACTACTCGGAGAAGAAGAAGAATAAGGAGAGAAAGCTAGCATCTCTTGGAGCTTGGTTAGTATTTTGGTTTTTCTCCTTGGTAAAGCTTTTCTTTGTGGCGAACCTTGCTTGGAGGAGAAGAAGGTGGTTGGTGGTTTCTCATCTTGGAAGATCGTTGCCCACACAACGTCCGAGGTTAGAAGAGGAATACGGTAGAAGATCAAGAGGTTTTTTTTCTACAAGGTATAACTAGTAATTTCTATTTCCGCATCATGCTAGTTATTTATGGAAATAATACCAAATACAAGAGGCTTACGTTCTAGTATTTCGAATATGTTTTTTCGAAGTTGTGTTCTTTTGTTTCTTTCTTTTCATTGTGATTTGATTGTTCTCTTTGGTTAACCTAAAGTTATTTTAGGAAATTAAATATTAGCTTTCTATTAAAGGTTTTGTCTAGTCGGTGGTGGTTGCTCCCATATCCAAGAAGGCCATGTGCCTCGCCACGTCAGTACTGGGAACCTTTTATGGAAATTAATATTTAATGGAATTAATAACTTAAGGAGACTTGGGTCGAACGTGTTAAGTTCCGCAGGAGATCCAAGTCAAAACCTAAAAGAACAAATAGATTAAGTTTTGGATCAAACGTGTTAAGTTCCGCAGGCGATCCAAAATTTAATTTAAAAGAACACATGGTAGCTAGGAAAAGGTTCAGACCTTTGTACAAAATTTTTGTACAGTGAAACCTATAGGTTTTCCGAGTAGCAACCAACACTTCCCCATCAGAAGGGGCACAATCTTATTAATGGACTTAGTGTCAAGTAATGGTAGACACTTAGGCATGTCTAATAATATCCTCCCCATCGGAGTCACTGCTATTATTTGTGTGACTGAAGAAAACCAACTATTAATTTTATTTGTCAAAAAGTTAGGTTGACAAGAATAAAATTAATGGGTAAAACCTCCTCTTACAAATGTTTGATTTTGTATACGTCCACACTATCGTGGCATACAAAATTCACGGTGTTTTAAGGTGTTGGTTAATTTAAAATAGTATTGTTTGAGGAATCAATATTATTCTAAATTTAGAGTCCTGACCAAAGTTATTTATGTGATTCTTAGGATGACTTTCAATCCACTGGCCATTATATTGAAAGAGAACAAACTTACTGGTCCCAACTATATAGATTGGAAAAGAAACCTGGATATTGTCTTAACTGCTGAAAGCTATAAGTTTGTACTGTCAGAAGTATGCCCAGATACACCTAATGGTGACTCTACCCTAGAGGAGATTGAGTATTATAAGAAATGGGTAAAAGCAGATGAGATAGCGTAGTGTTACATTTTGGCTTCAATGTCAAATGTATTGCAACATCAGCATCAAGATTTACCAATTGCTTATGATATAATGAACAATCTCAAAGAACTCTTTGGGCACCAGAGTTGGACTGCTAGGCAAGAGGCAATGAGAAAGTTAATGACAGCCATCATGTCTGAGGGGACACCCGTAAGGGATCATATCCTCAAAATAATGACTTATCTGAATGAAATACAAGTCCTTGGAGGAGAAATCGATGGGAAACCCAGGTCGATATAATTCTCCAAACGCTATCCAGAAGTTTTGAGCAGTTCCGCCTGAACTATAACATGAATAAAAGAAAGTATACGTTGGCGGAACTTCTGACAGAATTACAGGCAGCAGAAGGAATATTTCGTCATAGTTCTCAGATTCACTATGCTGAAAATGGTTCTACTTCTAAGTCGAAAGGCAAGAAGAAGAAGAAACATGTCTTTTCAGCAAAGAAGGTGAATAAACCTCAGGGTACAGGACAAAAAGTTGGAATGAAGAAACCGAAGGGCAAATGCTTCATCTGCAAGCAGTCAGGACATTGGAAGGCGGACTATCCTCGTAGGAATCAGAATAATAAAGGTATATCTCATGCTATAGTAGTTGAAACATATTTAGCGGTGTTATCTACCAACACCTGGTGTGTAGATACGGGAGCCACTGATCATGTCTGCAACTCTTTGCAGGGGTTCCAGGAAACCCGACGACTATTTGAAGGAGAGATAACCGTCTACATGAGCAATGCTATTAAGGTGACGGCTGTTGCTGTGGAAGACGTCTACTTATCTTTTGATAGGAATAGAAGTTTGGTTTTAAGAAATTGTCTTTATGTACCCAGTTTTAGAAAGAATTTAATTTCAGTTTCTAAACTATATTTGGATGGATATTCTGTTTCTTTCAGTAACAATGTAGTTATAAAGAGAAATAGAGTTATTATCTATTCGGTGCATTGGTTGACAATTTATATACATTAAATCTAATTTCTCCCATAAAGCAACAAATGGAAATTAATAACACATCTTCTAACTCTAATAAGAGGAAAGAACCTTCGGAGATGAACCAAACATATCTTTGGCATCTAAGGCTTGGTCATATTAACTTAAGTAGGATTCAAAGGCTTATAGCCGATGGACTCTTGGGTACATTAGAGTTGGAAAATTTTCCAACCTGTGAATCTTGCTTGGAAGGTAAAATGACCAAGAGACCTTTTAAGGCCAAGGGGTATAGAGCCAAAGATGTGTTAGAACTGGTTCATTCTGATTTGTGTGGTCCTATGTCTATCTAGGTAAAAGGTGATTTTGAATACTTTGTCTCTTTTATAGACGATTATTCAAGATACGGATACATTTACTTGATGCACCGCAAGTCTGAGTGCTTTGATAAGTTCAAAGAGTACAAGGCTGATGTGGAAAAACATCTTGGTAAAAGTATCAAAACACTACGGTCTGATCGTGGTGGCGAATACCTCTTGGGAGAGTTTAGGAATTACTTATCAGAGGCCGGGATTCAATCCCAGTTGTCTGCACCTGGTACGCCCCAACAGAATGGTGTGGCAGAATGAAGGAATAGGACTCTTATGGAGATGGTTAGATCGATGTTGAGTTATTCAGAATTACCAAATTCGTTTTGGGGATACGCTCTGGAAACAGCAGCGCACATTCCGAACTTAGTACCTTCTAAATCAGTACCTTCTACTCCTATAGAATTGTGGAATGGGCGAAAGCCTAGTCTAAGACATATTCGCATTTGGGGTAGTCTAGCACATGTGCTGAAAGCAGATGCTGATAAGTTATAATCTCGTACAGAAGTTCGCGTGTTTGTGGGTTATCCTAGAGGAACGAAAGGCGATTTATTTTATAGTCCTAAAGACCAGAAGGTCATTGTTAGCATCAATGCTCAGTTTTTAGAAGAAAACTATATAATGAACCACAAGCCCAAAAGTAAAATTGTTCTAGAAGAAATAAGAGAGGACACGTCTACTTTAGTACGAACAGTACAAGATAAAGTACCACAAGAGACTGCAACATGTGTCACACATGATACACAACCACAGACTATGCCTCGTCGTAGTGGGAGAGTTGTAAGGCAACCTGAGAGATTCATGTTTTTGGGAGAGTCTTCAGACTTGATCCCGGGTAAACATGAACCTGATCCTCGGACATATGACGAAGCACTCCAAGATATAGATGCAGCATCTTGGAAAAAAGCAATGAATTCCGAAATAGAATCTATGTATTCTAATAACGTCTGGGAGCTTGTAGAACCACCAGATGGTGTAAAAGCCGTTGGATGCAAGTGGATCTACAAAAGGAAAAGAGGGACAGACGGAAAGATAGAAACCTTCAAAGCAAGGCTTGTTGCGAAAGGGTATACTCAGAAAGAGGGAATCGATTATGAGAAGACCTTTTCACCGGTAGTCATGCTTAAGTCTATCTGGATACTCTTATCCATTGCCGCTTATATGGATTATGAGATTTGACAAATAGATGTCAAGACAGCTTTCCTTAATGGAAGTCTTGAAGAAAACATCCATATGAAGCAACCAGAAGGGTTCATTGAAAAGGGTAAAGAGCATCTAGTGTGCAAGCTCAATCGGTCCATTTATGAACTGAAGCAAGCTTCAAGATCTTGGAACATCCGGTTTAATGAAGTAATCAAGTCGTATGGATTTATTCAGTGTCCGGATGAGTCTTGTGTGTACAAGAAGTGTAACGAAAACGTGGTGGTATTTCTTTTACTATACGTAGATGATATTTTGTTAATTGGCAACAATGTTAAGGTATTATCGGACGTAAGGGTATGGTTGTCCAAACAATTTGATATGAAGGACTTAGGAGAATGTGCACACATTCTTGGGATCAAAGTCATAAGGGATCGCAAGAAAAGAATGTTGTGCCTATCTCAAGCTTCATATATAGATACGATCCTTGCTCGTTTTATCATGCAAAACTCCAAGAGAGGTTTCTTACCTTTTAGGCATGAAGTAGCTTTATCTAAAGAGATGTCTTCAAAGATATCAAAGGAGATAGAGGATATGAAGGCAGTTCCTTATGCTTTGGCTGTAGGAAGCCTTATGTATGCAATGTTGTGTACGAGACCTGATATCTATTTTGCCGTAGGCATGGTTAGCAGATATCGAAGTAACCCTGGATAAGGACATTGGACTGCTGTAAAGCATATATTGAAGTACTTGAGAAGGATTAGAGATTATATGTTAGTTTACCAAGCAGACGATTTGCTCCCTGTGGGTTACACGGATTCAGACTTCCAATCAGATAGGGACAATAGTAAGTCTACGTCAGGCTATGTGTTTACTCTAGGAGGTGGAGTCATTGCATGGAGGAGTGTTAAGTAGAAATACGTCTCAGACTCAACCATGGAAGCTGAGTATGTGGCAGCCTCTGAGGCAGCCAAAGAAGCAGTATGACTCAGGAACTTCCTAATGGACTTAGATGTGATTCCTGGTTTGCCCAAAATCATCACAATTTATTGTGATAATAGCGGTGCAGTTGTAAACTCGAAGGAACCACGAGCCCATAAGGCAAGTAAACATATGGAGCGCAAGTACCACCTGATACGAGACATCGTCAAGCGAGGAGAAGTTGTCGTCGCCAAGATTACATCAGCAGATAACCTGACAAATCCTTTCACTAAGGTCCTTCCGGCAAAAGCTTTTGATTGGCATGTGGAGGGGATGAGAATCAGATGTATGGTAGCAGATATGACAGCTTAGTCTTTTAGTATAAGTGGGAGATTGTTAGAGTGTATACTAAAAGCCTAGCTTTTGTAAACATTTATTTTTGAAATAAAAGAATCACATTGGTCAAATGTCTATATTTATTTGTTAAATATAGTTGTTCAATTAATTTATAAAGTAGATAACATGGTGTGTGGTGTCACACACAGAAGATCATGTCATCAGCTCTTTATAAAATATAAATAGTTGCTCACGACTAAGATGGAAAGAAACAAACCATTGGTATAATCGTAGTGTAATTAGGTATTAGTTTATCTTGACTAATAAATTACACTAGTACACTCTAAGTGTATTGAGTAGGATCATTTTAGGTAAGCTCTTTTTATACTGACTTTATAAAAGAACTAGACCTTAGTTATTATGGAAGTGTGTGCTCTTAATCCTAATATAATAACAAGCACATATATTTAATATTTATTTCTTTGACTTATCAAAAGGTGAGGTTTAGCTCGATAAATCAATATGCCGATAAGTTGGGAAATGATATTACTTATAGTGTGTGTTGTTGATTATAAAAGGAATTTGTGCCCTAATTATCTAGGTTGAGAATGCCCCCAAGAGGAGCACATAAGGATTGTCATGTTAAACCCTGCAGATGGACTTAGTCTGACATGACAATGAAGTTGAGTGGTACTACTCTTGGAGCTAGATATTAATTAAGTGAGTTGTCAATAACTTACTTAATTAGTGGGCATTCGTTATCTTAAACACAGGGAGACTAACACACTCATGATAAGAAGGAACCCATAAATGTAATTTGGGATTGGTGCGGTAGTGCAACAAGAACTCTCTAGTGGAATGAATTATTGTTGATGAACTTGAGTTGTGTGTTCGGGGCGAACACGGGATACTCAATCTCATCGGAAGGCCAAAATCAATTTCTCCTCTAGGTCCCTGTCGTAGACTCATTAGTGCCTTATAAACCACTCATTAAAATCCCTTCTTGGTGTCCAAGAAAGGAGGTTGGCCCATTGCTTGGTGACCAAGCAATGGTTGGCCACCATCTCCTTAAGAGGGTCGACCCTCTTGCTTGGTGACCAAGCAAGTAGGGGCCGGCAAAAATAAATTCAAATAGGAGAGGTGTTTTGAATTTTTAAAATCTTCTCTTTGTAGAAAACTATAAGTTTTAAAAAAGAGATTTTAATTTTTTTTAAAAAAAAACTTTCCTTATTTGAATTACGCCACATGGTTTAATAGAGAGTTTTAAAACTTTCCTTTTTTAACCATCCTCATGGTTTTAGAAAAAAAGAAGAGAAGTTTTAAAAATTAAAATTCTCTATTCATGTTAAAAAAGGAAATTTTTGAAGAGAAGTTTTAAATTTTAAAACATGATTTTAATTTTTAAAACTTTCCTTTTTAACATCCACTTTAGGAAAGAGAGCTTGTAAAATTTTATAAGAGGATTTCTTCTTGTAAAATTTTATAAAAAATATATTCCTTCCTCTTGAAGGGGGTCGGCCACCCTTGCTTGGTGCCCAAGCAAGGGGGTCGACCAAATAAAAATAAAAATAAAATCATCATCCAATGATTTGGTGATTAATTCAATCAAGAGGAAAGAAAAGGAAAAATAAAAAGGGAAAAGAAAAAACAAGAGGAAGATTTTAATTTTTATAAAAATTCTTCCCTTATTTTCCTTGGGCAAGTAATATAAAAGAAGGGGTGAGGAGGTCACATGAGATACAACTCTTATTCTGTTGCTTGGTGGTTCTCTGGTGTGGTCGACCCTCTCTCTTCTCCCTTTCCCTTTGCTCTCTTTTCTTTTGTGGTGGTGGTGGCCGAAAATTAGAAGAAGTAGAAGAAAGCTTTGGGTGGTGTTTATCTTAGAGGATCGTCGCCCACATGACATCCAAGGCGAGGCGAGGAATACGGCAGAAGATCTCGAGGTCATTAGTTTGCAAAGAAAAGGTATAATTAGCAATTATTTTTCGCATCATGCTAGTGATTTTTCTTTGTATGAATTCCAAACACAAGAGACATTAGATCAAGTTTTTCGAATTAGTAATTCGTGTTTGTGTTTTTCTTTATTTTTCAAATTTGTGATTCGATTGTTCTTTTTTGTTAAACCTAGAGTTATATAAGGAAATTAAATATTAGTTTTCCTTAAAAGGCTTTGACTAGGCGGTGGTGGATGCTCCCATACCTAAGAGGGTCATGTGTCTCACTATGCAGTCCTGGAAGCCAATTTTGGAAATTAATATTTAATTAAATTTATAACGTAGGTGGATTTAGATCAATAGTGTTAAGTTCCGTTTGCGATCCAAGTCTAAACCATTAAGAACAGATAAGTTAAATTTGGAATCAATGATGTTAAGTTCCGTCTGTGATTCCTAATTTAACTTCTAAAGTACACAATATGTTATTTAAGGAAAGGTTCGAAACTTGTATAAAATTTTTGTACAGTGGAACCGATACGATTTTCCTAGGACTAACCAACAACTTTGAATATTTAGCAAAAACATTTGGGTCTTTGTCATGTACAACTTAGCAAGCAATCTTCCACTTTCATGTTTCAATGTAAGTATTTATCTTTTAAGTGAATATCATAATTCTTTTCCAATAATTGTTACTTTTCAAAAATAGTGGCCAAAACTTTTCATGGTTGATACATAAAACACATTAGAAATTAATTGATGTCTCTGATCTTTTGAACGAATTAAAATCGTACTTTTTCCTTTCACTTGAACTTTTGAAGAGTCACCAAAAAGTTATATTTCCATCGGTTGATTCATTAAGTTCCATAAACAAATTTCTCGTTCCACAAATGTGGCTACTTGCACTGAAATCAAGATACCATGTATTCTCATTCTTATCTTGATCATTTTTGCAAGCTAGAAGCAAAGTAGGACCTGAATCTTCTTTACATCATTGTTCTCCGCAAAGTTGCTTGTCTCCTCCATGTTATTTCTACATTCCCAAGAATAGTGGCCAAGACGATGACAAGTAAAACACTCAATTTCAGATTTATCATACCTCATTTGATAACCTCCATAACTGTTGGTTGGTCCTAGGAGGATCGTACTGGTTTCACTGTATAAAAATTTTATACAAGTGTCAAACCTTTTCCTAAACAACCTATTGTGTTCTTTAGAAGTTAAATTAGGAATTGCAAACGAAACTTAACATTATTGATTCCAAATTTAACTTATTTGTTCTTAATGGTTTAGACTTGGATCGTAAGCGGAACTTAACACTATTGATCCAAATAAACCTATTTTATAAATTCAATTAAATATTAATTTCCAAAATTGGCTTCCAGGATTGCATGACGAGGCACATGACCTTCTTCCCAAAACGCATTACTCCCTTCATGGGAGCCACTCGGAGGAATACTGTATCCCCAACTGAAAACTCTAAGGGTCGGCGTCGTGTATCCGCATAGCTTTTCTGGCGGCTCTGAGTTGTCTCTATCCTCTGGCGGATCTGCTGTACAGCTGCTGTGGTATCTGCTACTAGATCCGTCTGAAGTTCTAGTTCTTTCTGTTCACCACTTTCATACCAGCAGATTGGAGATCTACACCTCCGCCCATAGAGAGCCTCGTAGGGTGTCATGCCGATAGTGGCCTGATAGCTGTTATTGTATGCAAATTCTGCTAAACTCAGATATTTGTACCAACTTCCCTTGAAGTCTAGGGCACACGCTCGGAGCATATCTTCTAGTACTTGATTTACTCGCTCTGTCTGACCATCTGTCTGAGGATTGAAAGATGTGCTAAACTTTAACTTGGTGCCCAATGCTGACTGTACACACTCCCAGAAGTGTGACGTGAATCTACCGTCTCTGTCTGAAATGATGGTTCGTGGAACTCCATGCAGTCTGACGATTTCCTTGAGATACAACTGAGCTAGCTGCTCCATGGAGTAGGATATCCTGATAGCTAAGAAGTGTGATGATTTAGTCAATCTGTCGACTATTACCCAGATGGCATCAAAACCATTCATGGTTCTGGGTAGTTCCACTACGAAATCCATGGAAATATCCTCCCACTTCCATTCTGGAATCTGAATAGGCTGCAGAACTCTTCCTGATCTCTGATGTTCTGCCTTGACCCTCTGGCAGGTCAGACAGATACTGACATATCTAGCGATGTCTCTTTTCATCCCAGGCCACCAAAAACGTCTCTTTAGGTCTTGGTACATCTTGGTGGAGCCAGGATGCATCGCATAAGGAGTCCTGTGAGCCTCGTCTAGGATCTTCCTCCGTAGTTCCTCCTGATCTGGAACGTACAGTCTGTCACCAAAATACAATACCCCACTATCAGATATTCTGAACTCTCCACTTTTTGATTCTGCTAACCCTTGCTTGATTTTTTGAATTTCAAGGTCCTGACCCTGAGCTGTCTGGACGTCACCAAGCAGGGTAGATGCTAATGTCATAGTAGAAAGCTGTCCAACTATGAGCTCGAGACCGAATTCTATAATTTCCTTTTGTAGGGGCGGTGACATGGCTGCTAGGGATAGTAAGGTGACACTGGACTTCCTGCTAAGTGCGTCTGCCACCTTATTGGCCTTTCCTGGGTGGTAGAGGATGTCTATGTCATAGTCTTTGACCAGCTCGAGCCATCTGCACTGTCGCATATTCAGATCCTTCTGAGTGAAGAAGTACTTCAGATTCTGATGATCTGTATACACTCTGCACTGAGCTCCATACAAGTAATGTCTCCAAATTTTGAGGGCGAAGACAACTGTTGCAAGCTCAAGGTCATGAGTAGGGTAGTTCTTCTCGTAGTCCTTGAGTTGTCTGGAGGCATAAGCGATCACCTTGCCATTTTGCATCAATACTACTCCTAGTCCCAATTTAGAGGCATCTCTGTAAATATCAAAGCTGTCTGTGTTTTCTGGCAGAGTCGGAATGGGAGCACTGGTCAATCTTCTTTTTAGCTAGATGAAGCTGTTCTCACAATCCTCTGTCCACTGAAATTTTCTGTTCTTCCTGGTGAGAGCTGTCAGTGGGGAGGCTATCTTGGAGAAATCCTCTACAAAATTTCTGTAATAGCCTGCTAATCTCAGAAAGCTTCTGATTTCACTGGCGTTCTTAGGTCTTTTCCAGTTACTCACAGCCTCTATCTTACTGGGGTCTATCATGATACCATCCTTAGAGATGATGTGACCCAGAAAGGATACCTGATCGAGCCAAAATTCACATTTCGTGAACTTGGCGTACAGCTGGTTCTGTTGAAGGGTCTGCGGTACTATCTTCAAGTGCGCTGCGTGTTCTTCCTGAGTTCCGGAGTAGATAAGGATGTCGTCGATGAATACGATAACAAACTTATCTAAGTATTCTCTGAATACTCTGTTCATGAGGTCCATGAAGTAGTTGGTGTTGGTTGCTACTCGGAAAACCTAGAGGTTCCACTGTACAAAAATTTTGTACAAAGGTCTGAACCTTTTCCTAGCTACCATGTGTTCTTTTAAATTAAATTTTGGATCGCCTGCGGAACTTAACACGTTTGATCCAAAACTTAATCTATTTGTTCTTTTAGGTTTTGACTTGGATCTCCTGCGGAACTTAACACATTCGACCCAAATCACCTTAAGTTATTAATTCCATTAAATATTAATTTCCATAATTGGTTTCCAGTACTGACGTGGCGAGGCACATGGCCTTCTTGGATATGGGAGCAACCACCACCGACTAGACAAAACCTTTTATAGAAATCTAATATTTAATTTCCTAAAATAACTTTAGGTTAACCGAAAAAAACAATCAAATCACAAGGAAAAATAAAATAAAAGAACACAACTTCGAAAAACATATTCGAAATACTAGAATCGTAAGCCTCTTGTATTTGGTATTATTTCCATAAATAACTAGCATGATGCGGAAAGAAAAATTACTAGTTATACCTTTTAGAAAGACCTCTTGATCTTCTACCGTATTCCTCTTCTAACCTCGGACGTTGTGTGGGCAACGATCTTCCGAGATGAGAACCACCAAGCACCTTCTTCTTCCTTGCAAGTTTCGGCCATCAAAACATCTTCTAGGATGAAGAGGTTCGGCCACCACCACCATGCTCCAAGGGATGCTAGAAACGAGGCTTGCTTTCTCTCCTTCTCCTTCCTTGATCCGGCCACTAACAAAAGCTCCACCAAGAGATAAGTTTCGGCCAACAAGAGGAGAGGAGAGAAATAGGGCCGGCCACACCAAAGAAGAAAAGAGAGGAAGAAAAAGAATAGAGTTGTTCACCTTGAAGCCTCCTCTATCCCCTCTTTTATAATCCTTGGTCTTGGCAAATAAGGAAAAATTAATAAAACCTTCCTTAATTCTTTTGCCATGAAAAAGAAAAATTAATTAAAAATTAATTTCCTTTTTCCAACTTATTTGGCCGGCCACCTTCAATCCACAAATCAAGGAAAGTTTTAATTAAAACAAAAATTAAAACTTCCTAATTTGTTTCTAGAAATTTATAAAAATTTCTCCAATAATTTTATCCCTTCATGATTGGTTAATAAAAAGGAAATTAAAATTTTTCTTTAAACATGTGGATAAAAGAAAGTTATCTCTAAAATTAAAATCTCTTTAATCTACAAATAAGGAAAGATATCAAATCTTTTCTTAATCTTTTGTAGAAACTTATAAAAGAGAATATTTAATTTTAAACTCTCTTTAAATCATGAACATGATTAAAAGGAAAGTTTTCTTAAAATTTAAAATCCACCTTTAATCAACAAATAAGGAAAGATTTCAAATTTTAAACTCTCTTTAAACATGTAGATGATTTACAAATAAGGAAAGTTTTTACCAAAAATTAAAACCATCCTTTTAAACTACAAATAAGGAAAGAGATTAATCTCTTCTCTTAATCTTTGTAGAAAATTATAAAAGGAAATTTTTAATTTTAAACTTTCTTTAAAATCATGATATCCACATAAGAAATAATTTTAATAAAATCTTTTTAATATTCTAGTGGCGGCCACCTAAGCTTGGGATCCAAGCTTTGGCCGACCACCTACATGGCTCATCCATTTGGTCTTGGCGGCCCTAGCTTGGGTTCCAAGCTAGCTTGGCCATACATGATGGGTAAGAAGGTGGGTATGCGGTGGGTATAAATCTCTATATACTAGAGGCTACGATAGGGACCGAGAGGAGGAATTGGTTTTGGTCTCCCGATGAAATTAAGCATCCCGTCAACTTAATTTCATCAATAATAATTCATTCCACTAAGGAACTATTATTGAACTATCGCACCAATCCCAAATTACATTTTGGGCTCCTTCTTATTATGAGTGTGTTAGTCTCCCTGTGTTTAAGATAACAAATGTCCACTAATTAAGTAAGTTACTGACAACTCACTTAATTAATATCTAGCTCCAAGAGTAGTACCACTCAACTTCATCGTCATGTCGGACTAAGTCCACCTGCAGGG
The DNA here is from genome assembly GCF_018446385.1 of Zingiber officinale. NCBI lineage: Eukaryota > Viridiplantae > Streptophyta > Magnoliopsida > Zingiberales > Zingiberaceae > Zingiber > Zingiber officinale. Next base: position 31,299,732 of record NC_055987.1, read on the forward strand.
TTTAACATGACAATCCTTATGAGCTCCTCTTGGGGACATTCTCAACCTAGATCACTAGGACACAGTTTCCTTCTATAATCAACAACACACACTATAAGTGATATTATTTCCCAACTTATCGGGCTTATTGATTCATCGAACTAAATCTCACCCATTGATAAATTAAAGAAATAAATATCAAATATATGTGCCTGTTATTATATTAGGATTAAGAGCACACACTTCCATAATAACTGAGGTCTTTGTTTCTTTATAAAATCAGTATAAAAGAAACGACCTCTAATGGTCCTACTCAATACACTCTAAGTGTACTAGTGTAATTATATAGTTAAGATAAACTAATACCTAATTACACTACGACCTTCCAATGGTTTGTTCCTTTCCATTATGGTCGTGAGCTACTGTTTATAATTTATAAGGTACTGATAACATGATCCTCTGTGTGTGACACCACACACCATGTTATCTACAATATAAATTAATTGAACAACTACATTTATCATAAATGTGTTGGTTGCTACTCGGAAAACCTATAGGTTCCACTGTACAAAAATTTTGTACAAAGGTCTGAACCTTTTCCTAGCTACCATGTGTTCTTTTAAATTAAATTTTGGATTGCCTGCAGAACTTAACACGTTTGATCCAAAACTTAATCTATTTGTTCTTTTAGGTTTTGACTTAGATCTCCTGCGGAACTTAACACGTTCGACCCAAGTCTCCTTAAGTTATTAATTCCATTAAATATTAATTTCCATAAAAGGTTCCCAGTACTGACGTGGCGAGGCACATGGCCTTCTTGGATATGGGAGCAACCACCACCGACTAGACAAAACCTTTAATAGAAAGCTAATATTTAATTTCCTAAAATAACTTTAGGTTAACCAAAGAGAACAATCAAATCACAAGGAAAATAAAGAAACAAAAGAACACAACTTCGAAAAAACATATTCGAAATACTAGAACGTAAGCCTCTTGTATTTGGTATTATTTCCATAAATAACTAGCATGATGCGGAAATAGAAATTACTAGTTATACCTTGTAGAAAAAAACTCTTGATCTTCTACCGTATTCCTCTTCTAACCTCGGACGTTGTGTGGGCAACGATCTTCCAAGATGAGAAACCACCAACCACCTTCTTCTCCTCCAAGCAAGGTTCGGCCACAAAGGAAGAACTTTACCAAAGAAGAAAATCAAAATACTAACCAAGCTCCAAGAGATGCTAACTTTCTCTCCTTCTTCTTCTTCTTCTCCAAGTAGTATCCGGCCACCACAAGAACTCCAAGAAAGATGAAGTATTCGGCCACCACAAGAGGAAGAGAGGGAGAGGGTAATGGCCGGCCACAACACCAAGGAAAAAGGGAGAGAAAACAATAGAGGTTGTGTCTCATGAAGGCACCCCTACCCCTTCTTTTATATTCCTTGGCCTAGGCAAATTAGGAAATTTAATTACAATAAAATTTCCTTAATTTTTCTTGACATGAATTAATTGAGAAAAATAAAACAAAATTTCCCAATTAACTTGAGATGGCCGGCCACATCATTGGAAACAAAAGAGGACAAGTTTTAATCAACAATTAAAACTTCCTAATTTGTTTCCGGAAATTTTAAAAAATAAAATTTCTCTTTAAAATCTCTTCATGGTTGATAAAAGGAAATTTCTATAATTTTAATTTTATCAACATGTGAATAATTTTAAAGAGAAAAAATAAAACATCTCTCCAATCTACAAATAAGGAAAGAGATCTAATCTCTTTCTTTAATCTTTTATAGATCTTTTACAAGAGAGATATTTTAATTTTAATTCTCTTTAAAATATATCTTCCACATAATAATAAAAATTAAAATTAAATTTCTTTTTAATTTTATTTGGCCGGCCCTACTAGCTTGGGTTCAAGCTGGCCACCCAATAATATACCTAGGCCGGCCCTAGCTTGTTCCCAAGCTAGCTTGGCCGGCCCCGATTTGGTGGGTATAGAAGGTGGGTATAGGTGGGTATAGAACTCTATAAATAAGAGGCTACGATAGGGACCGAGAGGAGGAATTGGTTTTGGTCTCCCGATAAAATTAAGCATCCCGTGTTCGCCCCGAACACACAACTTAATTTTATCAATGATAATTCATTCCACTAGAGAACTATCATTGAACTACCGCACCAATCCCAAATTACATTTTTGGGCTCCTTCTTATTATGAGTGTGTTAGTCTCCCTGTGTTTAAGATATCGAATGTCCACTAATTAAGTGAGTTACTGACAACTCATTTAATTAATATCTAAGTCCAAGAGTAGTACCACTCAACCTTATCGTCATGTCGGACTAAGTCCACCTGTAGGGTTTAACATGACAATCTTTATGAGCTCCTCTTTAGGGCATTATCAACCTAGTATCTCTAGGACACAGTTTCCTTCTATAATCAACAACACACACTATAAGTGATACCATTTCCCAACTTATCGGGTTTATTGATTCATCGAACTAAATCTCACCCATTGATAAATTAAAGAAATAAATATCAAACATATGTTCTTGTTATTATATTAGGATTAAGAGCACACACTTCCATAATAACTGAGGTCTTTGTTCCTTTATAAAGTCAGTATAAAAGGAACGACCTCTAATGGTCCTACTCAATACACGGGATGCTTATTTTCGGGAGACCAAAACCAATTCCTCCTCTCGGTCCCTATCGTAGCCTCTAGTATATAGAGATTTATACCCACCGCATACCCACCTTCTTACCCATCCAATGGGGCCGGCCAAGCTAGCTTGACACCCAAGCTAGGGCCGGCCAAGACCAAGTGGATGAGCCATGTAGGTGGCCGGCCAAAGCTTGGGTCCCAAGCTCAGGTGGCCGGCCACTAGAATATTAAAAAGGATTTTTATTAAAATTATTTCTTATGTGGATATCATAATTTTAAAAGGGAGTTTAAAAATTAAAAATTTCCTTTTATAGTTTTTTACAAAAGATTAAGAGAAGAGATTAATCTCTTTCCTTATTTGTAGTTTAAAAGGATGGTTTTAATTTTTGGTAAAAACTTTCCTTATTTGTAAATCATCTACATGTTTAAAAGAGAGTTTAAAATTTGAAATCTTTCCTTATTTGTTGATTAAAGGAGGATTTTAAATTTTAAGAAAACTTTCCTTTTTAACCATGTTCATGATTTAAAAGAAAGTTTAAAAATTAATAATTCTCTTTTATTAGTTTCTACAAAAGATTGAGAAAAGATTTGATATCTTTCCTTATTTGTAGATTAAAAGAGATTTTAATTTTTAGAGATAACTTTCTTTTTATCCACATGTTTAAAAGAAAGATTTTAATTTATTAAATTTCCTTTTTATAAATCAATCATGAAGGGATTAAATTATTGGAGAAATTTTATAAATTTCTGGAGACAAATTAGGAAGTTTTAATTAATTAAAACTCTCCTTGTTTGTAGCTTTTATGCGGCCGGCCAAATAAAATTGAGAAAGATAATTATTTTAATTAAATATTTTTTCTTTTTTAATGGAAAAAGAATTAAGGAAATTTTTATTAAATTTTCCTTATTTGCCAGAATCAAGGATTATAAAAGAGGGGGTAGAGGAGGCTTCAAGGCTAACGACTCTATTCTATTTTTCTCCCTCTTTTCCTTGGTGGTGTGGCCGGCCCTATTACTCTTCTCTCCTCTTGTTGGCTGAAACTTATCTCTTGGTGGAGCTTTTGTTTGTGGTCGGATCAAGGAAGGAGAAGAAGGAGAGAAAGCAAGCCTCGTTTCTAGTATCCCTTGGAGCATGGTGGTGGTGGCCGAACCTCTTCATCCTAGAAGAAGTTTTGATGGCCGAAACTTGTAAGGAAGAAGAAGGTGCTTGGTGGTTCTCATCTCGGAAGATCGTTGCCCACACAACGTCCGAGGTTAGAAGAGGAATACGGTAGAAGATCAAGAGGTTTTTCTAAAAGGTATAACTAGTAATTTTTGTTTCCGCATCATACTAGTTATTTTTGGAAATAATACTAAATACAAGAGGCATACGATTCTAGAGTTTCGAATTTGTTTTCGATATAGTGTTCTTTTGTTTTTCTTTCCCTTGTGATTTGATTGTTCTTTTCGGTTAACCTAAAGTTATTTTAGGAAATTAAATATTATCTTTCCATAAAAGGTTTTGTCTAGTCGGTGGTGGTTGCTCCCATATCCAAGAAGGTCGTGTGCCTCGCCACGTCAGTACTGGGAACCAATTATGGAAATTAATATTTAATAGAATTAATAACTTAAGGTGATTTGGGTCGAACGTGTTAAGTTCCGCAGGAGACCCAAGTCAAAACCTAAAAGAACGAATAGATTAAGTTTTGGATCAAACGAGTTAAGTTCCGCAGGCGATTCAAAATTTAATTTAAAAGAACACATGGTAGCTAGGAAAAGGTTCAGACCTTTGTGCAAAATTTTTGTACAGTGGAACATCTAAGTTTTCCGAGTAGTAACCAACAATTGGTATCAGAGCTAGGGTTTTGCCTCTGTGTATTTGGTATTAGTTTAATTATGCACATGTCATACATAATTTGCCTCTGTGTATTTAAATTTTAAACTCTCTTTTAAAACTATGAAATCCACATAAGAAAAAATTTAAAATAAAAATCCTTTTAATGTGATGTGGCCGGCCACATCATGCTTGGTCTCCAAGCATTGGTCGGCCACCTACTTGGCTCAACCACTTGGTCTTGGTCGGCCCTAGCTTGGGTTCCAAGCTAGCTTGGTCGGCCTCCTTGGGTTGGGTAAGGAGTGGGTATGTGATGGGTATAAATCTCTATATACAAGAGGCTACGATAGGGACCAAGAGGAGGAATTGGTTTTGGTCTCTCGATGAAATTAAGCTTCCCATGTTCGCCCCGAACACTCAACTTAATTTCATCAATAATAATTCATACCACTAAAGAATTATTATTGAACTACAGCACAATTCCCAAATTACGTTTTGGGCTCCTTCTTATTATGAGTGTGTTAGTCTCCCTGTGTTTAAGATATCGAATGCCCACTTAAATGAGTTACTGACAACTCACTTAATTAATATCTTAGTCCAAGAGTAGTACCACTCAACCTTATCGTCATGCCGGACTAAGTCCACCTGCAGGGTTTAACATGACAATCCTTATGAGCTCCTCTTGAGGACATTCTCAACCTAAATTACTAGGACACAGTTTTCTTCTATAATCAACAACACACACTATAAGTAATATCATTTCCGAACTTATCGGGCTTATTGATTTATCGAGCTAAATCTCACCCTTTGATAAGTCAAAGAAATAAATACTAAATATATGTGCTTGTTATTATATTAGGATTAAGAGCACACACTTCCATAATAACTAAGGTCTTGTTCTTTTATTAAGTCAGTACAAAAAGAACTTACCTTAAATGGTCCTACTCAATACACTCAGAGTGTATTAGTGTAATTTATTAGTCAAGATAAACTAATACTTAATTACACTACGACTATTCCAACGGTTTGTTCCTTTCCATCTTAGTCGTGAGCAATTGTTTATAATTTATAAAAAACTGATAACATGATCTTCTGTGTGTGACACCATACACCATATTATCTACAATATAAATTAATTGAACAACTACACTTAGCATATAAATGTAGGTATTTGACCGTTGTGATTCTTTATTTCTAAATAAATGTTTACAAAAAGCTAGGCTTTTAGTATACACTCTAACAATAACTTCTACCTCTTCTATGATTTCTTCTTTTATTGGAGCTTTGACTCATCTCATTATTATATGAGATATTTTTGTCACCTCGTCCACCTTTTCCATGAGCACGGCCTCAACCTTGGCTCTGTCCTCGAGATTCTCCACGTCCGTGACCTCTTTGGGATATGCCTTGGTTTGTGTCCTTTAATGGTAGCTTTTCTTTCAAAACTTGTTCAACCTATTCTTGAACTGGTTTTATCAATCTTTCTTCGTGTACTTGTAAAGATTCAGCAAGTTCATCAATGGTCATGGTATCTAGATCTTTAGACTCTTCGATGGCAACCATGATATAATTAAATCTTGGATCTAAAGATCTCAAATTTTCCCAACAATTCGATTATCTTTCATCTTTCATATCATCTCCATATCTTTTCAATTGATTTGTGACAGCAAATACTCTTGAGAAATAATCCGAAATAGATTCGGAATGCTTCATGCGTAGAGATTCAAACTCTCCTCTCAATGTTTGGAGACACACCTTCTTCACTTTATCAACACCTTTATATGAAGCTTGAAGAGTTTCCCATGCTTGCTTGGAAGTAGTTGTCGCAGCAACTTTCTCGAACATCTTTTCATCCAAACTTTGATGGATGAGGGTGAGCACCTTTTGGTCCTTCTTCTTGGCGGATGCCTCATTTTCATCAACGTCATTCTCCACAGGATTCCAAGTTTCATATGCTCTAAGCAAAGCGTTCATTCTTATGCACCAATTATCATAATTTCCCTTGGTGAGAGATGGAACAACAAATGAGGTTCCATTCAACATTTTTCCCTCAAGCTTTGTCTCCAAACATAAATGGTGTACTCTGATACCACTTTGTTATAAGATGGAGAGCATAAAAACTATAACACTCAAGATGGGAGGAAACTACTTCTTATTATATTTTCTTCATATCTGAATTGTTAAATATATAGGGTATTTATAGGGAATACTCAAGATGCATCTGTTAAATTATATATTTATTTGTTTATATCTTTTAGGGTAATTTGGACTTTTTCCTTTTTTTTTTTATAGAGTTTAGGGTTTCTTAACTTAACTATATAAGACCTTATACTCTGTATCAATTTTAAAATCCAATAATATGGTTAGTTTTTTTTCCTTCTCTTAATTTCTACATGGTATTAGAGCGGTTCTCCTTCTTTAACCTAATTTGTTTTTTGTTGTCGTTGTCGTCTCTTACTGTTGTTATTGATTTCGGTGCTGACATCTATTTTCTATCCTGCTGCTGTTGATTTTGGCATTGACATCTATTTTCTGTCGATTTCGGCACCGAAGTCCTGTCGTACCGATTTCAGCGTCGACATTATTTTCTGTCGATTTCGACGTCGATTCTATTTTCTACCGATTTCGGCATCAACGTGTTGTCAATTTCGACGCCGATGCTTTTTTCTACTGATTTCGGTGTCGAAACCCTATGTTGCCGATTTCGGCACTGACGTCCTTTTCTTCTGATTTTGACATCGACGCCCCTGTGCTACTGATTTCTACATTTGACATCCTGTTTTGCCTCAGATTCTTTGCCTGACTACGGGTCGTCATGAAATCAGTTTTTACAGATCATACAAATGTGTATCCTTACAATTTGATTATTTTGAGAAATATTCGTTTTGTCATCATGCATGATCGTGCAGATGCTTTATGAAAATATAATTCATATATGTTTGAGCAGTTTCAACAGTTCCTTGCTTCACAACCCTCTCCTATGTCAGCTTCCTCTCATATAGGTTTGTCGTTGTATGATATTTCAGGTATATCTTTATCCTTGTGGATTTTGGACTCTAATGTCTCCCATTATATGTCATCTAATTTATCATTTTTTGTTTCTTTTTCTCCCAGTTCATCTATATCTATTGTGACTGCTGATGGTACTTCTATGTCATTAATAGGTGTTGGTTCAATTGTTATATCTTCTTTATCTCTTACTAATGTTTATTATATTCTGAGTCTTACTTTAAATCTTATTTCTATTAATCAATTATATGAATCTGGATACCTAGTCTCTTTTTTTAATCCAATTGTTATGTTCAGGACCAGCAATCTCAGAGGTTGATTAAGGTAGGTCATAAGTAAGGAGAACTCTATGTTTTAGATCAACTGAAATTACCATAAGTTGTAACTTTGAGTGTGAATTTATCATCTTTTCATCTGAGTCGTTCATCTTCTGATTTTATTTATGACACTCTCACTTAGGTCATGTTTTTGCGCCTCGTTTGTAATTTTTAGCCTCTACAAGAGCATTAGGACCTTTAAAAAGTTTTGATATTTCTGATTGTAGTGGTTGTAAATTGGCCAAATTTTTTACCTTACCATTTTCTAAATGTCTTTCTTTTTTTTCTGCTCCATTTGATCTTATCCATTCTGATATGTGGGGACCCTCTCCTATTTCTACAAAAGGGGGGGTCAAGGTATTATGTTTCGTTTATTGATGATTGCACTCATTACTCTTGGATCTATCTTATGAAACACAAGTATGATTATCTTACAATTTTCAATAACTTTAGAGCTCTTGTGAAAACTTAACATTCTAGTGTTATAAAGTATTTTCGTTGTGATTTGGGGGATGAATACACTTCGAATCAAATTTCACATTTACTTACTTCTGATGGTACTATTCATCAAATCTCGTGTACATATATTCATGAAAAAAATGACGTGGTTGAACAAAAACATAGACATCTTGTTGAAATAGTCCGTTCATTTTTATTATCTTCCAGTGTTCCTAGTGCCTTTTAGGGTGAAGCAATCTTTACTGCTGTTCATGTCATTAATAGAATTCCAACCTCACATAATTCAGGTTTGTCACCTTTTGAAAAACTGTATGGGTATGCTCTTGTCTATTCCTCCTTACGTGTTTTTGGTTGTACTTGCTTTGTCTTTCATCCACATGCAGAGTGTAATAAGTTAGCCTCTCGATCTGCTCTTTGTGTCTTTCTGGGTTATGATGTTAGTAAAAAAGGATATCGTTGCTTTGATCCCATTAGTCAAAAATTATATGTCTCTCATCATGTTGTGTTTCTTGAGCATATTCCATTTTTTTCTATTCCGACTAGTTTGCATAATATGACAAAGTCAGATATGCTTTGCATCGATCCTTTCAATACTGATACTGAGGAAGATTCACCCATAAATCCTACTGGTAGTTCAACTAAATCTGATACTTTGATTCCCGAGATATCCGCTCCATATGTTTCTCCTTTTACCACTACCCAATTATCTCCTGAGGTTGTTGATGATCCTTCTCTCCACCGTCGTCAATCCACTCGTGTTTGTAAGTCTACTAAACTACTAGATTTTGCTTACTCTTGTTATTCTCGTTCTTTTACTTCATTTGTTGCATCTATTCATTGGCTTTCTGAGTCTGAATCCTATAGAGAAGTTGTTTGTAACCCACTTTAGCAGAGTGCTATGGCTGAGGAACTAATTGCTCTGTATCAGAGTTATACATGAGATTTGGTTCCATTACCACCAGGAAAACATACTATTAGTTCTCGTTAGGTATATAAGATTAAAACTAAATTTGATGGATCTATCGAATGATACAAAGCTCGTCCTATTGCTAAAGGTTATTCTCAGTAGTATAGCATGGATTATGAAGAAACATTTGCTCCTATTGCAAAAATGACAACTGTTCGTACTCTGTTTGTTGTTGCTTTTGTTTGTTGATGGAGAATATCTCATATGGATGTCAAGAATGCATTTCTAGATGGTGATCTTCATGAAAAAGTTTATATGACACCTCCTCCTGATATTTCACACAAACTTGGTGAAGTTTGTAGGCTTCATAAAGCACTTTATGGTCTCAAACAAGCATCTCGTGCTTAGTTTGAGAAGTTCTCTATAGTGATTACTTCGTTTGATTTTCATCCTAATAATTATGATTCAGAATTGTTTGTCAGATGTATGAGTGCAGGTCGTATTCTTTTATTATTATATGTTGATGACATGATTATTACTGGTGATGATTCTGATGGAATTGCTTTCTTGAAGTTTGAGTTGGCTCATTGTTTTGCTATGAAAGACTTGGGTATACTACGCTACTTTCTGGGCATTGAGGTTGTTTATTCCCCGAAAGGTTATCTTTTATCTCATTCAAAGTATATATCTAATCTGTTTGAGTGTGCTCGTCTTATTGATAATAGAGTTGTTGATACTCCTATTGAAACTAATGCTCGATATTCTCCATCTGATGGCTCGCCTTTGCTGGATCCTAGTTTGTACAGAACTATTGTTGGAAGCTTGGTTTATCTCACCATGACTCGTCCAGATATTGCGTATGTTGTTCATGTGGTTAGTCAATTTATCGCTGCACCAACTACAGTTCATTGGGATGTTGTTCTTCGTATTCTCAGGTATCTTCGGGGCACTCAATTTTAAAGCCTTTTATTTCCTTCTACTTCATCTCTTGAGCTGCGTGTATACTCTGATGCAGATTGGGTTGATGATCCTACGGATCGCAAATCTGCCACTGACTTCTGCATTTTTATTAGTGATTTCCTCATTTCTTGGAAGATTAAAAAATAAGATGTTATTTCTAGATCTTCCATAGAAGCTGAGTATCATGTCATGGTCTTAACTACTTGTGAGATAATTTGGTTGCATTGGTTGCTTGCGAATATGAGTGTCTCTCTTCATCAACCTAATCCGTTATATTGTGATAATCAGAGTGTTATTCAAATTACACGCAATTCAATTTTTCATGAGCGAACGAAACATATTGAAATTGGTTGTCACATTACTCGTCGTCATCTTCAGATTGACACTATCACATTGTCTTTTGTTCCTTCAAAGCTACAGATTGCTGATATGTTTACCAAGACATATTCCGCTTCACGTTTTCATTTCTTATCTGACAAACTCTCAATGCTTCTAGCTGTAGCATCGTGAGATTGAGGGGCGATGTTAGATTATATATTTATTTGTTTATAGCTTTTAGGGTAATTTGGACTTTTTCCTTTTTTTTATAGAGTTTAGGGTTTCTTAACTTAACTATATAAGACCTTATACTTTGTATCAATTTTAAGATCCAATTATATGTTAGTTTTTTCCTTCTCTTAATTTCTACAATATCTATACAAATACATGAACCAATAATAAATGACATACATGCATCATATGAAAAGTCATTCATGAATCATTCAAAAGACCTCTAATATTCATGCACACAATATTAAATTACTTTGATTCTGATTTATATTTTCAACATCGGATCGATAATTAATTTGGCCACCTTTAGGTCGTGTAACAAGAACTAGACGATGTCAGTTGTCAATTTAGAGTGGTGTCGTTTTATTTAGTAAATTCATCTTAAAAAATAAAAATCTAAAATGTTTTAATTTAGTGTATAAATTATGATTTTTTTTATATTTTTTATCTTATAAATGTGTTTAATGAGATTTTTTTTCCAATTTTGATCCTTCAAAAAAAAATCTCATTAAATAGAGTATTTATAGGGAATACGTAATATCAACACAAATACATGAATCAATAATAAATGACATACATGCATTATATGAAAAGTCATTCATGAATCCTCCAAAAGACCTCCAATGTTCATGCACACAATATTAAATTACTTTTATTCTAATTTATATTTTCAACATCGGTCAATAACTAATTTGGCCACCTTTATGTTGTGTAACAAGAATTAGACGATGTCAGTTGCCAATTTAGAGCGGTATCATTTTATTTAGTAAATTCATCTTTAAAAATAAAAAATTTAAAATGTTTTAATTTAGTGTATAAATTATAATTTTTTTATATTTTTATCTTATAAATGTGTTTAATGAGATTTTTTTTCCAACTTTGATCCTTGCAAAAAAAAATCTCATTAAATATATTTATAATATAAAAATATAAGAAATTATAATTTACATACGAACTTGAGATATTTTAGATTTTTATTTTTTTTTATTTTTGGATGAATTCACTAAACAAGCATCCAGAATGTGTATGGATCGGAGGAGATATCAGAATTATGGAGCAAGAGATCCGAATTACTTCGGCCAAGATCGATAGATAACAACCCAGAAGAATTAGAAGGGAGAGACCAACACCGACCTTGACAAAACTCCTCCGACTAATGAATTAGATAGGTAATCGAGAAATATTGTCGCTTATATATATATAAGTCTCTAGTTGTTGCGAGAGTGGGTGAGAATCTTATTACAGTGAGATCCGCGCATTCCTCGCGCGAGTCCACTTCCTCGAAACGTGCTCAAACCATTTCTCCCACGCGCGCCTTGTCCATATTAAATAATCGGTCCTATGTAATTTTGCGTTGATAAGTCTTGCGCCTGACACGTAGATCCTGCTGTCTCCACAAGGTCAGGACAAGTGCAATCTGCAACGATTGCAGTGTCCTTAAATCACAATCTCGTTTTAAATTATTATTATTATTATTATTATTTAATTTATTTAAAAAGAAAATTAGATATTGTGATGAGCACTATTAAGTCATAATAATTACTGGCTAGAACCTTGGATATCTTTTTTCTATGTTTTTTTAGCTATCCACTGATTCGAATCTTCATTACTTTATTTGATCAATGATTACATTTGTAGAATGGGCAATGTCATCCCTTTTAATAATCAGAGATATTTCTCTTAAATATATATGACTCTGATTTTTATATTATTTTTTAAATATTTTATTATTTAAATATTTTAAATTTTATAATAAAATATTTCATCAATTAAATATTTATAGATTTCATCCTTCACTTTCCAATATTCTTAATTTCACAATTAAATATCTCATCAATTAAATATTTATAAGACCCGTGATCATTTTATTAATTTATATTTAATTTTACATTTAAATAAAATTAATATATATTTTTTTTTGCTTGGTTAATTTTTTTTCCAACATTCATATTTTTACTTTCGTTTTTTTTTCAACATTTCTTTTCTGGTTTTTTTCCCCATTTTTTCCCACGTTGGATTTAGTTGTTTTGGAAGATTTTTTTTTTCAGTTTAATTAAATTTAAACAATAAAAAAATGGTAGCCCGCCATTTTGGTTGGCCCTCCAAAAATAAAATCACCGACAAAGGACATATGATGTGCATTTTGTAATGCTAAATATGAACTTCTTGACTGTTATCCTTATGATCACGACTCTTGCTTGATTAGAGTGACTCTTGGATCTCTTAATTTTCTTAAGATCCTCACTAATTAGTTGTAATAGTATGTGCCATTTTCACTTATACGCTCAAAACTCTTTTTATTTTATTTTATTTTATAAGTAATAACTATCTATATTAATATTAATATTAATTATGAGCCAATGAATAATTATGTATTATCTTGGTAGGATTTTTTAGATTTTATATAAAATTTGAAAAATACTATCGAAATCCGAGCGCATGTGCGACGGATTAATATGTTTTTTTAAAACAAAAATAAAAAAATATATATATTATCTTTTACTTATGGCTTATTCTTGAAATAAAGTGATAATTAATATTTTCTCAAACAAAAGTGACGATTGAGTGAAGTTGGAGAGATTAGGGGTGTAAATGAGTTGAGTCGTTCACGAATGGTTCTGTAAAAGTTCGACTCAAATTTGAATTTGACCGAGCTTAAGTTGAGCTCGAGTCGACTCGTTTAATATTCAAACCGAGCTCGAACTCATTAACAGAGACTCGCTCGTCAAGCCTTATTAAGGCAGGTTAATTTAATATTTAAAATTATTATTACTTTTAAAATAAGAATAATTTAAAGAGGAGTTTGTGCCTAGAGTATGTTATTTGGTGTGTTTAAGGTCTACTGTTCGAATCCCACTTGTGCATGCTTTTAAGGTCTATGGTTCGAAGTCCGAGCTCAAGTTGAGCCAATGTAGTTTAGTTGATTAGAGGATGATAGATTTATTATTAAACATAAATTGTTAATTTTTATGAACACATGACTTAGACTAGATAAAAATACATAAAAAGATTTTCTATGATGACAAAAGGTGAATACGTTCGCCCCAACGCCCTCGTCAATCTGTCCCAGGACCAAACACTGAGGAGGTAAATCACGGGCTGAAACAGTGACTAGCACATAAGGGAGGCATTTACCTCGACTTTATCGAGATTCAAACCCCATACTTCATGATGACAATATTTCATGCGCTAGTCACTGACCCATCCGAGGGGACGAAGATTTTCTATCTTAGAACATCCACTACATGGCTCTAACGAGGGGAAAGAGCTCCCTCATTTTTGACAATAGGGAGCCACTTTTTCTCTATTTTTTTAATTAATATTTTAAATTTATTTGTTTTAAAATAATAAATTATTAAAAAAATAATTATTTATGAGAAAATGTGAGATTTATAAGGATGTTGTTGGAAGTTTTTTTTTTTATATATATACAGTTACAAGATGGGTAAAATTTTTATGGTACGGATATGATAATGAAGAAATTCATGAAAAGCTTCCTCGACTGTGGAGGTTCTTATTGTCACTTGAGCGTAATCATCTTAATTTTGTATATTAAAATGGCAAGTGGCCAGCGGCAGCGTTCACTTGACTCCGACTAACGACACTTTGTACGACTCTCTCCTTTCCCCACTCGTCCTGCCTTCTCCGCTACTGGTTGGTAAATCCCTTCTCCACTTTTCCCCCTCTCGTTCTCTGGCGCGCGCTTGGTTGGAGCTACTACAGCCGCCGGCCGACATCGAAACTGTTCCCTTGGGATCGGGTGATGCAGCACGGTATGAACTGATCTCCCTCTCCGCCCTCGCCTAAACTTTTTTCCTTGTTTCCTTCTATGCTCTTTTGTTTTGTCATGCCCTCGTTGACTTCCGTTCTCTTCTCGGTCTATCGCCTTGTACGACGTTGAGGAGTTTGAGATCCGAGATATCGTGGCGCGGGTTGTTTCTTGGAACGGAAAGATGTTCTATGTATTTATGTGGTAGCACTTTGCGTCACCTTGGATTTTTCTAGTGCTTTTCGGAGGAAGTAGAATTAGGATCACATGTTTCCCCCCTTTTTTTTTTTTTAATTAAAAGCATTTAGTGACGTTTTATTTTGCTGAATTAGTTTACGGTTTATGGTTGCCGTATCCTATTTAACAATGGAATTTACTTGAAGACGGAATTTTTAGATTGAAGTTAGGAACTCTATTTGAATGCTCCGGCTAGTGCTAGGTTGAATTACTGACATCTAGTTCACTTTTATTCACGTACGTACGTTTGGAATTGATGGAATTAGATGTCTCCTTGTTTCTTTCACTTGCTAGTTTGGCAAATTGATCATTGGTCTGGTTCTAGGTTTCGATATCGATGTGCTTCGCCAAGAAGCTCAGAAACGATGGCTGAAAGCGTCTGAAGTTCTTTTCATCTTAAAAGATTATAAGCGCTATCCTCTCACTCCAGAGCCACCTCACCTTCCACCTAGTAACAAATGTTTTTTGTACTTGTGAAATTAGCATTTTTATCAATGTCCCGTTCCTATCATTTAACATTGTTCTACCTTCTGCAATCTGCTTGGTTTGCCAGGTGGTTCTTTGTTTCTTTTTAATCGTAAGGTACTTAGGTTTTTCCGTAAAGATGGGCATGCATGGCGGAGGAAGAAAGATGGAAGGACCATTGGGGAAGCTCATGAGAGGCTTAAGGTTTGTTGAAGAACCACTCCCTGTTTATATGAATAGCTTGGCAATTTTGCTTCTATTGCACTGGAAATATTATGGAACTAGTTATTGTTGACTAGTTGGAAGCGATCCAAGGGTGAAAGGTGAATTGTTTGCTAATTAGGAATATAGTAGTCAAATTTGTGTTCAAAACTTTAGGATCTTATGATCCAAAATGGCAAACGATACAATCCCAAGTAGGATTTAGATTAGGTTAGGATCTTATGGACCAACGATTCAATCTTAGGCCTGCTTACCGTATGCACATTCAACTAGACATTTAATGGTTGATAAAAGTTACTACATACTATATAAATATGGAAACTAAAAATTTTAATGTATGTTTTTATATATTTACTGTCAGAATAATGTTATTTTTGTTTTATTTTATGTCATTGATAGTTTTAAAAATGTTTATAATAATATATATTGAAAACTAATATAAATTATAAAAGTCAAATATAAATCTAAAATAATTTAATTAAATTGTTGGACCTTACAATTGTGCACTCCAATCCTATGATCCAAATCAATAGATCTCTTCTTGTTCCTAGGTAAGACCTCATTCATGACAACCTGAGTTAGGATTAGTATATGTTGTACTTTCTTCCACATGTTAGGAAGAGAACTATGTTCTTTTTCATTCCATAGCTTAGGAAGAGAGTTATGGTTTCCATTCCACCATTTAGGAATATACCAAGAACAATTATGCATGACATCATGCCGACACCTTCCACATTTTGATAGGTTTATGGAACTCAAGGTGCTGCATCATGAGCAGTTTCCAACATTTATAAACTTTGGTTTTCCATTTGAATTATGGGAAATTTGCAGAAGACACCATTACCCCAGTATAGACTATAGACTGTAGATTGCATCACCTTCAACATGATTGCTATGTTTACAGACCACTGGATGCAACATTAGACATTTAATTTTCATCCTATTTGTGGGAATTTCTCCTGCTTTTTGGATTTAGATTCAGTAGGTGAGAATATATGAATACCAGGGCCGTCTCAAAGTTCCATGAGGCCCTAGGGAAAAAAAAAAAATATTAGGCCTTTAATAATATTTTTTAAAAAGTTAATTTTTGTTATCCTTTTTCATTCAGATTTGGGATCGACAATGGCAGATTTAATTTAAAAAAAAAAATAAATCAAATTTAAAAATTCTCAAGCTCGATGACTATTTTAATTTAATAATATTTCAAAATTGGACTATTACCAACACAAATATATAAGAAAATTCTCATGCAATTACTAATAATCAAGGAAGGAAAAAATACAGATAGAGCACTAATAAGAAAATGAGTAGATGATCAACTAATTACAAAATGAAATGACAGAAAATGAAATTAGGTGTAATTGTAGCTCTATATATGATTTTAGGACTAGAGAATATAATAATTATAATTAATATGTAATTAAATATAGTTGCCATTGCAATTAATTGAAGAGCACCAAGGAAAATTGAAACGAGCAAAATCGGTAGCAAAATCATTGCATTGGAAGCCAGCAAAATCTAAAGAGCACTAAAGCACTGGAATGGAAATCGAAGCAAGCTAAATTGGAGCAAAATCAGCATGTATAATGCAGTCTGGGAACTAGGCAGTATAGCTGTTAAAGGTAAATATTAGTTATTAAATCTATTTTTTTAAAAATAATAATGGGCCCCAATAAAATTGGGGCCCTAGGCATAGGCCTCAATGGCCTATGCCTTGAGCCGGGCCCGATGAATACCATAAAAACTAAGAATGTATTGATACCATATTTTATGTGTAATACTTTAGTTTCAAACCTATTGGTAAAATCAAAGCAGCCAAATTATTTATAGCAGATTACTATATTAAAATTTTGGACTGCAAGCCCACAAGTACAACTATTTGTGTTTCTTTAATGTAGAGAAAAGCTTTATGCATAAAGCTTATATTAAATACGTGTAACCACCTAACTCAATTAGGAATCTGATGTGCCCTTCTAATGCAGTATGTAAAACTGTCATAATATCTGTAATGTCATATCTCAAAAATTAGTTACACCCGCTCATGGCATAGAATGGTAAAATACATTTGAAGGCTAACATGGCAACTGGTATAATTTTTTTTTTTGAGGAAATGATCTAAGATATCATCTTGAGAGGAACAACAATGATACAGTTGATCAGATACAAAAGTAGTGAAACAAGAAAGAGATGACAAGAGACAGATCAACCACATTCATAAGTAGCAAAGTTTGTGACAGCAACTCACTAGAGAAGTTTTTGCCATATATAAAAATCTTGTAGCTAACCTTCCAGCTGATCTAAGTGGAAAAGGAACAACCTGTATGTGGGAAAAACTACACTCAGCCTACTGATGGATCATGGGGGAGCTTATTGACTATCTCCACACCAAGCATACAATAGTTCACATAGTGACATTGCCAGTATAAAAGAGGTGATTCTTTACTCGTCATGGGAACCACATGTAGAACTCTGAAAGCATCAAATGTATTACTTTATCTATATCCTACAGAGCTACTTTGTTATTTTGGGAGCTTACCTCAAATTAGTAGCTACTAGAAGCAGGTTTTTAATGTAAAGCCAGATAGTGTCAAGCCTTCTAGTTGTTATGCCTCTATGTTTAAGTATTTTGTAGTCCCAACTTACTTTATAGGCCCCCATGGTCCCACCTCCTAAATGGTCTCAAGATAGAGATTGAGTTCCTCATATGGAGGAGATCTGCCCTTGCATTGAACATAGATTGAAGGAGGGAGGCTTGATAATTGAGATATCACTATCCTTTCTTATCTTGTTCTTATGTCGAGAGAGATGGCAGCAGTGAGTGAACATGTTGCGACTAGCAAAATTCTTGATTCATGTCAACCAACACCAACTTGTACTAGCATTTTGTATGCCACTTTGTACCAAAATCTTATCACGGCAACCACCGATACTTGGGTCTAGAATGACAATATAAAGTTATAAACCTTTGCATGGTTTCTAGAAAAGATAAGAATATTCCAAGAATGATTGTGAGCTCTGATAGATCATAAAATGTAAGAAATTTGATTAAGATAATCGCACATGTTCAAAGATGAAAACATAACAGATGCCATAGTTGGGACTAACATGACATGTAGGCTGGGTCCTTTACTATCAGCTTATGTTTTGGGGATGTACAATTAAGCTTAACATGCCATCAATGAATAGAATTTGTGAGTATTGGTAACTAAAGAAAGTATCCATGTTAAGTTTTAGTTCATGCTGTTGGAGATTCTAGATCCTCATTTGATAGATAGCAAGAGAAAGTTTGTTACATTCATTATAATAAGGTGTAATTCTATAGAGCAAAAAAATAAGGGAAAACCCTTGTATGATGATTGGGCATTTACAAATAAGATCTGAAGTGGTTCATGGAAGTCCTAAAAACATTCTCTTGATTTGACAAGTGATATTGTCCTAAATATCTTTTACTTATTCTAAAATACCCATGACTCAATAGTTATTAGTAGGGATCTGCTGCATATTATACTGGCCAACATATTTGAATATATTGCACGTGCACATGACAAAATGGTGAATAAATATTTGCAGTCAAAACAAATATCGAATGAGAAATGTGTTTTAAGATGATTAGGGACATGAAGCTGGTCAAGCTCAATTTGTGGTTTTAGAAGAGGTGGAAATAAATTTTGGGGAGTTTTGATCGAAACAAACAAAAAAGAAATTGACTACTCCATTTGATTTTTGTTGTTTTCCTCTTTACTGGAAAAATCCTTGTAGCTCCTCTTTTTCCTGAAAAATTCAAATTGCCGACTGATAGCTGTTACAATTCGAATTGTTATCAGTGTCAACTATCGATTATTGGCTGGAGTAATAAGGCGTGCCTTGCTTATAACTCTTAAATAGAGAACCAGTACGAGCACTACTTTAGTCTTTAGCATGCCTTGCTAAGAAAAAAGAAACTTCTATTTAATGCACGTAACGTAACCTGATATTGATCAGTCTCACAGTTTAAGTTCTGAATGTTGTCAGTATCTTCTTTTCTTGGTTTGTTAATAGAATCTTCAGTTAGCATTTTTTTAAAAATCCTATTTCTCTTGTATGCATGATGTGTCTATGTTTATGAGAAATTAGAAGCTTTCTTTTTTTATTCTACTTTCATAGGTTGGGAATGTAGACACTTTGAGTTGTTATTATGCCCATGGGGAGCAAAACCCTTACTTCCAAAGACGTAGCTATTGGATGCTGGATCCGTAAGTTCACATTTTGTGTTGAATTTTATATAGAGAAGCATGAACCACAATGCAAATTTGTTGGGTTTTGATTAACAATATTTTGCAACTGTCTCTTTAAAACTTCATTTTCCTTTCAGCAAAATCTTGCCATCATAATATTAGACCGGCTTCCCAGTTCCCACCAGGAGAGTTGTCCTTATAATTCTAATTTTTGTTCAGGAAATTCAGTATGTTACTTCTCAATTGTATGCATGATAATACCTGTATTATATATTGAAGCATCTAGATTCGACTATGGCAGTACTCTTCATATTAATGTTTTCTCTTTGTGAAAATTAATTTTCTTTTCATGCTACACGATAGTTTACATCCACAGCTTAGGATATGCACTCATGTCGACATGATACATCATAATTATTGGTATAGGATATATTTTTGACATGACTGATCCAGATTCAGATTAGTAAATTCTAACCTGGAGACTGCTGCCACTTTGGTGTTACTAGCTAGATAAAGGGTTGAAGGAGTGAAAAAATTAGCCATAAAAAGACATCCATGTTTACTCTCAAGTTAAATCTCCAGAACAAAGATTCTACAAAATTCACAAATGTGATAATCATGCATAGCAAACACTCATATTTCAAGAATCATGATATTCAATATACCATTGTTGTCTCTGGCACTTGAACTTTTTATCTACCCTCTCTATACTTGTGTTGGGTACCTACACTTGGACAACGACACGCCAAGTGGACACAATATTGTTGTTGATCATGTCAGAAATTTAAATTGCCATGTCAGACACATGGGTTCATACTTGTATCACATAGTTGTAGTTGAGTCCAAGTAACACAGATTGTTGTCAGATCCTATGATTTTTTTGATACCCAAATGCTCCTCACTTTGGGAGAAAACTATATATGTTCTTCCAGCTGGTACATACAACTGCTATGTTATAATGTAGAATAATATCTTTTTTATGTAGAGGTAACAAATGATACTTTGTTAATGTTTGCAAGTGTCTATTGTTGATATAGACAGGATACCATGTAGCAGGAATAAACAATAATATTCCTCCAGATATTTTCAAACATATTGTGCCTATTGTTGATAGCCAAAAGTACTTTCTGGTATGACTGTTAGGTAATGTACTTGAACATTTCTTTTCAGGGAGTATGAACACATTGTTCTTGTTCACTACCGAGAAGTTGATGAGGTTTGTCACTTAAATCTTTTCACTTCATTATGTTGTCTTAGAAAAAGATCAATGGACAAGATGATGGAAAGACTGTTAAAGTGACAGTAGAAGGCACATTATTAAGACTAGATTCATGTCTCTGGCACTTGCAGATTGAGTTTTTAACCTGATAATCATCATTTTATTCTCTCTTACCCAGGGAAGATATGTTTCTGGATCGACTTCAAACTTCTCCATGCAATCTTATTCAAGTCTCAATCATACTTCAAGTATTATTAATGCAGATAAAGGCTATACATCTGGAACTACTGTATTATATGAACCATCTCAGAGCCCTTATAGTCAAGGATCAACCGAAGAAGTCAGTTCTAAGTTTGTCTTAGAGAACTTTGATACAAACGACTATACTAAATTTGATACACTAGAAAATTCTGATAAGAATTCACAGCCAGAAGTTAACCAAGCAATACGAAGTATTGCAACACAGTTGAGTTTAGATGCTGATGATAATTCCATTTACTTTCAAGAAAATCTACCAGAGTACCTTACTGAGAACGATGATATACAAATCCTAGGACATTTTTCTGATGGACCAAGTGAGGTTTCTTTAGCACATGAAAATCTCCTCGAAGGATCAGATAGAAGACATCAAATTAGTGAAGTTGGAAAGCAGCAAAACTATGCCACTGCTCAGCTGCAAAAAAGCCCAGGTAGTTTTATATATACCCTGATGGTTAAATTACTTGTCATGTATTTTAAGATTTTCTCAACTTTGTTGTTTATCCTTTTGTTTTTATCAATGCTGTCTGTAGCACATGAAATTCTATCTAAATTAAACAAGTCCATCTTTTTCTGATGGATGATCTCCTCTTCTCTCAACTGACAATATATCGAAATCTCTTCCCATTTTTCTCAAAACAGGAGACATACCGTTCCTTGCATGCGTTGAGACATGGAACAATTTTGAAACACCTGCTCCTACTTGAGAGTACATACTCTCACTTAGTGTTACAGTCATATTGGGCCATCTGGAAAGAACCAACAATTTGTTTCTATGGCATCAAATTTTTTTGTTTTGCACCTTTGAATTCTTCTGGCTAATTGCTTCTGTTAGGAAAAAATTACACTATAAGTGTACAATTCATTGAAGCATGTAATATAAATGCTTCAAAGTTCAAACATAAGTATTTGGAAACTACCTATACTTGGACCATCCTATAATCTAATCACTGCAGACCTTGCATGGCAATGCATCCTGTACCGATCACACTTTTGTATGAATTCCGGCCATGATACTGCAAATCTAATTTGAAAATACAAAAGCCACAGTCCTAGTAATTGAGCATTCATGATATTTGACGATATATTTGAGTATTATCAGCTAAGTTTCTCTTCGAAAGACCCCTCTACAATCTCAAATGACAGAGATGATGACATTTATCACCAATCAGATGCACTGATATTTCATATTTAACTATGGTTCTATATATTTTTTTTGTTTTTTTTAACAATATACTAGAGTCATACAGGTCATTTTCAATAATATTCTGGTTTTTTTTTTGCAAACTGTTTTCATGTGCTTGCTAGGACAAGTTGTTGCAAGGGAATGTTGATATCGCACTGTGAATCATCTTTTCTCTTGCTTTCATAATCGTTTGATGGTAAATTGAACACCTGCAATCTTCCTCCAGGTGACCATAAATTGCAACAAAATCAACCATTATGTTTAGAATCTTCTTCATGGACAGATGTACTCCAGAACTCAAAATCTGTGGGGATGGATTCTCATGGAAGAAGTTCCAATTTCTTGGCCACCAATGGGATTCCTGATTCTTCCATCTCCATAGTAAGTGCACCTAAAACTGGCTTTTATTTAGAACGACTTTGTATCATGGATCAGCAAGGTTACTCTTAGTTTGTTTGATATGGAACATATATTTGTGCTCCCACTTGAGGAGTTGTAGTTTGTAAAACAGCCAAAATATGGCTATTCTGTTGCATATCTTTGTCAGACTATTCAGAGAACTCCAATATGCTATGTGGTTATCCTGATCTCACCATTTTATGTGAGAATTAAAATGTTTACCATGATTTCTACTTTCTGATCATCACCTTTCTTTTGGAATAATATGCTGATTTGTGTTCCTTTATAGGATCCATTACCTACTTTTTCAGGGAGGGAGAATATTTCTACTTATTCGTTTGGTCCATCTGAGAATTTGAGTTCTTATACAGCAGAAGACAGTCCAAATGATCATGAAATTTCTGAGACTGATTTACGTCTCCAACTATCTGCTACGAGAAGATTTCTTTTAGGCTTTGAGAACTCCATTGAATCACCTATCACTAGTTCTCAACTCAAGATGTTTGGAGAACACAATTCATCTTTAGGACGTACTTTTGAAGTTATAAAAGAAAATAGTTCTGATTGGATTGGAGCTGTTCCCATATCTCTGGGAAACAGTACATGTTTGGCAGATTTCTCAAGTATTTTTGATCAGAGTCAATTTGGAGCTTCTCTTGAAACAGATTTAAGTTTGACTGTGTCACAGAAACAACGTTTCACTATACGGGAAGTCTCCCCAGAATGGGCATTTTCTTATGAGAGCACCAAGGTATACTTTTCATCTCTAGAATTTGTTAATTGCTGAACTTGTTACTGATACTTGATAATGAACTGTTGTTAATAATGATTTATGGATCAACAATAAAACTGGCCCTATTGCAAGGTTAAGCTTCCTTTTGTTTAAATAGGATCAAAACAAAACAAAAATGATTTTGATATCTTATTCTCACATGTTTCTATTAATTATCTTGTTAAATATGTAGAACTACTTTTTTAATATACTTAAAGACTTACAAAGAGAACCATTTCAAGTGTATGCAGCTTTCTTTGCTCTGTTGAGCTGAGTTATTATCAGTTATATTTTGACACAACAATGTGGTGTTCAGGTTATCATTACAGGAGATTTTCTTTGCAATCCGCTGGAGTCTTCCTGGGCAGTCATGTTTGGTGACATTGAGGTTCCACTTGATATTGTCCAGGAAGGGGTACTCCGATGCCAGGCTCCTCAACATAATGTTGGTAAAGTTACTCTATGTATCACATCTGGCAACAGGGAGTCCTGCAGTGAAGTGCGAGAATTTGAATTTCGGGCTAAGCTGACCATTTCTAACTATATAGATCCTTTATCCACTGTTGGTACTGCAAAAGATTCTGAAGAAATATCGCTTCTTGCTAGACTTTCTCAAATGCTACTGTGTGAATATGATAGTTCAACAATAGCAGTAGGTTCTGTGGACAATCAAGAGAAGTCTAGAAAACTCAAAGCAACACATGAGCATTGGAAGCAAATTATTGAGGCACTTGGTTATGATAATTCACTAGATATCAAAGACTGGATTATGCAAGAACTATTAAAAGACAAGCTGCTTAACTGGTTGTCAACAAAACATCAAAACAACAAACAAGCAGGCTGTTTGTTATCCAAGCAAGAACAAGGCATTATACACCTGATTTCTGGTCTTGGATACGAGTGGGCTTTAGGTCCAATCCTTGAGCATGGTGTTGGCATCAATTTCCGTGATGCGAATGGATGGGCGGCACTGCATTGGGCTGCACACTGTAGCAGGTAATTAAAATTGTTTGGCATAAGCATCTACTAGTATTGAAGATTTGATGTGTCAGTTCTTGGACTCATGGTTGTTTTTTGGACCAGTATTGTCTTGCTTCATTCTGCAATGTCTGCTTTCTTGGCACAAAGAATGATCTAGCCAAGTTTCCTTCACAAATAAGAAAATGTCTTTTTCGTCCAACATTTTGCTAAATTTTAATTTATGAATTATTGAGGTCTCTTGCTGATATAGATGAAACTATTTTCTTTCGCAGAGAGAAAATGGTTGCTGCGCTTCTTGCTGCTGGTGCATCTGCTGGATTAGTCACAGATCCCACTGCACAAGATCCAGTTGGAAAAACACCAGGATTCCTAGCATCTGCTAGAGGCTACAAGGGTCTTGCTGGATATCTTTCAGAAGTTGCTTTAGCTAATCATCTATCTTCTCTAACTGTAGAAGAAAATGAGATTTCTAAGGGTTCTGCTGAGGTCGAAGCAGAAAGAGCAATTGAAAGCATATCTCAACGGAGTGTCAAAAAGCATGGTGAAACAGAAGATGAACTTTCGCTGAAGGATTCTTTAGCAGCTGTAAGAAATGCAGCTCTAGCTGCAGCACGCATACAAGCTGCCTTCCGTGCACATTCTTTCAGGAAGAGGCAGCAAAATGCTGCTCTCAGTCTGAGTTATGATGATTATGGCTTGACTCCAGGAGACATACAAGGGTTCTCAGCCATGTCAAGGATTCATAGGCCTTCTTATAATCCACAAGATCAGAATTTCGATAGAGCAGCTCTATCTATCCAGAAAAAGTATCGGGGTTGGAAGGGACGCAGAGATTTTGTTACTTTGCGCCTTCACACAGTGAAGATACAGGTTTGCTGTTCTTTCTTTTTGTTATTTTTATTTGGTGCATGCTTATGTGATATTTCATTCAAACAGGTATGCAGCAATTCATACCCTATTCAACTCTTGCATCCTTTTTGAGTTCCAAACTAACTTGCAAAATTCTCATATTTTCCATCACTGTCGAAACCTGTTAAAATGTTTCTGCAATGCAGAAATGAACCTGCATGATGAAGCTTCTCATATTGGAACAATTTGTTTTGTTAAATTTCTTTTGGCATAATTTTTTTAAGAAAACAATAAAGTATCTTAGCTTACCTACTATGTCCATCAACACATAATTCTTATCTCATCCTGTTAGGGATCACATCAATATTTATGTTACTTGCATTCTGGAAACAACCTCTTGCAAAAAAACAGGGTAAGGCTGCGTACAATGAATCCTTTCCCGGGACCCCGCATGGTGGGAGCTTCGTGCACCGGGTTGTCTTTTTTTTTTTTTTTGCATTCTTGTGATGAATTCTTCAGCTAAGTTGTTATATTACAATTTCTCACCTGTCATGACTAGATTGTTTTCCAAAGCTTCTATGTAGCTCCAAAGTCCCTTTTTTGAAGAAAATCAGCTTGAATGTTTTTAGTTAAACCTTTTCTTAGCTTATGATATGTTGTACAGATAGAAGTCATAGACGCAGAGAAAAAGAGGCCAAGCACATTGCTTTACAGAAGATAAAATGTCTGGCAATTTTTATGATATAAAATAACTTTTACCCTTTGGTCTGTATTGACAGGCTCATGTAAGAGGTCATCAGGTAAGAAAGAAGTACAGAGAAATCATATGGACAGTTGGTATCATTGAAAAGGTTATATTACGGTGGCGGAGAAAAGGAGCTGGCCTACGGGGGTTTCGAGCTGAGCCAGAAATTGCCAATGAAGAGGAAGATGATGACATAGCTAAGGTTTTCAGGAGGCAAAAAGTGGATGCAGCTGTTGATGAAGCTGTTTCAAGGGTTCTATCGATGGTAGACTCCCCTGATGCAAGGCAGCAGTACCGACGCATGCTGGAAAGATACCGTGAAGCAAAGGTCTGTCAAGTATAAAAACAGATACATGGATATATTTTGAATATGATTTGTTGGGTAATTAATATTTGCCATTACCATGACATGATTTATCTGTCCCTTGATTCAATCAAATGAGAATGCCTCTCGTATGTAAATTGCAAGAACCTGAAAATGCTGAAAATACATTATTTCTTAATATTTTACCAGCCTTTAACTCTATATAAAGTTTTCTTTAGATAATATATAATGACAGTGCCGACCTCCATTTTTGATGATGACAAGTTTTGAACCCAAGACAATGGCGACATTTCCTAAGGTCCCTACAGCTAGTTAGCATTTCCTCAACTCTATATGAAGTGCATACATACTTTTTTAATTATTGCTCCAGATCAAGTCATTCATCATCATCACTGCAAAATCCATGCTCTAACCTCGATAGACTTTCAGTTAGGAGTCTTTAGGTGCCGAATGTCATCTTAGCCTTACCCCAAACCACTTTTTCTATTGACTTCACAGCTTAATGATATGGAGGGCTATCCGTTCTACCTGTACAAACACTGCCATTTTAATTAGATGATGATGCTTTAATTACCATGTAAATGCGTGGTTGCATCCTAAAAGATTCCTTGTTTGCTAAATTCAATGTCTTCTCCATTTCTCATCTAAACCTGAACTTTCTTTGATCTTTCATTTTCTAAACTGCATTACCAATCAATAGATTTCCTCATATAGTGTGTGTATAAACACTGCAGTGCTAACTTCCTAGAATTTCTTTTGCACAACCAACAGGCTGAATTGAGCAATTCGGATGAAGCCACATCAGAACTTGTAGATGACTGTGAGGTTGCCGATATGACTTTATTTACTGACTCAGATCAATCAAACATCTACTGGACTACTTAGACAGTGATGTATTTACGAGAATGTTAATAGCTATTTTTTAAAAAAGTTTTCATGGTATTTGACAGCTTATCGATAGAAGTTTGGTGTAAATTATTGATGCTATTGTAGATGTAAAAACACTACCTAGTGGTGCTTGTAATTTGAACAGAAGTTCAGAAAGTGTTCTCAAATCAGTAAGGAACTCTCTTCCTTTAAGTTGTTTGCTTATCGACAAAAGCTGTGAATTATTTCCAGACATCATTCGTGTATAAATTTTAAAGTATTATTTTGTATGTATAATTTCATAGTGATATTGAATCGCCTGTTATTAAATGTATTCTTAAATTTACCAAATCATATTTAGGTGATGTTAGTTTGTATTTTATGTACTATTAAATTGTATCGTAAACAATATTAAATTATATTTTAACTGTCACTAATTTTTTGAAATATTATTAATTAAATCTATCATACTTATTATTAATTTTTAGTTTGAATGTTATTAAATAAATCGTTTTAAGATTTATAAGCAAATAAAAGACCATCATTTTACCTGGATTCTTTGAGCACTAAAAAGGTATCCCGTTAAATACATGTTGAAGTTTAATATGAGTTTTTAAATTTTAAACAGATATAATTTGAGATTTAAAATCAGGCTCTAGTTGTTATCATGTATGTATAATTTAAAAATTTATATTTATTACAGATGCAATCATAACCGTCAATATTTATCCCTAAATTTCGATGTTTAAATTCTGTTTAGGACCTATTTATTATTTTTGATAATTTTTATATTTCTGTAATTTTTAGAGAGAATTTGTGTTAATCCGTATTTTTATTTGAGCTAATTATTTTTATTTTCTGTAAAATTTATTTTCTTTTTTTATAATGTTAAAATTAATATCTGTTAATTGTAATTATCATAATTTATTATGATCTATATAAGAGTGTATTAACCCTTTGAATTTTAATAAAAAAAATTTTTGTTTTCTTCTTTTTAATCTTCTTCTCAACTTTTTTTTCTTTTCGTATCAGCTCCCAGGGGACGAAAGAAGAATAAGGAGACAAAGATTCAAATGATATATCAACATACGTTTTTATTTTAATTACGTTTTTTTAAATGTGAATTATTAAATTCCTCCTCCGATCATTTTTAAATTATTAAATTCGAATATATTCAATTTACGTAAAATAATTTTACGTGAAAGAATATTGTATATTAGGATTTTCTCGACAGCCGTTTGTCTTTTAAATCTTATTTTGTTGTTTATATTTTGAATAAAATTAATTTTATATTTTATATGACACGTAGATTAGCGGATCCACATTTTATTTCTGGAGGAGCATCGAACCGGAATAAAGTTTGGTTAGGTTTTCTATCGGTTGTGCTTGAGCGGCGGCGAATTCCGATTCGGGCGTTCGGAGGACTCTTGCTCGACGCGCAGAGGTGAGTTGATAGTTAAAATTTTCCTTCGTTCTTCAATTATTATTCCGTCCTTCAGTGCATTCGCTTGCGTGCTAGGACGAATTTAAGGCTTTTTCTTTCAATTTATCATATATTTGCTGCAAAATATTATCCGTTATCTGTAGATTAGGATGAACTCACAGTAATTGCATACAAATTTCAAGTTTCGACCAACAAAATCGTTGAGTCATGGTTATGGCATCCTCTTATTAACACCCTGGCCACGATTCAGAAATTACTTAGATCTGTGTTGGAGAAAAGCGTTGCTAGATCTAAAGGTAACTTGATCTAGCAATGGATAGTAA
Organism: Zingiber officinale; assembly: GCF_018446385.1. Lineage (NCBI taxonomy): Eukaryota > Viridiplantae > Streptophyta > Magnoliopsida > Zingiberales > Zingiberaceae > Zingiber > Zingiber officinale. The sequence goes on from NC_055987.1 coordinate 31,328,659, forward strand.
TCGCCCATAGCATGGAAAAGAGAAGAAAAAGCGAAAGATTGAGATACAGAGTTTCTAGATCTAAATCCTGTAGAGATTGCTTATTTTGAAATCTGAAAAGGAATAACACCTGGCCAACCCACATGGCAAAGTCCCTTAAAATGATCCTTAAAGTGTAACACATTGGAGTACATAGGTTGGGTTAGACAAAAGTCAAAAAGGTGATAAACATTCCTTTGAGCTTTGCACAAGTTGCCTTGCTATGGGCATTAAGTAAAGCAAAGCTAACAATAAAAAGTGTCTTTGATTAGCAAATTACCTAGTTGTGTTTGTCCCGACTATTTGTCACCAACTATATGAATAGTGTTCCTCCATTGAGATTTATGTTTAGCTGTATCAATAATAATATTCATTTATCCACATTGGCCCACAACAATTCGAGAATCTTCATTAATTTGCATCACGTTTGGGTGTTGATATGATGGATCCCTTCTAGGTGACAAAAATATCCCTGATAATTGATTAAATTTTCTAGATCACCATCTCATGCACAAGAGCTTGGACTTGAGCTAGTTGAACTAAAGATGGGATTGCCACTGAAGATTGAACGTTTCTATCAGTTTCTGAGATAATCACACTGGTTATACTTTTCAAATTTGTATTAATTTTTGAGCTTGGTGGGCCAGGGTTGGATTGTAATTGGGTTTTGCTTTGAACATATTCCATGGATTAGTGAGGTTCCTGAACACAGTCTGTACTTCTTCTGTTGTTTACCCTCCCTGAATTGGATGTGAGCTCTTGGAAGCAGAAACATAAACCATAGATTCAATTCTGGCACAAACTGTGCTCGGGAACCATGCCAATACTTGGATTTATTTCCTTCCAAGAGAGTAAACACAACATAAGCATGGGCACACATTGACTTGGTTCAGATTTTGTCATTTTGCTAAAATCCAGCTCGACACAAGACTTTTGGGTTCGGAAGCAAACCAAAATATGAAATTGTTGAAAGACACAACCTGGTCCAATTCTCATTTCTATTTTTTATATTTTTTAGAATGCTATATTAATTTGTGTTTGATTGAGTCAAATATAGTTGGACTAAGTGATACTAGGTAGGTTTCAGTTGATTTTATATGATTGATAAATTCATTCATTCCTTTTCATCTGAGCTTGGGATCGCTATTATGGGTTTTTTCTTTCTATATGTAATCATAAATTCGAATCATATATATATATATTTAAATTAATAATTAAGTTGATTTTTTCTTAAAAAAAATCATCAAAATCCTAGTTGAGATATGAAATAAAATTTCAAAACCTGATCAAATTGGGAAAAACAAATCTAGCCCGGTTAATTCCAGATTGTTCAGGTTTTTGCCCAAATCTAACAAGTGTTCCAGCACAGCTAGGCCTTCCATTTAGATACATTTATAGAGAAAAGACAGCATTCACTGACCAAATGTTGCCCAACCTGTTCAAGGATAGCTGTGGTGCATCCCCGGACTGACTCTTGTGGCCTTGCTTACTTTACATCTTGTGCTATCCAACGGTACTAAGGATCAGATGAGAGAAAAAGGCAAGAAGAGAAGCATGGAAAAAGGAGGCACTGTTTTTTTCTGATACCAAGATTGAGGGAAGGGAAGAGGAGAGAACCAGAAATCAGTTAACGTTCGCCAGTAGAATGCCTTTAACATTCCACAAGATGCTTCTGTAATAATGTGAATCTGTTGGATAACCATTGCTGACAATGGTGTTTGATTACAACTCTTTAACATTAGAACTTTGTGATTCTTACTGTAAAGTCTAAGAGGGAGCGTAAAGCAACATCTGAAATGCCAAGGTACTTAGATGTGACATCACTTGATATTTAAACATGCTTAAGAAGTCTCAATTATCATTCTGTGTCTAAGGGGTGGAATTTCTTCCTCAGCCCATTATCTTTATTCTGATATCCTTTGATATTGTCTTCTTTCAATACGGCCCTTCAAGTCCATCATTGTTAGAGGTGAGAGACATACCATGATAAAGTTCTAGAGGGAGACAAACCAAAATGCAAAGGCTTAGGTGGGATATCTCTGGGTATTTAGCATACGTAAGAAGCCTGACTTAGCAATGTGGTATTAAGGATAAGAGTCAAACCTCATCTCATCCTCTTTACCACCTTTGACATGTCTTCTTTCAACACTCATCTCAAGGGTTTGTCTCTATAACCAAATATTCAAGCATGGAATCAAGAAGAAAGTGTAATTATTTCAAGATAAGAATGCAGGATTGGGCGGGTGAAGTGAGATGCGATAGAAGAATGAAGGTACAATAGGAAATCCTAGTATTATAGCACCAATAATCAAGTCTGATATTCTCTGTTCATGCAGCTGCCTTTGGACAGCTTGGGTATGCCTAAGTTACTCATTACTGGTGCACGCGTGGAGTCCCTTTTGCTACTTGCATGTAAATTTAGATGCAATGTTACTCTTGTTCGCTGTTTTTATTGTTTAATAAACTTAAATCTTATATGAACAATAAATGGGTTGTTCAGTGAGTTCTGACCAATATCTTAACAACTTAAACTAAGCAGTGGTATTGTCCATTTTCCTCTTTTGATTCTGCAGCCAAAATTCACTAAAGAAAAAGGACAGTATCTTGGTGTTACACCGAATAAGTCCTAACTTTTAATTTGATTTGTTTCTTATGTTGGTGCAGCGGGGCTGGCAAGAGGGAGGTGAATTGCTTGCAATCAAAGAGTATACCCTCCTTAAAGAACTTTAACTCAAAAATAAAAGCAACAAGAGTAATTAATTAAATAACAGAAACAAAAAGAGAGACGACTTAGCTATTTGACTTGGTTACAACCGAGACGGTTGTTAATCTAATGCGGTTGGAAAGCGTATTAAAAGAGTCTCTTTCTCTGACGGCAGAGAAGCCTTTTACACAATTGGAAGCACAGAAGTTGCTTAGAGAAATAAAGTATTGAGTTGTTTTTTCGTTGCTTGCTCGAGGCCCTTTTATATTGGGATTCCAGAGCTTATCAGATCACCTGATCTTCAGGATCAGGTTTTGACTCGAGAGGGATCGGTCGATCGATCCCCAAGTTCGGTCGATCGAACCTGTGTACTTGTCCAGCCTTCCATCCTGATGCAGTCTGTGTGGATCGAGCCTGCGTTCGGTCGATCGATCCCATTGTTCGGTCGACCGATCAGCCAACGGTCTTTCCCTGAGCTGGCCTGATCAGAATGCTTGACTGAATCTTGGGTTTATCTTCGGTTCGGTCAACCGATTAGAGGGTCCGGTCGACCGATCAACCAACAGTTGGTTGCTGACGTGTCTGCTGATGTATCACTAACGGCTGCCTTCTGTCGATAGGGGTTCGGTCGACCGATCATGGCGTTCGGTCGACCGAACACTTGTCAAGTCAACTCTCGGTTGACTTGCTCTGGTTCGGTTTGCTTGGATGATTTCGGCCAATCGGAATAGGGTTCACCCGAACCCAATTCCCGGCCTTCTCCTCGAGCAGTCTTCCGTCCCGGCTTTACGTCCCTCGAATGCCGCGCACGTTCTTCACGCCCACCGGTGTACTCTTCCGCAGCTCTCTCTTCCTTCGGACGCACCGAGTTCGTCGGCTTCCTTCCCGTGCCGTCCTTTTCGCTAGCTGCGTCTTCCGCTCGACTTCCTGTGCTCCTAAGCTCCTGCACACTTAGACACAGGGATCAGATAAACAGGACCTAACCTAAACTTGGTTGATCACATCAAAACAACCACGGGGTCCAACAATCTTCCCCTTTTTGATGTGCATCAACCCAAGTTTAAGTTAGGGTAAAAACAAACAAATAGTAATTTTAAGAAAATTATGAAACTAACATTTTAAGCATAAAATTTAAAAAAAAAAAAAAAAATTTAATTTTCCTAACTCCCCCTAAATTTGTTACTTAAGTCTCCCCCTTTGATCACAACAAAAACGGGGAAAAAAATTTTCTAAGACATTTTGAAAAAATTTGCTAAGTGAAAATTTAATATTATTTTCAGAAAATCTTAATTAAAAAAAAATGAGAATTTTTCTAAGTAAAACTTTCAAGAAATATTTTTCTAGATAAAAAAAATATTTTTGAAGAATTTCTAAGGAAATGTTTAAAAACTTTTCAAAGCATTATTTAATTCTAATTTTAATGCTTTTATCATAAAGTTAATTAAACATTTTATTTCGATATTTCGGCTTTCAGGTCGTGGCGAGGCATTAGGCTTTCTTGGTTAGAAAACTTCATAAAGAAATTCATTGTTTAATTTTCTCACTGTAAGCTTTTAATTAAAAGAAAATTTTAAACTAGCAACGATTTTGGAACCCAGTAAAGGTTCCTTCCTATAGGGTTGGTCAAAAACTTAGAGGGTACATATCCTTTAGGTATTCTTCTAAGTTGACCTTGATGTTTTTTTACATACCAGTTTAATTTTCCATAAACATTAATTTTTGATTTTTTGAAAAGCATTAGTTTTTAAACATGAATTTTCAGTTTTTAATTTTTCAATTTCCAAATTTAATTTCTCATTTTCTAAATTCAAATTTTCTAACATTGTTTTTAAATTGACAATTTCTTTTTCTGATTTGACTAAGTCTTTAGTAAGTACTTTGATAAATTTAAAAGACTTTATCAAAAGACTGAGAAGGAGTAAGATCACGTACCTTACTTACTTCACTTAGTGATGCTCCCCCTTCATCGTAGCTTTCTTCTTCTGATTCTCCCCCTTGATCAATGCTCATTTCTGAGTCCGAGTGATTTTCGAAGAGATGGTTAGCCACCAGTGCTAGTCCCGAGAAAGCTTCGCCTTCTTACTCGGAGGATGAAGAATCATCCCATGTAGCCTTCAGACTCTTGCGTGTGGAGGACATCGGTTTTTGAGGCTTCTCTTTGTTCTTTTTCTTCAATTTGGGGCAGTCATCCTTGATGTCCCCTTCCTCGTTGTAGTTGTAGCATCGGACCGTCCTTCTGTTGCGTTGATGCTTTCTCAATTGCGATTTAAATTTATTAGTTTTAACGAATTTATTTAGCTTTCTTACCAATAATGCTGCTTCGTTTTCATTGATCGAGTCTTCGGAGTCAGAACCGTTTATTCTTGTCTTTAAGGCAATGTTTTGACTAGTCTTCTCTACTCCATTGGGTTCTGTAACTTGAGATTCGTGAAGTTCAAAAGTAGAAAACAAATTTTCTAAAGTACTTACCTCGAATTCCTTAGAGATGTAGTACGCATCTACTAAGGACGCCCATTCTGAAGTTCTGGGGAAGACATTGAGCGCATACCAGATCGAATCTCGGTTCGTTACTTCTTCTCCAAGGTTACTTAGTTGAGTTATTAGCTCCTTAATCCTTGCTTGGAGTTGCGCTACCTTCTCGTCGGTGTTCATCCGGAGATTCGTTAGTTGTGTCCGAAGGATGTCGTGCCTCGCTAGCTTTGCTTCCGAGGTACCTTCGTGGAGTTCTAGAAATTTCTCCCAGAGGTCTTTTGCGGAGTCGTAGCTTTCGATCCGACTTACCTCCTGGGGCGGAAGAACGCTGAACAAGTGGAACTCAACCTTTCCGTTAGCCACAAAATCAACTTGCTCCTTCGTCCATTGACATTCTTCTTTGTCTTTTAGAGCTGTAAAACCATATTTCATTGTAATAAGAATGTCAAAATCCGTTTTAAAGAATACCTCTATTTTTCGCTTTCATGTAGTGAAATCTCCGTCGAACTTTGGGGGATGAATGTTCGCGCCGGCCATTGTCCTGATCTTTATGCTTCAGACGGCGGTTAGTCCTTCTGAGGCTGTTGGGTTCTGATACTACTTATTGGTGCAGCGGGGCCGGCAAGAGGGGGGTGAATTGCCTGCAATCAAAGAGTATACCCTCCTCAAAGAACTTCAACTCAAAAATAAAAGCAACAAGAGTAATTAAATTAAATAATAGAAACAAAAAGAGAGACGATTCAACTATTTGACTTGGTTACAACCGAGACGGTTATTAATCCCAGGCGGTTGGAAAGCGCACTAAAAGAGTCTCCTTCTCTGAAGGCAGAGAAGCCTTTTACACAATTGGAAAGCACTGAAGTTGCTTAGAGAAATAAAGTATCGAGTTGTTTTTTCATTGCTTGCTCGAGGTCCTTTTATATAGGGGTTCCGGAGCTTATCAGATCACCTGATCTTCGGGATCAGGTTTTGACTCGAGAGGGATTTGTCGACCGATCAGCCAACGGTCTTTCCCTGAGCTGGCCCGATCAGAATGCTTGACTGAGTCTTGGGTTTATCTTCGGTTCGGTCGACCGATCAGAAGGTCCGGTCGACTGATCAACCAACAGTTGGTTGCTGACGTGTTTGTTGATGTGTCACCAACTGCTGCCTTCTGTTGATAGGGGTTCGGTCGACCGATCATGGCGTTCGGTCGACCGAACACTTGTCAAGTCAACTCCCGGTTGACTTGCTCTAGTTCGGTTTGCTTGGGTGATTTCGACCAACCGGAATAGGGCTCACCCGAATCTAATTCCCGGCCTTCTCCTCAAATAGTCTTCCGTCCCGGCTTCACGTCTCTCGAACGCCACGCACTTTCTTCACGCCCACCGGTGTACTCTTTCGCAACTCTCTCGTTCTTCGGACGCACCGAGTCCGTCGGCTCCCTTCCCGTGTCGTCCTTCTTGCTAGCTGCGTCTTCCACTCGACTTCCTGCGCTCCTAAGCTCCTGCACACTTAGACACAAGGATCAGACAAATAGCACCTAACCTAAACTTGGTTGATCACATCAAAACAACCACAATGTATCTTGAATATAACTAGTACCTTAAGCTCGTAACTCTCAGCATATCATATGAATTAAGAATTAAACTTGGCTTCTAAAAGTATAACATAGTTTTTATTGTCTCAATCCAGGTAGATTTCATTTGGAGGAAGAGTTCCTCTAGGCCAGCACACAGCTCTATGGCAAAGCACCATCCTGATCTTATTATGTGCCGGAAGCAGCCAGGGATTGCAATTGGCCGCTTGTGTGAAAAGGATGACGGGAAGTGTGTTGTTTGTGATTCTTATGTTCGCCCCTGTACACTTGTGCGCATTTGTGACGAATGCAACTACGGTTCATTCCAAGGAAGGTGTGTCATATGCGGCGGAGTTGGAATTTCTGATGCCTACTATTGCAAAGAATGCACACTTCAGGAGAAAGACCGTGATGGATGCCCCAAGATTGTCAATCTTGGAAGTGCCAAGACGGATCTCTTTTATGAACGCAAAAAGTATGGATTTAAGAAACGTTGATCCATCTTCTCTATTTGCACTGATATTGTAGTTTATTGTTAGAATTTATGTGTGCTTTAACATTCCTTTTGTTGCTACAGCAAACCACTAAGCTGTGTTTATTGTGTTGTAACGGTATGCTATAATATCACATATATGGATGATCTAGGATTTATTCTTATTATAATTCTATTATATGGTGAATTAATTTTGATTATATGGGAACATTTAGATGGTAGAGTTTCTAATATGAAGGGGAATTTTTGTGCAATTATAAGGTGCGTAATAGTTTTTTAATAGATCGTATGTGGCTTCGTATAGTCAATTATTTGAAATATGATTTTGCTGAAAAATCATACATGAAATTTTAGAATTCTCAAGGTGTATCAATGTTTTATTATTCTCTAAAGGCATACTAAATCACAATTTTATCCCTGTATAGAAAGACATACTAAATTATGATTTTATCCTTTGCATAGAAATTTTCTATTTTTTTTTTCTCTGGTTGAATGCATGCAATTTCTCTTCCTGTTTTTTCTCCTAATTTAAATTAAATTAATTTAAACACTATTTAAATTTTAATAAATAATCCTCCATATTTATTTCTTTTAATTTTAAAACTTTAATAAAAACTAAAAAATATATAAAAAGAATATTAATAAAATATTCAAAAACTTTTCCCTATTTTTTTAATATCTTCAATTTTTAATATGTAATTATAAAAAATAATAAAAATAAAATTAATAACCAGAGTTAATTTTATTAATAAAAATAATAAAAAAGTAAAAAAATCATCTTGGTGTTGTTTGAACAACATCATATCATAGTGGTGGTAAAGAGAGCTTATTTAGACTCATATTTACCTAATAAAAGAATTAATCCGATCGAAACTCTTTAAATTCATCAATAGATTTTGATCGAATGCATAAAAGATAGATATAGTAAAAAATTTTGATCCTAAGTCTCCTACATGAAGTTATAAGTCCGTGTCAATTTATGCATAGTTTGAAACTTTCAAACCTTTTAAGTAATGTTGGAAATCCTTCACGATAAAAACAGAGGATACATTTGGACTCCCGAGCACTATAGAAATATACATGAGTTGGAATGAGCCCTATCAGTACTCTCTAAGTCCATCAATGAATTTTGATCAAAACCCATGACTTGGATTTTTGAAATTTTATAATGAGATAGAAATGTAGAGTGTGTAGAAGGAAAATATGGTGAGAAATCCTAATTCTGAGTCTCCTACTCAAAGTTATAGATTTATGCCAATTGATACAAAGTTTGAAACTTTTAAACCTTCCGGGTAATGTTGGAATCTTTTATGATGATAATGGAGGGAACTCTTGTACTCTAAGACACTATAGAATCCTATAGAAGTTGGAATTAGTCTGATCTTAACTCTCTAAGTCCATCAATGAGTTTTGACTGAAACATATTGATGGACCTAAACGACTTAGATTTATGAAAGTTTATAGTGAAATGAAAGTGGAGAGTGTGTAGAAACTATATATGGTAAGAAATCTTGGTTATGAGTCTTCTACATAAAGTTATCGGTCCATGTTAATTGACACAAAGTTTGAAACTTTCTAAATCTTCTAAGCAATACTAATAATCTTTTATGATAATAATGGAGTATACCCTTGGACTCTAGGGAATTATAGAGACTTACAGGAGTTAGAATGAGTCCGATTATAGTTCTCTAAGTCCATCAATGTGTTTTGATCGAAATTCATTGATGGACCTAAATGACTTGGATTTCTGAAATTTTACAATGAGATGGAAGTATAAAGTGTGCAGAAGGTATATATGGTGTCTAATCCTTGTCCTAATACATGTAGGAGAAGTTATGATAACGTGTTAACTAGCACAGACTGTAGTACTGGTTTCCGAAGACTAGTACCATGCATAGTGGTGCTGATCTTCAAAAACCAACACCACAATGTGTGATCAGAACCAACATTGTAATGTTGGTCTTCAAAAACCAGCATCATAGTTTGTGCTAGTTGGCATGTGACCATAACTTTACTTACGCGTATTAAGATCAGGATTGGACACCATATATGTTAGGGCAAAAACAATTCACATATCTCTATAATGGTATAATATTGTCCACTTTTGGCGTAAATCCTCATGGATTTATTTTTAGCTTTACCTAAAAGATCTCATTCTAATAGAGATATTTTTTTTTATCCTTTTAACCCATGATCTTTTCCATGTATTTTCAATATGAGACTTTGATTGTATTTCCAATAATTCTCTCTTCAAACAAAGAACCGCGATTACTCTCATGATCTGGACCTCCCAGCTGACATCCAGTTACTCTTAACCTGCTTTGAGTTTCTCCGCTGACATCCGATTACTCTTGATGTGCTTCGGGTCTCCTCGTAGACATCCGATCACTCTTGATCTATTTCGGGCGAGGAGACCAAGTCAAGAGTAACCCGATTGCTCAAAAGGTTTAGAAAGTTTTAAACTTTATAAAAATTGGCATGGGCCTATAACTTAGTATAGGAGACTCAAGATCAAGATTTCTCATCATATCTACCTTCTACACACTTCACACTTCCATCTGATTGTAAAATTTCAAAAATCATCATATAAGTCCATCAATAGATTTAGTCAAAACTCATTAATGGACTTATAGAGTTATGATCATGCTCATTCCAACTCATGTAGGTTTTTACAGTGCTAGGAGTCCAAATATGTTCTCATTCTGTGTAAAGGATTTCCAACATTACTGAAAAGGTTTAGAAAATTTCAAATTTTGTGGAAATTAACATAAGCCTATAACTTCGTGTAGGAACCCAAGTGTTAGTTAGAGCCCTAGAGCCAATCATTTGATGATTATATGGACTCATGTATATCATATTCTTGTATATATATTAAGGCATTTGGTTTTTTGGTTATTATGCTTATTTGTATTAGTGCCAGATAAAATAAGTATAGTAACGTCCTTGAGTAGAAGGTTCTTACCTATATCAATTGATTGGTTGAATCGATAGTGAGATGATATAGGGAACACTACTCTAAATTATTCCTAGTCGAGTATTAACATTCAGGGACAATGTTAATACAATAAGACTAGCATGTAGGTCAGCTCGATGACTTGATCTCACAAGTCATGGATATAGAGATATCAAGCTGACACATGGGTATGCATTAGAGAATGTATACTGAATGACCCGCCATGAGAAAGTATCATGGATCGTTATATGAGTGTCATATACTTTCTCATGTGGCTATTAGTATGACTATTTGTCCTTTGACCTGAAGTCACCATGGATCCCTACATAAGGAGTTATGTACTTTGGTTTCGTCAAACGTCACCCGTAACAGGGTGGACTATAAAGGCGATTACTGGGTATGTAACAAATTATGCAGAGGGATGTGAGTGATGTAGATGGGATCTATCCCTCCCATATGAAGGGAGCGACATCAATATTTTTGATAGAGTTAGACCACGAAGTGCATGCCCATGTCCAAATGAGTCAACATTAGATGTTGAGCTCATTTGATCGAGTGAGTCTACTTGGAGTTCAAGATTTAGATTGATTAGAGGATGACACAGTCTATGCCTCACATTGATCAATCTAGATGTCTAGGATAGAAGGACAATGTCACATATTGTGAGGAGTCACAATTAGTAGTCACAAGGTGATGTTGGATCTCGACATTTCTTGTAACTTGGGTAGTAATGATGTGTTGCTAGATACCGCTCATTACTTATGCTCCTAAATGGGTTTAGGGCATTGCCAACGTTACAATAACCTATAGGGTCACACACTTAGGACATTTAGACGGAGATTTGGTTCATATGATGAACCAAGAGGATTAGATTCATTTGATGAATCAAATTGGATTAAGAGTAATCCAAATTGGGCTAATTGAGTTAGACTCAAGTTGATTCATGTATTTAATGAGTCTAATTTAGATTATGACTCATTAGATCAATTTAATTTAATGAATTAGATTCATTATATTAAGTTGGCTTGAATCAAATGGTTAGATTAGATCAACCATGAGAGAGATTGAGTCAAGTTTGACTTGACTAGAGAGGAAGAGGAAGAGTCAAGTTTGACTTGACTCTTTGCCACATCATGAGTGAGGTGGCAAGATGTGGACCAATAGTGTTGTTCCACATCATCTTGTTTTGCCACCTCATGGAGGTTACAAGCCTCCATTGCATTTAATGTGGGTTGGCCACATTAAATGAGTGGAGGTTAGTCATTTGCCACATCATTGTGAGGTGGCAACATGTGGACCAATGGTAATGGTCCACATTTTCATGATGTGCCACATCATAGGAGTTACAAAACATCTCTTAATGGCTTCACATTAATTGTGATTAATGTGGAATGAGAGTTACACTCCATGGAGTGGCCGACCACACAAAAGTGGTGAATAAAATTTGATTTTATTCAAGGCATTACTTCTTCTTCTTCTTCCTCAAGAGAGCTCTCTCCCTTTCCTCCTCTTGCCGTGACCACACAAGGTGCTAGCACACTTTTTGTGTGTTTTCTCCACCTACGTGTTCGTGTGGATACTTCTAGAGGAGTATCTATTTTGATACTCTAGAGATCCGGCAATCCCTTGGACGAGCGGGAACGCGAAAGGGCACGCTTCGAAGGTATAACTCTCATCTAGTGTAGATCTAGAGTCTTTGAAACTCGTACTCGTATTTTCGTTCGGTTTTTCCTTTGTACGGATCTACGGCTTTGGGTGATTCGGGGTTTCCGCGACGCGAAAAGTGGTTTTCGCGGCCCGAAAAACCCAACAGTGGTATCAGAGCCACGTGCAAGGCGAGTACGAGTTTGTTTTTTGGTTTTATGAAAACTAAAGTTTCTGTAATTTTCTGTAAAATTATGATTTTTGGGTTTTTATGAGTATTTTTCTCGAGTAATCGAAGCACAAGTGTTTAGTCGCTTGTAGGCTTCGGCTACCGGAAAGATTTTTCCAAAACGGCTTCGTTTCGCCCCAAAATTTTTGGGACAGCGGGCTTGGGTGCCATTAGATCGCTTAGGAGCAACTCGCGATGGTTAGATCGCGGGTAGGGGTACTGCCCCTAACCCCGCAAGGGGATTTGCTCCGCGATTGCACCCGAAATCGCTAAAAACGAACCCGCCGGGAAGATTTTTCCGAAACGGCAATGTCTCGGCCCAAATCGTTTTGGGACAGCGGGTTTAGGCGCTGTTGGATCGCAAAGGAACCCTCGCAATGGTTAGATCGCGGGTAGGGGCGCTGCCCCTGGCCCCGCAAGGGGATCCGTTCCGCGATTGCGCCCGAAACCGCTAAACGGGTCCGTCGGGAAATTTTACTCGTAAAAATTGTAAAAATTATTTTTAAAATTACAGAAAATTATGACAAATATATAATTTTGAATTATATATTAAATTTTGTGATAGTCATGGCCCAAAAACCCAATGTGATTGGATTGTGTTGTAATTCATAATACGGCCTGCGTGCCGTTATGTGTTTGCGAGTGTTGTATTATATTCGCGACCTGCGCGTCGTGCCTTCTCTTATATTCTTGTTGTAAATTAGATTTAGACTCGAATGTAACTCGAGTTTCAAATTGTAATGTACAAATTGGAGCGGTGGAGGGTCCACACGAGACGGAGTTCCGAGGCGGGCACGAGCAACACAAGGTGGTCAAAGGGAGGAGCTTGGAGAAGCTGTTGACCCTAGGTTGACCATTCGATCTTCTCATTGGCTTGAGAAGATCGTAGTAGGGCCATGACTAAATCACAAATAGATTAATTAATTGCTTGTGTATGTGATGCATATTTAATAAGTAGTTAATTAATTAGTGCCTTACGATTAGATTAGATCTAAGTCGTGCACATGATGCACCCTTGCGATTAGATTAGATCTAAGTCGTGCACAAGATGCATCCTTTTTGATTAGATTAGATCTCGATCGAACCAACTCTAAATGCTTAACCGTGCCGTGATACCTATCACTACCTCGATCACATGTATTGTTGAATCTGCCAAAACAGAGCAATACATATTATCTTGGTAGGGTACGGAGGGATAATCTTGGTCCCGCCTATCAACGCATGGGTGAATACAAACTCAATTAGATTGAGTATTCCTAGTTACTCGGTTGGATCGAGTCAACTATAGGCATTATTCCAACGGTTGGAAAAGATAGGTCAAGATCACATCTATATTAACTCTCGGGCGTATTAACCAAAGCTAACTCGAGTTTTAATATAAATGCGGACATTGATTCTATAAACAAGAGTTGCGTAGAGATGTAATTGGTAATTGTTACCTACCGATCATGCTAAGCCTTGGGCGTATTAGCCAAAGCTAACTCAAGGATTAGTATGATGTGGATCTTGTCCCACAAGAATTATAGAATTCAGTGGGAGCATCATTTAATTAAAGGCCTAATTAAATGATTTTAAGAATATGATATTTATTTCTGCAAATTTTTCTGTTGTAGATAACTATGACGTCGAACACGAATTCCTTCTCCCTGCGATCTGTCCTTGAGAAGGACAAGCTCAACGGAGCGAATTTCCTGGACTGGTACAGGAACTTGAGAATAGTTCTCACCCAAGAACGTAAATTGTACGTTCTGGAGCAGCCCATTCCGGAGGCTCCTCCAATGCCCCGAGCCGACAAAGATGCTTATAAGAAGCATCAAGACGATGTGTGTTCTGTCTAATGCTCGCGACCATGAATTCGAGCTTAGAAGCAAGTTGATGGGCGCTTATGATATGGTTGAGCATCTTCGCCAACTATATCAGGGACAAGCGAGGCATGAGAGATTTGAGATCTCGAAGGCACTGTTTCAGTGCAAGATGTCAGACGGGGATCCTGTAGGTCCTTATGTACTCAAGATGATTGGGTACATAGAGAGCCTACAAAGACTGGGGTTCCCACTTGGCCAAGAGCTGGCCACTGACTTGATCTTGCAGTCCTTGCCGGATAGCTATAGTCAATTCGTTCTCAACTATAACATGAACGAGATTGACAAGCCACTGCCCGAGCTACTTAGTATGTTACGAACTGCTGAGATTAACCTTAAGAAGGTTAAGCCCATTCTGATGGTCCAGAAGCACAAGGGCAAGGGCAAGTCCAAAGGTAAGGGAAAGTCCCAAACCAAGGGCAAAGGCAAGGCACTGAAGCTTAAAGGAGGGGTCGCCAAGGATGCTACCTGCTTCCACTGCGGTCAGACCGGGCACTGGAAGAGGAACTGCAAGGTATACTTGGAGGATCTAAAGAAGAAGCGAAGTGAGACTTCCACTTCAGGTATATATGTTATAGAAGTCAATCTATCTATTCCTACATCATGGGTATTAGATACTGGATGTGCTTCTCACATTTGTACTAATGTGCAGGCGCTGAGAAATAGCAGAGCATTGACAAAGGGCGAGGTGGACCTTGTTGGAGTGTATACTGAAAGCCTAAGCTTTGTAAACATTCATTATGAATAAAGAATCACATTTGGTCAAATTGTCTACATTTAGTTGTAGTTGTTCAATTAATTTATACTGTAGATAACATAGTATGTGGTGTCACATGCAGAAGATGATGTTATCAGTACCTTATAAATTATAAACAGTAGCTCACGACCAAAATGGAAAGGAACAAACCATTAGAAGGTCGTAATGTAATTAGGTATTAGTTTATCTTGACTGTATAATTACATTAGTACACTTAGAGTGTATTGAGTAGGACCATTTGAGGTCGTTTCTTTTATACTGACTTTATAAAGAAACAAAGACCTCGGTTATTATGGAAGTGTGTGCTCTTAATCCTGATATAATAACAAGCACATATATTTGATATTTATTTCTTTAATTTATCAATGGGTGAGGTTTAGTTCGATGAATCAATAAGCCCGATAAGTTGGGAAATGATATCATTTATAGTGTATGTTGTTGATTATAGAAGGAAACTGTGTCCTAGAGATACTAGGTTGATAATGTCCCCAAGAAGAGCTCATAAGGATTGTCATGTTAAACCCTGCAGGTGGACTTAGTCCGACATGACGATAAGGTTGAGTGGTACTACTCTTGGACTAAGATATTAATTAAATGAGTTGTCAGTAACTCACTTAATTAGTGAACATTCGATATCTTAAACACAGGGAGACTAACACACTCATAATAAGAAGGAGCCCAAAAATGTAATTTGGGATTGGTGCGGTAGTTCAAAAATAGTTCTCTAGTGGAATGAATTATTATTGATAAAATTAAATTGTGTGTTCGGGGCGAACACGGGATGCTTAATTTTATCGGGAGACCAAAACCAATTCCTCCTCTCGGTCCCTATCGTAGCCTCATATTTATAGAGTACTATACCCACTTATACCCACCTTCTATACCCACCAATAGGGGGCCGGCCAAGCTAGCTTGGGAATCAAGTTAGGGCCGGCCTAGGTATAAAATTGGGTGGCCGACCCTAGCTTGAACCCAAGCTAGTGGGGGCCGGCCAAATTAAAAGGGATTTTAATTTTAATTTTTATTATGTGGAAGAAATAATTTATTAAAGAGAATTAAAATTAAAATATCTCTCTTGTAAAAGATCTACAAAAGATTAAAGAAAAAGATTAGATCTCTTTCCTTATTTGTAGATTGATGAGATATTTTATTTTCTCTTTAAAATTATCCACATGTTGATAAAATTAAAATTATAGAAATTTCCTTTTATCAACCATGAAGAGATTTTTAAAGAGAAATTTT
Source organism: Zingiber officinale (assembly GCF_018446385.1). NCBI lineage: Eukaryota > Viridiplantae > Streptophyta > Magnoliopsida > Zingiberales > Zingiberaceae > Zingiber > Zingiber officinale. The sequence goes on from NC_055987.1 coordinate 31,344,591, forward strand.
ATTTTTAAAATTCCGGAGACAAATTAGGAAGTTTAATTGTTGATTAAAACTTGTCTAATTTTTTCCTTCATTGATGTGGCCGGCCATTAGAGTTTAATTGGGAAATTTTATTTTATTTTTCTCAATTAAATCATGTCAACGAAATTGAGGAAATTTTATTGTAATTAAATTTCCTAATTTGCCTAGACCAAGGAATATAAAAGAAGGGGTGAGGGTGCCTTCATGAGACAACCTTTATTATTTTCTCTCCCTCTTTTGTTCCTTGGTGTGGCCGGCCATCATCATCATCTCCCTCTCTTCCTCTTGTGGTGGCCGAACCTCTCTCAAAGGCTTGGAGCTCTTGTGGTGGCCGGATACTACTTGGAGAAGAAGAAGAAGAAGGAGAGGAAGCTAGCATCTCTTGGAGCTTGGTTAGTGTTTTGGTTTTCTTCCTTGGTGAAGCTTCTTTCTTTGTGGCCGAACCTAGCTAGGAGGAAAAGAAGGTGGTTGGTGGTTTCTCATCTCGGAAGATCGTTGCCCACACAACGTCCGAGGTTAGAAGAGGAATACGGTAGAAGATCAAGAGGTTATTTTTCTACAAGGTATAACTAGTAATTTTTCTTTCCGCATCATACTAGTTATTTATGGAAATAATACCAAATACAAGAGACTTACGTTCTAGTATTTCGAATATGTTTTTCGAAGTTGTGTTCTTTTGTTTTATTTTTTTTCCTTGTGATTTGATTGTTCTTTTCGGTTAACCTAAAGTTATTTTAGGAAATTAAATATTAGCTTTCTATAAATGGTTTTGTCTAGTCGGTGGTGGTTGCTCCCATATCCAAGAAGGCCATGTGCCTCGCCACGTCAGTACTGGGAACCGATTATGGAAATTAATATTTAATGGAATTAATAACTTAAGGTGATTTGGGTCGAACGTGTTAAGTTCCGCAGGAGACCCAAGTCAAAACCTAAAAGAACGAATAGATTAAGTTTTGGATCAAACGTGTTAAGTTCCGCAGGCCATCCAAAATTTAATTTAAAAGAACACATGGTAGCTAGGAAAAGGTTCAGACCTTTGTACAAATTTTTTGTACAGTGGAACCTCTAGGTTTTCCGAGTAGCAACCAACAATTGGTATCAGAGCTAGGGTTATGCCTCTGTGTATTTGGTATTAGTTTAATTATGCACATGTCATACATAATTTAGGCAGGTTAATAGTAGGATGTGCTAACTTTGTGGATGCAGGATCTAACTATTATGGCTTTTAGTTATTATGTGTGATTGGACCCTGGACATGTCAAGGGCATTTATATGTGTGCATGATTGTATTAAAATACAGCAGTCATTTAGTTTTATTAGGATTTTATTTTTTGATCTAGATACATGTACATTCCTTTTATGGAATATAGGATCAAAAATGTAAAATTCTATTTATGTCGCGGATCGAATCTTGCAAAGCGTGGAACCTTCTAAGGACCAGAGGCGCAGCGGAACTAGGAGCAAGATGGATGCGACAGCTAGACCCGGTGGCGGTGGCCAAATATGGCAGCAGCTTGGGATGACAACACACGGAGGACAACTAGAGATAAAAGCCATAATAGTTGAAAATTAGATTTTCTATTTATTGCTTTTATATTGTGCTGTGTGTATGTGTTAGTTTACATGCTTAGTAGGCTAGCATAGTTAAAATTCCTCATTTATAAATAACTAAGTGGGAGAGGGATTTTTAAATAAATCCCATGGTCTCCATTACTGGTTTGTAAGTGATGCAAACAAGCTTGCGCGTTGGCTCTGAGTGCCTTCCTCTATAACGGATGAGCTTGTTTGTGGATCACTAGAACAGACTTCCATTTTTGGATGACTATAGGAAGTTAATTAAGAGCGTGTGATCTTCCCCAACGGAAGGGACATAATCTTATTAATGAACTTAGTGTCAAGTAATGGTATACACTTAGACACATCTAATAGTATCCTCCCCATCGGAGTCACTGCTATTATTTGTGTGATCAAACGACACCAACTATTAATTTTATTTGTCAAAAAGTTAGGTTGACAAGATAATAAAATTAATGGGAGAAAACCCTCCTTTTACAAATGTTGAATTTGTATACGTCCACACTAACGTGGCATACAAAATTCACGGTGTTTTGAGGTGTTGGTTAATTTAAAATAGTATTGTTTGAGCAATCAATATTATTCTAAATTTAGAGTTCTGACCAAAAGTTATTTGTGATTCTAAGGATGTCTTTCAACCCACTGTCCATCATACTTCAACAGAATAGACTTACTGGACCAAACTACATAGGTTGGAAAAGAAACCTGGACATTGTTCTTACTGCTGAAAGCTATAAATTTATCTTGTTGGCGGTGCGATGCACCTCTGGTGAATCTACCCAAGAGGAGATTGAATATCATAGGAAATGGGTAAAAGCAGATGAGATGGCGCGGTGTTACATTTTAGCTTCAATGTCAAATGTATTGCAACATCAGCATCAAGATTTACCAACAGCCTATGATATTATGAACATTCTCAAGGAACTCTTTGGTCATCAGGATAGGGCTTCTAGGCAAGAAGCCATGAGAAAGATAATGACAGCCACCATGCAAGAGGGTACTCCTGTAAGGGATCATATCCTAAAGATGATGGCTTATCTGAACGAGATACAGATCCTTGGAGGAGAAATTGATGGGGAAACCCAGATCGATATGATCCTCCAAACGCTACCTAGAAGTTTTGAGTAGTTTTGCCTGAACTATAATATGAATAAGAGGGTTTATTCATTAGCGAAACTACTGACAGAACTTCAAGCAGCAGAAAGATTATTTCGTCACAATGCTCAAATTCACTATGCTGAAAATGGTTCTACTTCTAAACCGAAAGGAAAGAAGAAGAAGAAACAAGCTGGTTCAACAAAGAAAGTGAATAAATCTCAGAGTATGGGATTTAAAGCTGGAATGAAGAAGCCGAAGGGCAAGTGCTTCATCTGTAAGCAAGCAGGACATTGGAAGGCGGACTGTCCTCGTAGGAACCAAAACAAAGGTATATCTCATACTCTAGTTGTTGAAACATGTTTAGCGGTGTTATCTACCAGCACCTGGTGTGTAGATACGGGAGCCATGACAACCATGATTTAGCTATATTATTTTAATTCATAATGCATGCTTTTGATGGTTTATTCATAGCCTAAACTCATATTTTCATTACATTTCATAATTGCATTTGATTTTGGACCTAATTGCAAATTAGCCTAATTTCATGGTATTTGATGCTAATATTTGTTTATTATTTTGTAGGCATCAAAAGGGTCATGGACCCGATCAAATCAGACCGCATTTGGGCTCAAATCAAGGGCTTAATGAGGCGATCAAACCTTGGAGCATTATGAGCCGTCCATTGAAGATTGGAGAGATCTGAGCCATCCGTCAAGCATCTGGTCCATCTGACCTAATGAGGAGCAGATCTCGTCCATTGATGAATATCCAGAAGTTTTGATACAGATCTGACCTCATCCAGCCGTTGATCAAGACCCGGATTGTTCTGGACCGTCCGATCAGTTTTGAGGAGGTTTAAAAGCTCCGTGAGAAGCTACAGTGCACCGGGGCTCGGCGTTTCCTCGCGATTTCTTCTACAGTGCTCCGTCTTCTTCCTCGCGGCGCCGAGTTCCCGTTCCTTAATTCCAGATCTGAGAGCTGGCTTCTTCACCAAAGACGATATCCGAGCTTCCGGCGTCCAACTTCCGTTGATCAGAGAGCTTGAGGGAGGTTTCCCGAACGGCGATTTGGGTTCTGTTTCATCGCCGCGATTCCGATTGTGGAGGTTTCCCAATCGGCGATCTTCGCATCCACCAGAGCTGAAGGGAGGTTTCTCAGATGCTACTGGACGTTTTCCGATTGCCATGCCGCAGCAAACCTGGGTCAATTTGGCCGGTTGATCTAGTTTGCAACTTCACAGATCCTGAGCTCTGTTCTTCGGCTGGTGAGGTTATCAGAGAAATGTGAGCAGAAGGGAGGTTTCCAAGATGCTGTGATCATCACCTGGTAATAGAAGGAAGCTTGTTTGATTGTTGTTGAATGCTTATAGGGGTTCCGAGAGCATTTCTGTTGGTTTTACAGCAGATTGGAGGAGGTTGAGCTTGGATCCGGATTGTGGAATGCTAGGGTTTTAGATTTCTTTATCTTGTTTTAGAATTTTGCTTGAACATGCTCAGATTTGAAGATTTGATAGTTTAGATTGTGTTTTAATCTTTGTTCTATATTTCTTACTTCAGATTTTGTTAATTTCTGTTTGCTCTTCTTTGCAATCCCAATTCTTAAATTCTACTTGCTAACCTGATCTTGATGAACTGCTTTAATCCAAATTTTGTTCAGCTTCTTAATTTCTGTAATCTGATCTAGATTTGAAGTTTCATAATTTTATTTGCCTTTAATCCATTCCTATATCAAAACTCCTTGATCTTAACTTTTGATTGTTGTAACTGTGAACATGCTATGATGATGAATGCTCAACTTGAGATTCAAATTGTTTCTGAGAAGGTGAGTGTAGAATGCTTGGAATACTTTGTTATTGTGACTTTAAATAGAAGGTATGTTAATTGATTCAATGGTGCATTTAAATCTGAATTTAATTGATGCTTATTTGATGAGAAGAAAATGGATCATGTTTAGATGAGAGTGAACATTATTAGATCTTATTATTTGATCTTGTGATGTAATACTTTGATTGGAACCAACTCTAGAATTTACACACATACACTAGTTACCCTTGGAAAAATACGACTTGGGACTCCTTACTACACGTGTTTCATTTAGTTTATGTGAGTTCCAATCTTTATCAATTTGGTGAGCCTTGTGACATGCAAAAAAGGCCGACACCAAGCCACTGATCATGTCTGCAATTCCTTGCAGGGGTTCCAGGAAACCCGACGACTATCTGAACGAGAGATTACCGTCTACATGGGCAATGCTACTAAGGTGGCAGCTGTTGCAGTGGGAGACGTCTACTTATCTTTTAGTAGAAATAGAAATTTGATTTTAAGAAATTGTCTTTATGTACCCAGTTTTAGAAAGAATTTAATTTCAGTTTCTAAACTGTTTTTAGATGGATATTCAATTTCTTTCAGTAACGATATAGTTATTAAAAGAAATAAAGTGATTATCTGTTCTGGAGCATTAGTTGGCAATTTGTATACTTTAAATCCAATTTCTTCCACAAAGCAAAACATGGAAATTTATAACTCATCTTCTAACTCTAATAAGAGAAAAGAACCTTCGGAAATGAACCAAGCATATCTTTGGCATCTAAGGCTTGGTCATATTAACTTAAGTAGGATTCAGAGGCTTATAGCCGATGGACTTTTGAGTTCATTTGAGTTGAAAAATTTTCCAACTTGTGAATCTTGCTTGGAAGGTAAAATGACCAAGAGGCCGTTCAAGGCCAAGGGGTATAGAGCCAAAGAAGTGTTAGAGTTGGTTCACTCTGATTTGTGTGGTGTCTGTCCAGGCAAGAGGAGGTTTTGAATATTTTGTCTCTTTCATGGACGATTATTCAAGATATGGATACATTTACCTAATGCAAGTCAGTGCTTTGATAAGTTCAAAGAATACAAGGTGATGTGGAGAAGCGACTAGGTAAAGTATCAAGACACTATGATGAGATCGTGGTGGCGAATACCTCTTAGGAGAGTTTAGGAATTACTTATCGAGGTCGGGATTCAATCCCAATTGTCTGCACCTGGAACACCCACAGAATGGTGTAGCAGAGCGAAGGAATAGGACTCTTATGGAGATGGTTAGATCAATGATGAGTTATTGAATTACCAAATTCGTTTTGGGGATATGCTCTGAAAACAAGTGTATGTTACGAACTTAGTACCTTCTAAATCGTTTCTTCTACTCCCATAGAATTGTGGAATGGGCGAAAACCCAGTCTAAGACATATTCGGTTTGGGGTAGTCCAGCACATTTTGAAACCAGATCTTGATAAGTTAGAATCCCGTCAGAAGTTCGCGTGTTTGTAGGATATCCCAAAGGAGCGAAAGGTGGTTTATTTTATAGTCCTAAAGACCGGAAGGTCATTGTTAGCACCAATGCCCGTTTTAGAAGAAGACTATATAATGGATCACAAGCCCGATGCAAAGTTGTTTTAGAAGAACTTAGAGAGGACACGTCTACTTGAGTACAACAGTACAAGATGAAGTACCACAAGAGACCGCAACACGTGTCACACATGATACACAACCACGAATGCCTCGTCGTAGTGGGAGGTTGTAAGGCAACTGAAAGATTCATGTTTTGGGAGAATCTTGGTTTGATCCGGGTAAACATGAACCTGATCCCCGGACATATATGAAGCACTCCAAGATATAGATGCACATCTTGGCAAAAGGCAATTATGAAATAGAGTCTATGTACTCTAATAAGGTGTAGGAGCTTGTAGAACCACTGATGGTGTAAAAGCCGTTGGATGTAAGTGGATCTACAAAGGAAAAGAGGGACAGACGGAAGGTAGAAACCTTCAAAGCTAGGCTTGTTGCGAAAGGGTACACTCGGAAAGAGGAATCGATTATGAGGAAACTTTTCACGGTAGCCATGCTTAAGTCTATCCGGATACTCTTATCCATTCTTTGCTCATATGGATTATGAGATTTGGCAAATGGATGTCAAGATGACTTTCCTTAATGGAAGTCTTGAAGAGAACATCCATATGAAGCAACCAGAAGGGTTCATTGAAAAGGGCAAAGAGCATCTAGTGTGTAAGCTCAATCGGTCCATTTATGGACTGAAGCAAGCTTCAAGATCTTGGAACATCCGGTTTAATCAAGTAATCCAGTCGTATGGATTTATTCAGTGTCCGGATGAGTCTTGTGTATACAAGATGTGTAACAGAAACGTGGTGGTATTTCTTGTACTATACGTAAATGATATTTTGTTAATTGGCAACAATGTCAAGGTATTATCAGACGTAAGGGTATGGTTGTCCAAACAATTTGATATGAAGGACTTAGGAGAGTGTGCACACATTCTTGGGATCAAAGTGATAAGGGATCGCAAGAAAAGAATGTTGTGTCTGTCTCAAGCTTCATATATAGATATAATCCTTGCTCGTTTTAGTATGCAAGATTCCAAGAAAGGTTTCTTACCTTTTAGGCATGGAATAGCTCTATCTAAAGAGATGTCTCCGAAGACATCAAAGGAGATAGAAGACATGAAAGCAGTTCCTTATGCTTCGGCTGTAGGAAGCCTTATGTATGCAATGCTATGTACGAGACCTGATATTTGTTTTGCCGTGGGCATGGTCAGCAGATATCAGAGTAACCCTAGACAAGGACATTGGACTGCGGTAAAGCATATATTAAAGTACCTGAGAAGGACTAGAGATTATATGCTAATTTACCAAGCAGATGATTTGCTCCTTGTGGGTTACACAGATTCAGATTTCCAATCAGATAGGGACAATAGTAAGTCTACATCAGGCTATGTGTTTACTTTAGGAGGTGGAGCCATTTCATGGAGGAGTGTTAAGCAGAAATGTGTATCGGACTCAACCATGGAAGCTGAGTATGTAGCAACCTCGAGGCGGCTAAAGAAGCGATATGGCTCAGGAACTTTCTAATGGACTTAGATGTGATTCTGGTTTGCCCAAAATTATCACAATTTATTGTGATAATAGCGATGCAATTGCAAACTCGAAGGAACCACGAGCTCATAAGGCAAGTAAACATATAGGCGTAGTACCCGATACGAGATATCGTGAGCGAGGAGAAGTTATTATCGCCAAGATTGCATCAGGGATAACATGGATCCTTTCACTAAGGCCCTTAAAAGCTTTTGATCGGCATGTGGAGGAATGGGAATCGGATGTATGGTAGAAGATATGGCGACTTAGTCATTAGTATAAGTGGGAGATTGTTGGAGTGTATCAAAGCCTAAGCTTTGTAAACATTCATTATGAATAAAGAATCATATTTGGTCAAATTGTCTACATTTAGTTGTAGTTGTTCAATTAATTTATACTGTAGATAACATAGTATGTGGTGTCACATGCAGAAGATGATGTTATCAGTACCTTATAAATTATAAACAGTAGCTCACGACCAAAATGGAAAGGAACAAACCATTAGAAGGTCGTAATGTAATTAGGTATCAGTTTATCTTGACTGTATAATTACATTAGTACACTTAGAGTGTATTGAGTAGGACCATTTGAGGTCGTTTCTTTTATACTGACTTTATAAAGAAACAAAGACCTCGGTTATTATGGAAGTGTGTGCTCTTAATCCTGATATAATAACAAGCACATATATTTGATATTTATTTCTTTAATTTATCAATGGGTGAGGTTTAGTTCGATTAATCAATAAGCCCGATAAGTTGGGAAATGATATCATTTATAGTGTGTGTTGTTGATTATAGAAGGAAACTGTGTCCTAGAGATACTAGGTTGATAATGTCCCCAAGAGGAGCTCATAAGGATTGTCATGTTAAACCCTGCAGGTGGACTTAGTCCGACATGACGATAAGGTTGAGTGGTACTACTCTTGAACTAAGATATTAATTAAATGAGTTGTCAGTAACTCACTTAATTAGTGGACATTCGATATCTTAAACACAGAGAGACTAACACACTCATAATAAGAAGGAGCTCAAAAATATAATTTGGGATTGGTGCGGTAGTTCAATAATAGTTCTCTAGTGGAATGAATTATTATTGATAAAATTAAGTTGTGTGTTCGGGGCGAACACGGGATGCTTAATTTTATCGGGAGACCAAAATCAATTCCTCCTCTCGGTCCCTATCGTAGCCTCTTATTTATAGAGTACTATACCCACCTATACCCACCTTCTATACCCACCAATAGGGGGCCGGCCAAGCTAGCTTGGGAACCAAGCTAGGGCCGACCTAGGTATAAAATTGGGTGGCCGGCCCTAGCTTGAACCCAAGCTAGTGGGGGCCGGCCAAATTAAATTAAAAAGGGATTTTAATTTTAATTTTTATTATGTGGAAGAAATAATTTATTAAAGAGAATTAAAATTAAAATATCTCTCTTGTAAAAGATCTACAAAAGATTAAAGAAAGAGATTAGATCTCTTTCCTTATTTGTAGATTGGTGAGATATTTTATTTTCTCTTTAAAATTATCCACATGTTGATAAAATTAAAATTATAGAAATTTCCTTTTATCAACCATGAAGAGATTTTTAAAGAGAAATTTTATTTTTAAAATTTCCGGAGACAAATTAGGAAGTTTTAATTGTTGATTAAAACTTGTCTAATTTTTTCTTTCATTGATGTGGCCGACCATTAGAGTTTAATTGGGAAATTTTATTTTATTTTTCTCAATTAAATCATGTCAAGAAAATTGAGGAAATTTTATTGTAATTAAATTTCCTAATTTGCCTAGACCAAGGAATATAAAAGAAGGGGTGAGGGTGCCTTCATGAGACAACCTTTATTATTTTCTCTCCCTCTTTTGTTCCTTGGTGTGGCCGGCCATCATCATCATCTCCCTCTCTTCCTCTTGTGGTGGCCGAACCTCTCTCAAAGGCTTGGAGCTCTTGTGGTGGCCGGATACTACTTGGAGAAGAAGAAGAAGAAGGAGAGGAAGCTAGCATCTCTTGGAGCTTGGTTAGTGTTTTGGTTTTCTTCCTTGGTGAAGCTTCTTTCTTTGTGGCCGAACCTAGCTAGGAGGAAAAGAAGGTGGTTGGTGGTTTCTCATCTCGGAAGATCATTGCCCACACAACGTCCGAGGTTAGAAGAGGAATACGGTAGAAGATCAAGAGGTTATTTTTCTACAAGGTATAACTAGTAATTTTTCTTTCCGCATCATACTAGTTATTTATGGAAATAATACCAAATACAAGAGACTTACGTTCTAGTATTTCGAATATGTTTTTCGAAGTTGTGTTCTTTTGTTTTATTTTTTTTCCTTGTGATTTGATTGTTCTTTTCGGTTAACCTAAAGTTATTTTAGGAAATTAAATATTAGCTTTCTATAAAAGGTTTTGTCTAGTCGGTGGTGGTTGCTCCCATATCCAAGAAGGCCATGTGCCTCGCCACGTCAGTACTGGGAACCGATTATGGAAATTAATATTTAATGGAATTAATAACTTAAGGTGATTTGGGTCGAACGTGTTAAGTTCCAAAGGAGACCCAAGTCAAAACCTAAAATAACGAATAGATTAAGTTTTGGATCAAACGTGTTAAGTTCCGCAGGCGATCCAAAATTTAATTTAAAAGAACACATGGTAGCTAGGAAAAGGTTCAGACCTTTGTACAAATTTTTTGTACAGTGGAACCTCTAGGTTTTCCGAGTAGCAACCAACAGACCTACGAGTAGGCAATGGAGCACGGGTTGCTGCTATTGCTGTAGGGACTTACCATCTATCTCTGCCCTCTGGGCTTGTACTAGATTTAGACGATTGTTATTATGTGCCTGCTCTTATTAAGAACATGGTTTCAGTTTCTTGTTTGGACAAGAAAGGTTACTTTTTTAATAAAAGACAAATGTTGTTCTGTTTATTTAAAAGATATGTTCTATTGTAGTGCATCACTAATAAACGGACTCTATATTCTAGACCTTGAGAGCCCTATCTATAACATTAGTACCAAGAGGTTCAAGTCAAATGACTTGAACCAAACCTATCTCTAGCACTATCGCTTAAGTCATATAAATGACAAGCGCTTATCCCAGCTCCATAAGGATGGTTTGCTGGACTCATTTGATTTTGAATCATATGAGATATGCGAGTCATGCCTACGAGGCAAGATGACCAAGACTCCCTTTAGTGGGCACAGCGAGAGAGCGACTGATTTGTTAGGACTCATACATAGTGATGTATGTGGCCCTTTCAATGTCGCTGCTAGAGGCGGTTATAGATACTTCATCACATTTACTGATGACTTCAGTAGATATGGTTATGTGTACTTGATGACACATAAGTCCGAATCCTTTGAAAAGTTCAAAGAATTCAAGAATGAAGTACAGAACCAGCTTGGCAAGAGTATTAAGATACTTTGATCAGATCGAGGTGGTGAATACTTAAGCCATGAGTTTCGTGACTATTTAGCTGAGTGTGAGATTCTATCCCAACTCACTCCTCCTGGAACACCACAGAAGAATGGTGTATCCGAAAGGAGGAATCATACCTTATTAGATATGGTACGATCTATGATGAGTCACACAGATCTTCCGACATACCTTTGGGGCTATGCTCTAGATACGACAGCTTTCATTCTCAACCGAGTTCCATCCAAGGCCGTGATAAAGACACCATATAGGATATGGACTGGGAGAGATATCCAGGTGTCTTTCATAAGGATTTGGGGTTATGAGGCTTACGTTCGACGTCAAGTCTCAGACAAATTAGGACCCAAATCTGACAAGTGCTATTTCATCGGATATCCCAAGGAAACTAAGGGATATTACTTCTACATTCTCAGTCAGCACAAGGTAGTTGTGGCAAAGACTGGGGTCTTTCTAGAAAGGGACTTTGTTTCTAGAAAGACTAGTTCAATCTTGGAGAAGTTCAAGATGTGAATACTAGCACTGAAGCCTCGATGGAAATTGAACTGGAACCACAAAGTGTTGTGGATGATGTTGTTCCACAAGGAGTTGAGGAACAACAACCAGTTCAAGTAGACATACCTCTTCGCAGGTCTGATAGGGTACGTCGTCAGCCTGAGAGATACTCATTTCTCTTGTCTGACCATGATGACGTTGTGCTCATAGAGGATGAGCCTACAATCTATCAGGAAGCTGTGATGAGACCAGATTCCGAGATATGGCAGATGGATGTCAAAACCGCGTTTCTGAATGGAAACCTGCTCGAGGATGTATACATGACACAACCTGAGGGTTTATAGATCCACAGCATACTAGCAGAGTATGCAAGCTGCATAGGTCCATTTATGGACTAAAGCAAGCTTCTCAGAGCTGGAATCTTCGATTCGATGATGCAATCAAACAGTTTGGTTTCATCAAGAACGAAGATGAGCCTTGTGTCTACAAGAAGGTTGTAGAAAACACAGTTGTCTTCCTTATATTGTATGTGGATGACATACTGCTCATTGGGAAGGACATCCCTATGCTTCAGTCTGTCAAGACCTGACTAGGGAGTTGCTTCTCAATGAAGGACTTAGGTGAAGCATCTCGTATTCTAGGAATACAGATCTATAGAGATAGATCTAGGAGATTACTTGGCCTAAGTCAGAGTACATACATTGACAAAGTACTACTTCGGTTTGCCATGCAGAACTCCAAGAAGGGATTTCTACCGATGTCACATGGCGTGAGTCTTTCGAAGACTCAAGGTCCCTCTTCTAGAGAGGAGAGAGACCGCATGGATCAGATCCCTTATGCCTCAGCCATAGGATCGATCATATGCGCCATCTATGTACTCGACTGATGTCTCATATGCATTGAGCATGACAAGCGAGATACGGTCGGATCGGTGAAAGTCACTGGATAGCGGTCAGAATATTCTTAAGTACTTAAGAAGGACTAAAGAATATTTCTTGATATATAGAGGCAATGATGAGCTAGCTGTAAAGGGTTACGGTGATGCAGCTTCCAGACCGATCGGGATAATTAAAGATCACAGTCGGGGTTCGTGTTTTGCTTGAATGGTAGTGCTGTGAGCTGGGATCAAGCACATTCTACAACGTTTCCATCTCATTCGAGAGATTATCGATAGAGGAGATGTGGAGATTTGCAGAGTACCTACAGAGGCTAACATCGCAGATCCCTTGACCAAGGCTTTGGCACAGAGAAAGCATGATGGTCACACTAGGTCATTAGGCCTTAGAGCCTATACTGATTGGCACTAGTGCTAGTGGTGTTGGTTAATCCTAGGAAAACGTACCGATTCCACTGTATAAAATTTTTGTACAAGTGTCGAACCTTTCCTTAAATAACATATTGTGTTCTTTAGAAGTTAAATTAGGAATCGCAGACGGAACTTAACATCATTGATTCCAAATTTAACTTATCTGTTCTTAATGGTTTAGATTTGAATCGCAAGCGGAACTTAACACTATTGATTCAAACCTACCTAGATTATTAATTCCATAAATATTAATTTCCAAAATTGGCTTCCAGGACTGCATGGCGAGGCACATGGCCTTCTTGGATATGGGAGCAACCACCACCGCCTAGGCAAAGCCTTTTAAGGAAAGCTAATATTTATTTCCTTAAATAACTCTAGGTCAACCAAAAGGAACAATCGAAACACAAGTTCGAAAAAGAAGAAAACACAAACTCGAAAAACTATTTCGAAAAACTAGATCTAATTGCCTCTTGTATTTTAAATTCTTACAAAAAGAAAAACTAGCATGATGCGGAAAACAATTGCTAATTATACCTTCTTTTTGTATGCTAATGACCTTAAGATCTTCTGCCGTATTCCTCGCCTCCCCTTGAACGTCGTGTGGGCGACGATCTTTCAAGATGAACACCACCCTAGAGAGTCCTTCTCCTCCTTGCAATATTCGGCCACCACCACCTCTAATAGAAAAGAGAGCAAAGGGAGAAGAGAAGGGAGAGGGCCGGCCACCAAGAGATCACCCAAGCAAAAGAATAAGAGTTGTGTCTCATAAAGCCCCCTTACCCCTTCTTTTATATTACTTGCCCAAGGCAAATAAGGAAAGATTTTAATAATTTTCCTTTTCCCTTTTTATTTTCCTTTTCCTTCCTATTGATTGAATTAATCATCAATCAATGGTTGAGATCAATCCTATTTGGTTTAGGATTGGGATTGATTTAATCCTATTGGCCGACCCTTGCTTGGGCACCAAGCAAGGTGGCTGGCCACATTAAAAGGAAAAGAAAAATTTTTTTATATAAAATTTTACAAGATAAACTCTTATAAAATTTTACAAGCTCTCTTTCCTTAAGTAGGAGTTAAAAAAGGAAAGTTTCTAAAAATTAAAACCATATTTTAAAATTTAAAAACTCTCTTATAAAATTTCCTTTTTTAACATGATGATAGAAAATTTTAATTTTAAAACTTATCTCCCTTTTTTCTTAAACCATGAGGATGGTTAAAAAGGAAAGTTTTAAAAATTTTAAAACTCTCTATTAAAACATGTGGCCAAATTCAAATTAGGAAAATTTTAAAAATTAAAATATCTCTTTTAAAACTTATAGTTTTCTACAAAGAGAAGATTTTAAAAATTCAAAACAACCCTCCCTTTTTGAATTATTGTGGCTGGCCCCTACAAGCTTGGTCACCAAGCTATAGGGCCAGCCCCTTCAAGAGGATATGGCCGGTCATTGCTTGGTCACCAAGCAATGGTTCGGCTCCCTTCTTGGACACTAAGAAGAGCCTTTCATTTGGATGGACTTGAGGCTATAATGAGGCTACGACAGGGATCTAGAGGAGAAATTGGTTTTGGCCTTCCGATGAGCTTGAGTATCCCGTGTTCGCCCCGAACACACAACTCAAGTTCATCGATAACAACTCATTCCACTAAAGAGTTATTACCGCACTACCGCACCAATCCCAAATTACATTATGGGTTCCTTCATATCATGAGTGTGTTAGTCTCCCTGTGTTTAAGATTATGAATGTCCACTAATTAAGTAAATTACTAACAACTCACTTAATTAATATCTAGCTCCAAGAGTAGTACCACTCAACTTTATTGTCATGTCGGACTAAGTCCACCTGCAGGGTTTAACATGACAATCCTTATGAGCTCCTCTTGGGGACATTCTCAACCTAGATAACTAGGACACAGATTCCTTCTATAATCAACAACACACACTATAAGTAATATCATTTTCCAACTTATCGGGCATATTGATTTATCGAGCTAAACCTCACCCTTTGATAAATTAAAGAAATAAATATTAAATATATCTGCTTGTTATTATATTAGGATTAAGAGCACACACTTCCATAATAACTAAGGTTTAGTTCTTTTACTAAGTCAGTACAAAAAGAACTTACCTAAATGATCCTACTCAATACACTTAAAGTGTATCAGTGTAATTTATTAGTTAAGATAAACTAATACTTAATTACACTACGACTATACTGATAGTTTGTTCCTTTCTATCTTAGTCGCGAGCAACTGTTTATAATTTATAAAGAACTGACAACATGATCTTCTAAGTGTGACACCACACTTCATGTTGTCTACTATATAAATTAATTGAACAATTACATTTAATAAATAAATACAGATATTGACCAATATGATTCTTTTATTTTAGCAAATAAATGTTTACAAAAGCTAGGCTTTTAGTATACACTCTGACAAGTGGGAGATTGTTAGTTAGAGCCCTAGAGCCAATCATTTGATGATTATATGGACTCATGTATATCATATTCTTGTATATATATTAAGACATTTGGTTTTTTGGTTATTATGCTTATTTGTATTAGTGGCAGATAAAATAAGTATAGTAACGTCCTTGAGTAGAAGGTTTTACCTATATCAATCGATTGGTTGAATCGATAGTGAGATGATATAGGGAACACTATTTTAAATCATTCCTAGTCGAGTATTAACATTCAGGGACAATGTTAATACAATAAGACTAGCATGTAGGTCAGCTCGATGACTTGATCTCACAAGTCATGGATATAGAGATATCAAGCTGACACATGGGTATGCATTAGAGAATGTATACTGAATGACCCGCTATGAGAAAGTGTCATGGATCGTTATATGAGTGTCATATACTTTCTCATGTGGCTATTAGTATGACTATTAGTCCTTTGACCTGAAGTCACCATGGATCCCTACATAAGGAGTTATGTACTTTGGTTTCATCAAACGTCACCCGTAACAGGGTGGACTATAAAGGCGATTACTGGGTATGTAACAAATTATGCAGAGGGATGTGAGTGATGTAGATGAGATCTATCTCTCCCATATGACGGGAGCGACATCAATATTCTTGATAGAGTTAGACCACGAAGTGCATGGCCATGCCCAAATGAGTCAACATTAGATGTTGAGCTCATTTGATCGAGTGAGTCTACTTGGAGTTCAAGATTTAGATTGATTAGAGGATGACACGGTCTATGCCTCACATTGATCAATCTAGATGTCTAGGATAGAAGGACAATGTCACATATTGTGAGGAGTCACAATTAGTAGTCACAAGGTGATGTTGGATCTCGACATTTCTTGTAACTTGGGTAGTAATGATGTGTTGCTAGATACCGCTCATTACTTATGCTCCTAAATGGGTTTAGGGCATTGCCAACGTTACAAGAACCTATAGGGTCACACACTTAGGACATTTAGATGGAGATTTGGTTCATATGATGAACCAAGAGGATTAGATTCATTTGATGAATCAAATTGGATTAAGAGTAATCCAAATTGGGCTAATTGAGTTAGACTCAAGTTGATTCATGTATTTAATGAGTCTAATTTAGATTATGACTCATTAGATCAATTTAATTTAATGAATTAGATTCATTATATTAAGTTGGCTTGAATCAAATGATTAGATTAGATCAACCATGAGAGAGATTGAGTCAAGTTTGACTTGACTAGAGAGGAAGAGGAAGAGTCAAGTTTGACTTGACTCTTTGCCACATCATGAGTGAGGTGGCAAGATGTGGACCAATAGTGTTGTTCCACATCATCTTGTTTTGCCACCTCATGGAGGTTACAAGCCTCCATTGCATTTAATGTGGGTTGGTCACATTAAATGAGTGGAGGTTAGTCATTTGCCACATCATTGTGAGGTGGCAAGATGTGGACCAATGGTAATGGTCCACATCTTCATGATGTGCCACATCATAGGAGTTACAAAACACCTCTTAATGGCTTCACATTAATTGTGATTAATGTGGAATGGGAGTTGTTACACTCCATGGAGTGGCCGACCACACAAAAGTGGTGAATAAAATTTGATTTTATTCAAGACATTACTTCTTCTTCTTCTTCCTCAAGAGAGCTCTCTCCCTTTCCTCCTCTTGCCGTGACCACACAAGGTGCTAGCACACTTTTTGTGTGTTTTCTCCACCTACGTGTTCGTGTGGATACTTCTAAAGGAGTATATATTTTGATACTCTAGAGATCCGGCAATCCCTTGGACGAGCGGGAACGCGAAAGGGCACGTTTCGAAGGTATAACTCTCATCTAGTGTAGATCTAGAGTCTTTGAAACTCGTACTCGTATTTTCGTTCGGTTTTTTCCTTTGCACGGATCTACAGCTTTGGGTGATTCGGGGTTTCCGCGATGCGAAAAGCGGTTTTCGCGGCCCGAAAAACCCAACACCAAGATCAAGATTTCTTATCATGTATACCTTCTACACATTCCACACTTCCATTTCATTATAAAATTTTAGAAATCCAAGTTATATAGGTCTATAAATGAGTTTCGATCGAAATCTTTTGTTGAACCTAAAGAGCGCCGATCGATTTCATTCTAACTTCAATGGATTTATTAGATGAATATGAGTCCAAATAAGTTCTTTTTTTACAGTTTTAAAACCCTCCCAAAAGTGTTGAAAATAATTTGAAACTTTTATAACACTGCGGTATTATTATTATTTTTTTATTAATAAAATCAACTTTTGTTATTAATTTTTGACTCTTTTATAATTACATATTAAAAATTGTAGATATTGAAAAATTATTTTTAATATTTTATCAATCTTCTTTTTATTTTTTATTAAAGTTTTAAAATTAAATTAAAATTAAAAAAATAAATAAATAAATTTAGAGAATTATTTATTAAAGTTTAAATGATGTTTAATTTAATTTAATTTAGGAAGAAAGAGAAAAGAGAAAGAAAAAATTACATACATTTTTAAAAGAGAAAAAAAATCCTACATGTAGAGGGATAAAATTATAATTTTGTGTGAAATAATAAAATATTGATAGTCTTTTGATAATTTTAAAATTTCAAGCGCATCCATTGAAAATTTGTCATTATTTTAATGGGTTAAAAATTAATGGAACAGATACTCGTTGATAGATGTTTCTTTCTTATTTTTTCAAAAAATGAAATGTTTTTTTTCATCCTATAACACCTCAAATGAAAAAAAAAAATCTTCTAAAAATAGGTAACCATTTATTAATTTTATATGTAAAAGTTTTAATCATAAAAGCTAAGCAAATTTAATCATTTCATTGTAACTTTATTATATATAATTAAGTCAAAATTGATATTTATCTTTGTTATTTTTATGAGATATTTGAATTCAGTCAAACTGCATACCTAAATCAATTAATCTTGTCTTTTTTTTTTTTAAATGTAAAAATGTGTTATGTTAAATTAAATGGCATTTACCTTTTCTTAAAAAAAATAAAAAGAAAATCTCCATCATTCAAAGTATTTGCCAAACACTTTAATTCTTTAAAACGTTTTTTTCCCTTCACACCAGACTGACCAGAGAGTATTTTAATAATGAGAAGTCTATTTCGGTAAGGGATAATTGCTATAATGTTTACTCTAACAAATTTGATGATAAATTAATTTTATAACAAAATTAGTATATTGTAAATTTTGCACATAATGTTTTTTTAAAACAATTTATTGACGAACTAAAATTTGACGACACATTTCACGCACACAATTAATAATATGCTAAATTTATTATAAAATCAAATGTATTGTATTAATCTGTTAAAATTGAAAACTTTAGTGCCAGATTTCTTAGAATTTTGAAATTCGATAATTATTCCCTTTAGCTATTTTATAAATTCTTATAAAACTATATTGGAGTACCAAAGTAACAGTGTGACAATAATTTTAAAATAATATAAATATTAACCAGTAGCTGTTGTGTTTAAAATAAGATTATTTTAATGAATAAATAAGTCATGTAATAGTATTTTAGCTGTTTTGATAACTACAGACCATATTTAGTATTCTTTATTTGCCATAAAAATGAAATTTAAAGTTGTTGCTTAATTTATTAAATAATAAAAATTCCTAATAAATTTAGAACAGCTCATTAATTAAGGTTTCACATTTGATTAATTACTCGTATAAAATTAAATTGTTTTACTATCATTATTTTTTAGTATTTTCAAATTTTCTTTCATTATTGTTAAAAAAATCTATTATTAGAATTTAAGTACAGCAGGCAACAGCTTCTCCGGAGCCATTTTTATTGTTCCAGAAGTTTCTTCCAGCCAACAATGATCCTGACCGTCCATCCGCCAACAATCAGAAAATCCACGCTTTTAGTCCGCATCCGTTCGTCTCCATAGCCGTCCATTGCACCACCTGACACGAATCTCAAAGGCACGAGACTACCTGTCCTCCACCTACTCACGAGGAAAAGTCTGGATTGACCAAAATATCCCCGTCGGCGGAATGAACTCTGCACACGTGTCGATCTCTGGTCATGTGTGAAGGGACGTTCCGGATCCGGAAGGTGCAGCTAATCCTCTCGAGCCGTGCAAACGGCTTCGGTGCGCCAGTTGGTCAAAGTCACGTGCAGCCCACTGTGACATCATTTCCGTCGCCTGGTTCTTTACAAACACGGAATTGAAAATCCTGATTATTTATTTGTCTATTACATTATTTCACTGTGGGTCCCAGTTATGTTGGCGCAATAGTGAATGTCGTATCGGCGTTTCCTGTGCCGTGAAAATCAGGGGTAGGAATGCTGAAATGGACAACCATGTAACGGATACCTCGCCACTAATCTTGTCCCGACGGTGCATATTAGCATATGTCGCTCCTCCTTGCTTGTAACGTTTCCCCACGTTGATCCTTTTAACGGTAACTCCCCCGTCTCTCCCTCCCTCTCTTTGTAACCTCCTCTCGCTGCGGGAATTTAGGAGAGAGAAAGCAAAAAAGCAGGGAAGAGAGAGAGAGGGCTGCGAGATCAAAACCCTAGATGGGAAAGCTCCTATCCGACTCAGCTGCCTTGGCCGAAACTTTAAGCCCCTCGCCGAAGCTTCAATGGCCGGGGCCCACTGCGATCCCGACGCCGGATGTGACGGATCTGACGTGCGCGGCCGATGACGCCGCGGCGTGGGCCGCGGTGTCCGGTCTGGAGGAGCAGCAACGGCGCCGACTCGAGAAGATCCACGCGCGGGGGGTCTTCTGGAAGAACCCGCGGGACGCTGAGGCGCCGGGGGTGGCTTTCCGTCTGGAGCACGGCGGAGATGTCGATGCGGATGGGAATTGCTTGTTCACTGCGGCGAGGCGAGTGCTAGGGCCGAAGGCGCCTTCCGCCCGTGAACTGCGGCAGCGGGGAGTGCGGCGTTTCCTGGAGGATTACCGGGCGGGGGACGGGGCAGCGAGGGAAGCTGCGGATGGGGTGATCCGTAACTTGTACTCGCCGGATCTGAAGACTGGGTGGGGCATACATGTGGTGCAAGAGCTGAAGCTCCTTGCAAGGAAGGACGACCGCGAGACCTTGGATGCCTCGATTCAGGAGCTCGTAGATCTGGGGATGCAAAGGTATTTTTCTTCTTCTTCTGATTATGACCTTTTCGCAATATATCATACTGTTTGATGGTTTAAAAACTTTTAGATCTGTCCAAAACCCCTCTATTCTTGTATGATGTTTGTCTTTTTTTTCTCAATGGCTTGCAAATATATTCCGGTTTATCGTTTTGCCGAAATGTTCGATCAGAACCTATCAATAATGATTACTGATTTCGCTAACATATGTTTTCGATTTCTGTCTTGAGAACAAAACAGGGACTTTTTTTTTCTTTCACTTCTATATTTTATAATTTCCTATTTGCATTTCGTGTGTTATTGATAATTCGTCTCTCAATGCCTAGCATTTGCTATCGAGTAGCTGAAAAGGTCTTTATCAAGTGTAAACCATTTTTTTTTTTTCCAAAATCTGTTTGGTTGGTTAATCTTATCGCGAGAACGCTTTAAACCTCATCTGTCACTGTGAGGAATTGTATTTGGAAGGGGGATATATTAGGAAGGTACAATAGCTGGCACCTGCTAGCCCCCCAGTCCCAGAGATTTACGCCGCACATCTGTCTATACATTATTCGCACGTGATCGCATGGGTTGTAGACATATGTGATCAGATGTGAGTAAGTGTATGCATGTATACATAGATGTTGGCTGTTGATGTGTAAAATGGTGTTCCTGGTGCTTAATATTCGGACTCCTGTTTCAACTGTTTGATGTTAATGTGATTGTTGTTCATTTAGTGAAAATTTATTTATGGTTGGATTAACGTGGATGCATTCTCTGATGACCCCTTTCAAAGAGATTTCTATGAAAGCTGTGTTACTTGGACTAAAGTTCTAGAATCCGATATGGGTTTGAATCTGAGTGTTTGACAACACTACTTTTGTTTGACACTGCTACTTTTAGATTTTACACGTGATCAACAGAAATACTAAACGTCCATAGGTGTACATGATATTAAAAATGGTTGCATATAGTATGGAAATAATTTCACATGGACACCCTTCATAAGAAGCAATCTTCATAGAACTTGAAGGCAGATCTCACTTCTATTCCTCTACAACATGTTAATTTGAGTTTAATTATTTGAACCATTGTGACCTTTGCATCCAAGTTGTTCAGATTCTTTTCTAAAAAGTTTTCATGTCTCCTATTTTTCTAGATTGGGATTATATAGTCAAACCGATAGGTGACGAAAGAAAAATGTCATTAGAAGTTGGAGCAATTTTTATATAATTTATGCTGTGAAAATGGAGATACATTCTTTATCTTGAACTTTATTTATGTTTGCTCATCTTATTCCTTCTCTATATTTCTTGTAACTGTTGCATACATTCTTCAGTCATCAGATTTCAAACTATTTCTGTTTCTAGTGTTTCTATCTATTTTTCTTTTAATTAACATTAGCATTTCTTGCAAAGTTATACTTTCCTTGTTTGTTGGTTCATCAGAATCTTTATTATAAGTTAAGCATTTGGGCTTATTTTTAAAAAATGGCTATGCAACCAAATTCTTGAAATAAGTTTTTATGCCACTGATTAAGAAGTGAATGATTTTCATGAACTTCTTTCTGCCATTGAACTAATTTGCTATTTGAATTTCCAAAGGGAAGTGGCAGCAGAATCTATTTATAAGGAGAGATGCATCACCATAAATGATGGGCCAAGTTGGGCAAAGTATATGTCGATCTCAGGCTCTCCAGAAGATGAGTATGATATCATTACTTTACAGTATACAGAAGAGGGATTGCTGACTATTGTTGAGAATCGTAGTGGCCATGCTGCAGCTTTTGGCGATGATATTGCCATTGAGAGTTTGGCTACAGAATTTCGACGAGAAGTCTTTGTAGTAAGTATCAAATTTGAGGAAATGATATATTCGTTCTTTGAAACTCTTTGCAGTTCTAGTATGTAAATCCATTTCACTATACATTTTACATTAATGATAATTTCTATATTTGCATCTCATTGTTTTGTAGCTGAGAATTTGATGTTTCACTCAAGCAATTAGCCAATTGGTTCCTCATTATTCTTTTTCTTGGGCCAAGTGTGTAGGATTATTTATGGCAATACACGAAACAAACCTAGTTTAATTGATTCAAAATAGGTATGTTTTGAATACTATATTTATTGTTGAAGCTAGGATGCTTAATGTTCATTGGTCCCATATGAACAAGCATGTCAAATTGTCAATCCATTATATAAATATGAATTGGTTCCTTTCCTAATAAGAAGGTTTTAGGATAAATGGCTAACCTATAACTTCAATTTGGTATAAAAAAAGTTATGGTTCAAATCATATATGTGTCAAATAAAAAACTAGGTCTATATCTCACAGTCATGATGGGCATGAATGCCCCACACGGACAAGTGGTGGTCAATATAAATATACAGTGGTTTGTTTCTTAATAGCTTAATAGCTCAAGCTTTTGTGGATAGTCAATCAATTTCAACTATTATCATAAAACGTGAAGTCCTATCTGGATGAGAAAAGAAAGAAAAAGGCAGTACTTGTCACTATCAGTTTGTACATTTTTCTTTATTATCCAGTTCTCCCTCTTATGTTTTGTTGATATTTTTTAAACTTACAGGTTCAGGCTCATGGAGCAGATGCAATGGTGGATGAAAACAATTGTGTTTTTTTCCTTCCTCATTGTCCAAGGGGTCCAATTTGTGAACCTCCAATTTTCTTATTTATGAAGGGAACAGGTAAATACACGTTCACTAGTGCTACCAATTTTGCGTTTCTATTATCTACTCTTCAGGTGACTTTCCTTAGTTCATTCATCTCACACTATCAATTAAAAATAGCCAAATTTCTGAGAGTTAAAGATGCCAGCAGCATTTTTTTTACACTAAAGTTCACTTTGCAAGTATTGCAAGTATAAGAATCATGACTTGAACAAGTGCTTTTGTTTAGAGAGACACGTTTTGACCTAAAATATAAAAAATATTGCAATTTCCCTTGTATAACAATTAACTTCTTGAAATTTAATCTGCATTCTTATGTTTGAATTGAAGACCATCTTCATGTACCTGTCAGCCAATACTTCAAAATATTTAGGGAGCTATAATGGTTTCTGAGCCTTAAATATTGGAATTTTATTTCAACTTCATTGGCATATAAGCTTTGTTTAGAAACGGCAGGATGATCAAGAATGAGAATAAGAGAAACAAACTGAGAAGGTATAGCAGTGATTTACTAGGCAAATTAGACAAATTGTTCTTTAGGGAAACAATTGGAAAGTTCTGGATTAGAATTTGATCTCTAAATGGGATTATCAATGTCAATTCAAAGGTGGGGCATTAACAGTGCAATTTCCATCAAGATATTCGGTTGCATCACAGTTTCATCACCAATTGAACAAAAAAAATACAAATTTCTCAATTTTAATTCAGCTTCACCAGTGTTGGATTTCTATCCACATTCCGCCGGAGGGACAATACTTATTTGTCAAGATGACTTGAGCTGATTATCTAAAGCTATCGGCCTAGCTAATCGCCAACTTCATCTGGAGCTATCCAAGCCTAAGTGGGCGAGGGAATTTGCTGAGTCACGGATTCATCAAGTTGCCGAGTCGGCTAGTGCTTCGAGTGCTAAGTCGATGACGTTGATGTCGAAGGCTCAGGACGGATGCTGAACAAACTTAGAGTTTGAGTCCGAGTGGGTTGCATGAGGAGAGTCATCCGAGGAACAAAGACGTCGAGTCCTACAACGAGGCAATCTCCTTACAACAGATTCGTCCCCTCTAGCGGCGCTAAGAGGTCACGCTTGGACATCTGTTTCCTAGGACAAAATGATGAGATCATGAACACAACCTACACAGGTTGTCGTCACGGGTGTCTGTCGAGCGAAGAATTGCACGGTAGAACGAAAGGAGGAAGAAACAAGGGGATTAAAGGAGCAGAGATCTCTCTTTCCTTTGCTCTCTTTACGAAAATACAGAAGCAAGCTTGTGAAGCTTTCTTCATACAGAAGAGAAAAAAGCAAGAGAGAGCAAAGGAAAGAGATATCTCTTCTCCTTTAATCCTCTCCTTTCGTTCTGTCGTGCAATTCTTCGCATCACCCGTTGTTTTGTTGTTTTATCCTAGAAAACAGACGTCCAAGCGTGACATCTTAGCAGTACTATCGGAGGGGACAAATATGTTTTAAGAAGGTTGTCTCACTGCAAGCCTCGGTGTCTTTGATTTTACGAACGATGCTCCTCACGCAACCCACTCAGACTCATAGACTCTGGTATGTTCAGCATCAGTCACGAGCCTTTGGCATCAGCTTCATCAACTTGGCGCTCGGTAAACTCCCTCCCTCTCAGACTTGGGCATCTGTAGGGGAGGTTGCTGATCAGCTAGACTGATGACTTAAGATGATTAGTTCAAGCCATGTTGACAGATAAGTAAGTACTATCCCTCATTGTGGATAGAGATCCAACAATTGGCCCATAAGCTTGCGAGATAAAGAAGGATGAACATGAAGAGGATAATGGGAAACAAACTAAGAAGTTATAGTTGCATTATACTAAAGGAGAATATATAAATGTAACAAACTGGGGCAATGTTGAGAAATTATTCTTTTAGGAAACATTTGGAAAGCGTTGGATTAGACCCTTACGGTCAAAATGTTGGGGGCACTAATAATGCAGTTCCTATGATGTTGCATAAAATCAAGAGATGCGCTTGTCTCACATTGTGGCCAATTATTCACAGAACACATCTCACATTTCCACGACCAATTGACCACAGAACACAATCTTTTACTATCATAATTTTATGGTGAGTTCCTGATGTTTATCATAGTTCAACTTTTCTTGATTGTTCTCCTCTAACTTTCATTTGCTGAGCATATTTTCTGCATTTTAAACTGCTGCTAATGCAGCTCGTCTTTCTTTAATTATTTGGTTATAGACTAGTCTAATGCTTCGAAATTTATCATGAATGAAAAATTACATGAGAACATTTTTAAAATCATATATATTCTATTCGGTCAGCTGGCCTCAGACCTTTGACTCAATAAGTGATACAAATTATACTTGATCAATCGAGCACTTAATTAGCAAATGAGATTCATTAGCTGAGCACTTCATTGATAAGTTGTGTTGGATTGATCAATACAATGGACCGTTTTGTAATTTAGTTCCCTTGTTAACATCAATTCAAAATGCTTTGCTTTGGCCTTTCAACTGCGCACAAATATTCTCACCTTCTGATTATCTAAGATGACCTGAGATGTGGTTGTTCTATCCATTTATTCTGGATTAAGTGCATATTTTTGTACAAGCAAAGGCTGGTTAGGCGTTGGATTCCTTCCTTGGCCAAAGTACTAAGCAAAAGCTGCATTTGAATACAGGTTGGTGCTGTGCCGGGGCTGACCATTATGAGCCTTTGATAGCAAGTCCTCTTCCTTTTATTTCTCAAGACAAGGCTGCTCTTGTACTGTGAGATGTATTGATCTCCCAATTTTGTTGATTCAAAAAACTGGGAGTTTATTTTTTTCTTTAAACTTAGGATTTTCTAGTTCTAGGGAAATTTTAATTTTGGCTCATTTTTCCCATCAAGATCCTGTTCGCAGGATCACAACTTAACCGAACCTCAACTTAGTATGCCCCCTACCCTACCTCCGGTCTATGTTCATTCTAGCGAGATTGCTAGCTTCAAGTGATGAGTTTCTTTAGGGCCTTTTACCCCTTTGTTTTCCAAATCATTGTTTCTGTTGTAACTCATTTGAAGATTTGTATTGCCTTCATCTTAGTCATTAAAGTTGTTTTGCGGCGAATCCATGAAGATATTGTTTAGAGAAGAGAGTCATTATGACTAATCAATGATTTTATTGTCCAACTAATTGGATCAGGTTTACATCAAATAATGGAATTTTATGGCGTAATATTGTTTGTCTGCAATGTAGATTATCAAAGATAAGATTGGTGGAAGCATACATGATTGCCCTTATTGATGGCTAAAATTAGTGGAAGCAGGGTGACACAACAAACAAAGATAAGATTCTCACAAGAATAAATTTCCACAGAATATTAATAGTAATTATGATAATAATAATAATGATTGTAATTAATTTTTTTATTATTAAATTTTAAAACAAAATGATTAATTAAATAGCGGATAGATTAAAATTTTAATTTATTTTAGCTATTTTGATCTTAAATATTTTTTTAGTTTAATTTTTTTTATTGCGGAAGTGGTAATTTAAAAAAAAACTTTAATCTTTTATAAATCAATTTCAACAATAAAATAAAAATAAAAATATAATAGTTTTAATAGCAATTATAAACTCTCATGCAAATGAATTATCTTCAATTTATTTTTTCAATTGTTACTAATTTATTTTCTTGCTTGCGTGGGGATTTCTTTATATTGGATCAGGTGGAATTTGATGCAAGATTTAATTAATATTATTGATAACTGAAGATGGTGGATCTAGGGATTCTTCTATATTTGAATCGGATGGAACTAAATTTAAAATTCAACCTCATTGATGGCTGAAAGAGCTGGAAGCGGAGATTCCTTTGGATCAGGTTCAGAGAGAACTTGATGTAGATCGACTGTGGAACTTGTTGAAGGTGGGGATTGTAGGGTCCGATCAATCTTATCGACAGCTGAAATTGGTGAATCAGGCCATTCCTCTGGATTTGGATCAGTTGGAACTTGACGTAGGATCTGATCAATCTCATTGGCGTATGAAATTGGAGAATCCTTTTGACGTAGGATCTGATCAATCTCATTGATGGCTGAAATTAATGGCTCATTTGGATTTGGTCCATATGGTACTTGATGTAGGATCCGACCAATCTCATTGGCGTATGAAATTGGAGAATCCGGTGACTCCTCCGGATTTGGACCAGTTGGAACTTGACGTAGGATTCGATCAATCTCATGGATGGTTGAAATAGGTTGATCCGACGCATGGATGGTTGAAATAGGTTGATCCGGCGGCTCATCTGGATTTGGACCAAATGGAACGTCATGTAAGATCTGACCAATCTCACTAGCAGCTGAAATTGGTGGATTTGGCGACTCTTCTGGATTTGGTCCATATGGAACTTGACGTAGGATCCGACCAATTTCATTGGCGTATGAAATTGGAGAATCCGGTGACTCCTCCGGATTTGGACCAGTTGGAACTTGACGTAGGATTCGACCAATCTCATGGATGGTTGACATAGGTTCATCCGGCGGCTCATCTGGATTTGGACCAAATGGAACGTCATGTAAGATCTGACCAATCTCACTAGCAGCCGAAATTGGTGGATTTGGCGACTCTTCTGGATTTGGTCCATATGGAACTTGACGTAGGATCTGACCAATCTCATTGGCGTATGAAATTGGAGAATCCGGTGACTCCTCCGCATTTGGACCAGTTGGAACTTGACGTAGGATTCGACCAATCTCATGGATGGTTGAAATAGGTTGATCCGGCGGCTCATCTGGATTTGGACCAAATGGAACGTCATGTAAGATCTGACCAATCTCACTAGCAGCCGAAATTGGTGGATTTGGCGACTCTTCTGGATTTGGTCCATATGGAACTTGACGTAGGATCCGACCAATTTCATTGGCGTATGAAATTGGAGAATCCGGTGACTCCTCCGGATTTGGACCAGTTGGAACTTGACGTAGGATTCGACCAATCTCATGGATGGTTGACATAAGTTCATCCGGCGGCTCATCTGGATTTGGACCAAATGGAACGTCATGTAAGATCTGACCAATTTCACTAGCAGCCGAAATTGGTGGATTTGGCGACTCTTCTGGATTTGGTCCATATGGAACTTGACGTAGGATCTGACCAATCTCATTGGCGTATGAAATTGGAGAATCCGGTGACTCCTCCGGATTTGGACCAGTTGGAACTTGACGTAGGATTCGACCAATCTCATGGATGGTTGAAATAGGTTGATCCGGCGGCTCATCTGGATTTGGACCAAATGAAACGTCATGTAAGATCTGACCAATTTCACTAGCAGCCGAAATTGGTGGATTTGGCGACTCTTCTGGATTTGGTCCATATGGAACTTGACGTAGGATCCGACCAATCTCATTGGCGTCTGAAATTGGAGAATCCGGTGACTCCTCCGGATTTGGACCAGTTGGAACTTGACGTAGGATTCGACCAATCTCATGGATGGTTGAAATAGGTTGATCCGACGGCTCATCTGGATTTGGACCAAATGGAATGTCATGTAAGATCTGACCAATCTCACTAGCAGCCGAAATTGGTGGATTTGACGACTCTTCTGGATTTGGTCCATATGGAACTTGACGTAGGATCCGACCAATTTCATTGGCATATGAAATTGGAGAATCCGGTGACTCCTCCGGATTTGGACCAGTTGGAACTTGACGTAGGATTCGACCAATCTCATGGATGGTTGAAATAGGTTGATCCGGCGGCTCATCTGGATTTGGACCAAATGGAACGTCATGTAAAATCTGACCAATCTTACTAGCAGCCGAAATTGGTGGATTTGGCGACTCTTCTGGATTTGGTCCATATGGAACTTGACGTAGGATCCGACCAATCTCATTGGCAGCTGAAATTGGTGGATCCGATGGCTCATCCGGATTTACTTCATGTAACATCCGATCAAGCTCACTAGCAGCTGAAATAGGTGGATCCGATGGCTCATCCGGATTTGGACCAAATGGAACTTCACTTAAGATCTGACCAACCTCACTAGCGGTTGAAATGGTTGGATTTGGCGGCTCCAAATTTGGACTAGTTGGAACTTGATGTAAAATTTGATCCAACTCATTCAAAGTCATGACACTAGCTGGTAGACCCTCGCCCTTGAGAAGTCGAGCATTGATACGAGTAGGATGGCCAGTAGATGCAATGAACGCAATGGTCATCACAACCCAAAGCCTAACTTGCCTCTCCATCTCTTCAAGCCTACGGATGAGATCAAAACAAAGAAAACCTCCTCCTTTTATTTATGGGATTTATCAGTGTAAGTATGATTTTAAAATTCTAATCCTATCTTTCACTATTTATTCTATGCGAAAACTGTAAATAAATAATTTAATGCCATTTTGAGATGTCAAGTTTAGTAAGATGTAGTTTGCTATAGATATGCTGAAGTTTTAATAATTTTAAATTTATTTATATTATTTTTAGTTAGTATCAGATATTCAAATATTTGGCTATTATTTTCATGATGACCATTCAATTAAATTAAATTAAATTAAATATCTTTTAGATTCACTTAAAAATTAATTAAAAAATATTTTTTATTAATTATAAGATATGCATAAAAAGATGTTTTATTTTAGAAATAATTATATTTATATTAATTTAATGCCATTTTGAGAATGTCAAGTTTAGTAAGATGTAGTTTATTGCATAGATATGCTGGAGGTTTTAATAATTTAAATTTATTTATATTATTTTTAGTTAGTACCAGGTATTCAAGTATTTGGCTCGACTAATCTTGGTGGCTGGTTCGATTTCATAAAAACTTTTCACTGATCATATGAATAAATAAAAAAAAATACACCTAATTTTAAATTTATTCTTTTTATAAGAGAGATATTATTTTATTAATTATTGTGCCAACCAAATTAAAGAATATCTTTTAATTTTTTTTAAAAATAAAAATTTTATAGTAAAATAATCATTGCTCAAAATATAATTGCAAGATTTTGGTAGATTTAAATTTATATATAGTTTATTTTAACTAATTATTTTTATGATGACCATTCAATTAAATTAAATATCTTTTAGATTCACTTAAAAATAAATTAAAAAATATTTTTTTATTAACTATAAGATATGCATAAAAAGATGTTTTATTTTAGAAATAATTATATTTATCTCAAAATGTAATTATGTGTGATTGAATGTTTTCGTAGTTTTAAATTTATCTATTCTCCTTTTTAATATATAGATTATTTTAATTAATTATTTTAATGCCAATCAAATTAAATAAATAATTTAATGTCATTTTAAGGATGTCAAAATGTAATTATGATTTCAAAATTCTAATCCTATCTTTCACTATTTATTCCATGCGAAAAAAGTAAATAAATAATTTAATGCCATTTTGAGGATGTCTAATTTTAGTAAGATGTAGTTTGTTGCATAGAGATGCTGAAGGTTTTAATAATTTTAAATTTATTTATATTGTTTTTATTTAGTATTAGGTATTCAAGTTAGCTCGATTAATCCTGGTGGCTCGTTCAATTTCATATCAATTTTCTATCGACGATCTGAATAAATAAAAAAATACACTTAATATTAAATTTATTTTTTATAAGAGAGATATTATTTTATTAATTATTGGCTGGGTCAATCAAATTAAAGAATATCTTTATTTTTTTAAAAAAAATAAAAATTTAATAGTAAAATAATCATTGCTCAAAATATAATGGCAAGATTTTGATAGATTTAAATTTATATATAGTTTATTTTAACTAATTATTTTTATGATGACCTTTCAATTAAATTAAATTAAATATCTTTTAGATTCACTTAATAATAAATTAAAAATATTTTTATTAACTATAAGATATGCATAAAAAGATGTTTTATTTTAGAAATAATTATATTTATCTCAAAATGTAATTATGTGTGATTGAATATTTTAGTAGTTTTAAATTTATCTATTCTCCTTTTTATATATAGATTATTTTAATTAATTATTTTAATGATGCCCATCTTGTTAAATTAAATAAAATATATTTTAAAATTTAGTTAATTCACTTTAAATAATAAATCATTAAATCTAATAAGTAAAACAGATATTTTATTTTATTTTATTTTGTTAACAGTAGAGACACATAAAAAAGATATTTATTTTATTTTAAAAATAATTATATTTTACTCAAAAATTTACTTATTCTTCATTTATATAAAAATTATTTAATTAAGTATTTCCAATGATGTTCATTTAAATTAAATAAATAAAATTTGATAAGTTCACCTAAAATAAATAAATTTAATAAGTAAAAAGTATATTTTATTTATTTTATTTTATTTTAAAACTAATTATATCAAATCAAAAATATTTCAACAAGATTTAATTTGATATATTATGCATTCCGTGATTTAATCTCAGTCATAAGTTATAATCTTTTAAATATCAATAGTAAAATTAGCAAGATAATGTATTGTGTTGCTGATTTTCAAAAGATCATAACTTTTGATATATTAAATCAAAACCTGTTCATAAATCATTTGATATATTGTATGTTTCGTGGTTCAATTCAAATCAAAAGTTATGATCTTTCAAAGTTTAAGTCAACAACAATGTTGTTGTTGGTCTTTTGAAGATCATCAACATGTTGTAACAACTACAAAAACGTATTTGCTACAACTATAATTTATAACTTTGAGATGTTATAACTTTCGATTCGGATTTAATTACAAAATACATAATATATTAAATGAGAACTTATTCAAAGATATCTAATTATTGCTATAACTTTTTTTTTTGAATACCAAATTATTTTATACTATTAGTTGTTGGTTTGTCTAGATTAACGTGCTCTTCTAGTGTATTATTGTTGTAAAACTCAATAAAACTATTAGTGTAATTTTATAGTATGACTGTAAAACACCATTTCAAATTATTTAGAGATAGTGTATTATTGTTGTAAAACTCAATAAAACTATTAGTGTAATTTTATAGTATGATTGTAAAACACCATTTCAAATTATTTAGAGATCTTTGATTTGATATATTATGCCTCTAATGGTTAAGTCAACAATAATGTGTTGCTGATCTTTAGAAAACTAAACTCTTCGTGTTGTTGATCTTTAGAAGACCAACAGCACGTTATAGTAGCTACGAAATCATAACTGCTATAATTACAAGTAATAATTTTGAGAGGTTATTGTTGGACCGCTGGGCTCGGTTAGAAGGGGGGTTGAATAACATGCAAAATTAAATAGACAACCCTTCTTGACTTTTCAACAGAATAACACTTGCATAAAATAATTGAACAAATAAAACAGAAAAGAAAGAGGCACACAGGGATTTACTTGGTTACAACCAGGGAGGTTGTTAATCCAAGGAAAGTGTCACACTAACTATCTCCTTCAGGTGAAGAAGCCTCTTACAACAATGAAGCGCACAAAGAAAGAAGCTAAACTCTAAATGAAAGTTTACAAGTGTTGAAAATGAATTGCTTGAGTTCTTGAAAAGCTTCTGAACCAAAGCTGTATTTATAGCCTTGGTCGGGGCGCTCCGAAGGGGTTCCGGGCGCTCTGGGGGGATAAAACTTAATCCCCTTGACGCGATCCGGTCAAAAATCAACCTCCGGGTGCCTGGAATGGATCCGGGTGCCCGGACCACTAAGTCAACCAAGTTGTCTTTCTAGTCCGGGCCTTCTGCTCCGGTGCTACTCGCCTCGGTCGGGTCTTCTGCTCCGACCCTGCTTGCTTGGGTGATCTCTGCCATCCAGAATAGGGCTCACCCGAACCCAACTTCGGGTCTTCTCGAGTAGGCTTCCACTCTGGCTTCTCGTCTCTCGAAATCGTCGCGTGCTTCCTTCTCGTCCGCCAGCGTACTCATCCGCAATCTTTGTCCCTCGGTCGCACCCCATGCCGATCTTCTCGCTAGCTGTGTCTGTCGAGCGAAGAATTACACGGTAGAACGAAAGGAGGAAGAAACAAGGGGATTAAAGGAGCAGAGATCTCTCTTTCCTTTGCTCTCTTTACGAAAATACAGAAGTAAGCTTGTGAAGCTTTCTTCATACAGAAGAGAAAAAAACAAGAGAGAGCAAAGGAAAGAGATATCTCTTCTCCTTTAATCCTCTCCTTTCGTTCTGTCGTGCAATTCTTCGCATCACCCGTTGTTTTGTTGTTTTATCCTAGGAAACAGATGTCCAAGCATGACATCTTAGCAATACTATCGGAGTGGAAGAATATGTTTTAAGAAGGTTGTCTCACTGCAAGCCTCGGTGTCTTTGATTTTACGAACGATGCTCCTCACGCAACCCACTCAGACTTATAGACTCTGGTATGTTCAGCATTAGTCACATGCCTTCGGCATCAGATTCATCAACTCGGCGCACAGTAAACTCCCTCCCACTCAGACTTGGGCATCTGTAGGGGAGGTTGCTGATCAGCTAGACTGATGACTTAAGATGATTAGTTCAAGCCATGTTGACAGATAAGTAAGTACTATCCCTCATTGTGGATAGAGATCCAACAATTGGCCCATTAGCTTGCGAGATAAAGAAGGATGAACATGAAGAGTATAATGGGAAACAAACTAAGAAGTTATAGTTGCATTATACTAAAGGAGAATAAAGGTAACAAACTGGGGCAATGTTGAGAAATTATTCTTTAAGGAAACATTTGGAAAGCGTTAGATTAGACCCTCACAGTCAAAATGTTGGGGGCACTAATAATGCAATTCCTATGATGTTGCATAAAATCAAGAGATGCGCTTGTCTCACATTGTGGCCAATTAATCACAGAACACATCTCACATTGCCACGACCAATTGACCACAAAAGCAGGACTACCCTGTCCGGTACCGGAGCATTCCCG
The DNA here is from genome assembly GCF_018446385.1 of Zingiber officinale. Taxonomy (NCBI): domain Eukaryota; kingdom Viridiplantae; phylum Streptophyta; class Magnoliopsida; order Zingiberales; family Zingiberaceae; genus Zingiber; species Zingiber officinale. Next base: position 31,378,440 of record NC_055987.1, read on the forward strand.
GAGGCCATGAGCGCCGAGCGGCTGGTCCGCTCGGCCCGGGAACAGGCAAGTGACACAAAGGGAAAAAAGGGACAGCTGGTAACATCATCCTCGAGACACCTGCTGCCGACAAACAGCACGGTCGACGGCCGGAGTGGACAGAGTATCGTACGGTGGAAGTTTCCACTGTCACGTCAGAGATATGCTCGGACGATTGCGGAATGGCGTCAGACATGCTTTTCTGACACAACCCTACTGAGGTATGTTTAGGGAAGCGTGCACGCATCGAGAAGCGTTCCCACATCTCCCCAGGGTCCTATATAAGGACCCCCAGACTTCGACGAAGGTATGCAATTCTCATCACTATAGCCACAGTAGCGTCACTTTCCTTCTCTCCTTCTTCACTGTCTGAGTTGAGTGTCGGAGGGTCGTCGCCGGGAAGCCCCTCCCGGCCCGGTTTCTTTGCAGGTTCGCCGGAGATCCACATCACCAGCCAAAGAGAGCGGAGAGCACAACGTCCCCAGCATCTATCTACTTAGCACTCGGACAGGATCAAATTGGCGCCGTCTGTGGGAACACACCTGAATCCGAGCAAAGACGATAGAAGAAGCTGGACACCAACTCACGGTGACACTCTCTCCCGAAGAACTAGACGCGCCCATCCAAGCGCGGGCGGCCAAGATAGTCGAGCAATAGCAAAAGGCTCAAGCCGATCGGATAGCGCAACAAGCAACGTCGGCATCAGGCGGTCGGGCGGCACTAGAAGACCGGCCGGAGCAGCTCTCAATATGGGGCCAGAACAAAGGTTCGACCGACACTCAGGTGGAAGCTCCGCCCGCCCCGATACTGTTCCATTGGGCTTTATTCCAAACGCCGCCAGAAGTCGTGCAAGCCAACCTCGATCAGGGCTCTTCGTCTGACGAGGCGCCCATCAGTGACGCAAGGAAGGGTAAGGCGCCCTGGACAGATTCGTCCCCCGAGCGGATCATTCGACAGTTCTCCGAGGCCATCCTACGCGACCCACTACCAAGGCATTACGCGCCCCCGGCGATCGGGGAATACGATGGGACCGCTGACCCGGACAACCATCTGGGTAAGTTCGACAACACCGCCACTTTACATCAATATACAGATAGGGTGAAGTGCCGAGTGTTCCTCACCACTCTTTCTGGGTTGGCGCAACGGTGGTTCCGGAGGCTGCCAGACGGATCAATAACAAGTTTCAAAGAGTTCCGCACGACCTTTCTCCACCACTTTGCAAGCAGCAGACGCTATAAGAAAACCAGCGTCAGTCTATTCACCATCAAGCAAGGATCGAGGAAGTCGCTCCGAGCTTACATCCAATGCTTCAACTAGGTGGCCATGGGCATCCCGACGGTCACCTCGGAAACTATGATGAATGCGTTCACACAGGGGCTTGTGGACGGTGAGTTCTTCCGATCGCTTATCCAAAAGCCGCCTCGCAGCTACGACCACATGCTGAACAAAGCTAACGAGTACATCAATGTGGAGGAAGCTCAGATGGCAAGGAAAAAAGAAATACCCTCCGAGCCACCATCCTCAGCCGAGCGGAAGCCACCCATTACTCACCGACCACCGAGAGGACCACGAGCAGAAGCAACCCGTCCTCATCAGCACACAAGGCCGGACGTCGTCCAACAGGTAGCAGCCGATCGGCCCAAGCCCAAGGGGAAGGTATGGACTCCCATGTTTTGTTCGCTCCATCAGTCAGCAACTCACAACACCCGCGACTGTTGGAGCCTCCCCCCAATCGCTCATCCTACGCCGAGGAGCTATCGCCGTCGATCACCTTTGACGAATCGACAACATCAACATCAAAGTCCCGCCCGACGTATAGAAAGGAGATCTCCCGAGCGACAACATAACCAGTAGCACAGGGCCATTCCTCGGGCATCGCATGAACGACCCCGACCATCCGCTCGGGAGGAGGAGAATAGAGGCAATGCGTCGAGGCGTGAAATCAACATCATCGCCAGAGGGTTGACCGGAGGAGATTCCAACAGGGCGAGGAAGGCGCATGCAAGGCAGCTTACGATCCATACGGTGGGCTGCGGTCAAGAGCAGGCGAATGGGCCCGAGATCAGCTTTGGGCCTAGGGACCTCGAAGGAATCGAAGTCCCGCATGATGACACCCTCATATCCGAGCGGTAATAGATAACTACACTATTCACTGTATCTTTATTGATACAGGCAGCTCGGTCAACATAATCTTCCGGAAGGCCTTCGACCAATTGCAAATCGACCGAGCCGAGTTGCTGCCGATGACAATCCCCCTCTACGGGTTCACCGGTAACGAAGTTTTGCCAGTCGGACAGGTCCAGCTGGCTATCTCGCTGGGGGAGGAGCCACTTAGAAGAACGCAGACTGCCAATTTCATCGTGGTCGACGCTCCCTCCGCATACAATGTTATCCTGGGGCGACCGGCTCTCAACGAGTTCCGAGCGGTCGTCTCCACCTTCTGCCAGAAGATCAAGTTCCCGGTGGAAGACCAAGTTGGGGAGGTCCGAGGAGATCATCTTGCCGCTCGGCGATGCTATGTAGAGATGGTCCGAGCCGAGGCTAAATCCGCTCAGAAATGCCACGAGTCGAGGTAAACGCTATAACCGAAAATCCACCTTATCTAGTTTATGAAGAAAAGGAGGAGGTACAGATCCACCCTACCCGACCGGAGGCCACGACTTTCATAGCATCCGACCTGGAAGCAAGCCAGAAAGAGAAGCTGATCAGATGCCTCCAGAAAAATTGCGACGTTTTCGCTTGGTCGACCCACGAGTTGTCAGGAGTCTCGCCGAGCATAGCGCAACACGAGCTTCACGTCCGACCACATGCTCGACCGGTAAAGCAAAGGAAGAGGGACTTCAGTGCTGAACAAAATATCATCATCCGAGCGAAGGTGGAGAAGCTCTTGGAGGCCGTCCACATAAGGGAGGTGTAGTTCCTGAGCTGGCTCACAAACGTGGTGCTGGTCTCCAAACCATGCAACAAATGGAGAGTCTGCATTGACTTCCGGGATCTGAACAAGACCTGCCCAAAGGATTTCTACCCTCTCCCCCGGATCGATCAACTAGTAGACTCCACAACCGGGTGCGAGCCGATATGCATGTTGGATGCTTATCAGGGCTATCATCAAGTGTCGCTCGCCCGAGGAGACCAAGAGAAGGTCAGTTTTGTCACTGCAGACGACACTTATTGTTACAACGTAATGCCATTCAGGCTGAAGAATGCAGGAGCTACCTACCAGCGGCTGATGGATAAGGTATTCCGGGAGCAAATCGGGCGCAACTTGGAAGTATACGTAGATGATATACTTATCAAATCCTTCCGAGCGGCGGACCTTTATGCGGATTTGGAAGAAACTTTCCAGACACTGAGGAGATACGGAGTCAAGCTGAACCCCCAGAAGTGCTTGTTCGGAGCAAAGGGCGGGCGTTTCTTGGGCTATATTGTGACCGAGAGGGGCATAGAGACGAATCCCGGCAAGGTGAAAGCATTGCAAGATATGCCTCCTCTCAGAAATCTTCGAGAAGTACAGCGCCTCACTGGTCGGATAACGACGCTATCACGATTCATCTCCCGAACGGCTGACCGAAGCCTCCATTTCATCAAGATTCTGCACAAAACTACCAAGATTCAATGGGACGAGAAATGCGATCGGACGTTCGAGGAGCTGAAGACTTATCTCAATTCTTTGCTCGTGCTGGCCAAACTAGCTGTAGGAGAGCCGCTCCGTATTTACTTGTCTTTGACCGAGCATGCTGTGGGCTCGGCATTAGTGAGGTCGAACAGCGAAGAGCAACCCGTGTACTTCTTAAGCCACATTCTAAAGGATGTTGAATCTCGCTACATTGGTCTCGAGAAATTGGCTTTTGCCTTGATCCTCGCAGTGCGGAGATTGCACCCTTATTTTTTGGCGCATACAATTATCGTGATGACGAACAACCCGCTGGGAAGGGTGCTCCTGAATCTAGAAGCGTTCGGGCGGCTCATCAAGTGGACAACAGAACTGAGTGAATTCGACATTCAGTATACACCCCGCTCGGCGATTAAGGCGCAGTCCTTGGCAGATTTTGTGATTGAGGTACAAAATCTTGAGCCCGAAGCTATGTGGAAAGTATTTGTGGACGGATCGTCCACTCGGCTCGGAAGCGGAATTGGTATCCTGTTACTTTCTCCTCAAGAAGAGCGGATGCACCTGTTCGTCCGGCTGGACTACCGAGCAACCAATAATGAAGTGGAGTATGAGACCCTCATAGACGGCCTGCAGGCCGCGCGGCATGTGGGAGCCAGCCGGGTGATGCTATTTTCAGACTCCCAGTTGATTGCTCAGCAACTCTCAGGGTCCTTTGAGATAAACAACGCGAGGCTCAGGCTCTACGCGGAGGTCTTTGAAAATCTCAAGACCAACTTCGTCGAAGTTGTCATACAGAAGATCCCCCGAGCTGAGAACCAGTGTGCGGACGAGCTAGCCAAGCTCGCCAGTTTGATATCGCCGGTCGTCATCCAGCAACCAATCGAGCAAGTGTCCCTGGTGGCACACATCGACCGGATGGAAGACCTCACATTCCTGAGTGATTGGAGGACATCCATAATAGAATTTTTGCGATCGGAGGCCACGCCGTCCGATCGAGAGGAAGCCCAGCTATTGAGGAGGAGAGTCGGCCGGTTCACGCTTATAGGAGATTAACTTTACAAGAAGGCATTCTCCCGACCGCTGCTAAAGTGCGTCAGCTTGGAGGACGCAGAGTACATTCTCCAAGAGGTACACCAAGGATCTTGTGGAGGTCATCCGAGCGGCCGGTCTTTGGCTAGGAAGATTTTGCTTGCCGGATACTTCCGGCCAACCCTACAGGAAGATGCCGCTTGGACCGTCGCTACCTGCCTTTCTTGTCAGAGGTACCACAACTTCTCCCATAGGCCAATGGAAAAGATGAAGGCGTCTACTGTGTCATGCCCATTCGACCAGTGGGGTATGGATATAGTCGGATCTTTCCCCATGACGATCGGACAGCGGAGGTTTCTACTGGTGGCAGATAACTACTTCTCCAAGTAGGTCGAAGCCGAACCCCTGGCCAAGATAACCGAGCAAATGGTTAAGAAGTTCATTTGGCAGTATATAATTTGTCGGTTCGACATTCCTTGTCGGCTCATTTCGGATAATGGCCGTCAGTTCGTCGGTCAGCAGCTCGGAGAATGGTGCAAGGGTATGGCATCGAACAACACTTCACCACCGTGGCGTACCCTCAAAGCAATGGTCAAGCTGAAGTGGCCAATCGGGAGATCCTGCGAATACTTCGGGTTCGGCTCGACCACGTGGGAGGAAGCTGGGTGAACGAACTGCTGGATGTACTATGGGCCATTCGCACAACCCCAAAGGAGGGAACGGGAGTAGCACCATTCCAATTGGTGTACGGAAGCGAGGCGATCGTCCCAGTCGAGGTCGGAGTAGAGTCCGATCAGATCCAAAACTACGATGGGGACAATGCCGAGCGAAGGCAGCTGGAGTTGGACCTAGTTGACGAAGCAAGAGCTAAAGCAGCCGTCCGGCTGATGGCGTACAGGCAGAGAATGAAGCAGAATTACAACAGGAGCGTAATTCCCAGAGCATTCCAGGTCGGCTATCTTGTATGGAAGAAGGTGAAGCCGGTCGGCGATGTGAGCAAGATGGAAGCTCCCTGGGCGGGACCCTTCAAAGTCGTCGAGAAGCTCCGATCGGGTGCATACTATCTGGAAGACGAGGACGGACGATGGCTAGAACGACCATGGAGCGCAAACCATCTCCAGCCGTACCGAAAGGGGTAAAAGGTGCGCCAATGTAATTTATTCCATGTATGCCTCGTTCGACTGTATCCTTTGGCTGCAGGAGTAAAAATTAAAAAAGACAAAGGATATGCGCATTTGTTGCCGAACGACAAAACCCTTTGAAGACCTTCGAGCGGCGACGTTAAACTCTAGAGTCGAATCGGCGACTATAAACCCCCCGACATAAAGACCGTCGAGCGGCGACGTTAAACTCTAGAGTCGAACCGGCGACTATAAACCCCCCGAAATGAAGACCATCGAGCGACGACATTAAACTCTAGAGTCGAATCGGCGACTATAAACCCCCCGGCATGAAGACCGTCGAGCGGCGACGTTAAACCCTAGAGTTAAACCGGCGACTATAAACCCCCCGGCATGAAGACCGTTGAGCGGCGACGTTAAGCTCTTGAGTTGAACCGGCGACTATAAACCCCCCGGCATGAAGACCGTCGAGCGACGACGTTAAACCCTAGAGTCGAACCGGCGACTATAAATCCCCCGGCATGAAGACCGTAGAGCGGCGACGTTAAACCTTAGAGTCGAACCGGCGACTATAAACCCCCGGCATGAAGACCGTCGAGTGGCGACGTTAAACCCTAGAGTCAAACCGGCGACTATAAACCCCCCTGCATGAAGACCGTCGAGCGGCGACATTAAACTCTAGAGTTGAACCGACGACTATAAACCTCCCGGCAAGAAGACCGTCGAGCGGCGACGTTAAATCCTAGAGTCGAACCGGTGACTATAAGCCCCCCGGCATGAAGACCGTCGAGCGGCGATGGAATTCCATGTGGATTGGAAAGTCATTTGACCGAGCGGCGCAGTTAAGAAAAAACACCAACGAAAAACAGAAATTCTAGGCAGGACGGAAGGTTGTTCGACCGATCGGGGAAGTTAAGAAAATACATGTGGAAAAAAGGTCGAGCGACCGGTCGGCACAGTTACAAGGAGCACACAAACAAAAGGCTGGCAAAGCAAAAGTTGTCATTCTAAAGTTACATTTAAAAGTTCGCCAACCGGGAAAAAAGTTACAGATGCAGTTGATTAAAATTAAGGTTTAGCCGATCGGGAGGATTACAAAAAATACTTCATTCAAGGTAGTTGAAAACATGCTTTGGGATGGCAATGAGAAGCGCCGCATGCTCTGTAGCAGGGATGACCACGGATTCGGGGGAGCTGACCCTTGGACTTCAGATAGTCCGCCGTGGCGGTGATGTCCAACTCGAAGGCGATGACCATCCGGTCGCATACCTTCTCCACAAATTCTGCCGAGCGGATGTATTTTTGCCTCAAGGTGGCTACCGGCCTGGCTCCGCCTCTTGGTACTCCTTGAAGGCGGCACGGGAAGCATCAAGAGCATCCTACAGGGCCTTCAAATCGTCCTTGAGTTTAGTCACCTCCTCCGAGCGGCCTTTCTGCTCTCCTTCCAGTAGCTCAGCCAACTCCTTCACACGCTGACCCAGGGCGTGAGCCTCCACGTTCTTCGCTTCCAAATCGGAGATGGTGGTATTCTTCCGAGTGGTGGCAAGTTCTATCTTGCGGTCATAAGTTTTGACCTATTTTTCGAGCTGGTCCAGCGTGCAGCTCAGCATATGAAGGGCCTTGAGAAGAAGATGGGCCGCCCGGACCCTTCAGTCTCTTCAGCTCCTCCTCCACCAAGGGCAAGCGGTTGGCAACAGCAATGTCTTCCACCCATCTCTGAAATGCACATAAATGCTAAAATGCCGATCGGGAAGACTACATAAAAGAACAGAAGTGAAGCTTACCCCTGTGGCTTGCTGCATGTGGCTGTCCGCCAGTTTGTCAAGTGGTATCATAGCTACACGGGCTCGGGCGTCCACCCACATCTCAGCAAGGGGCCCCTTGATAGTGATCATGTGTTCAGGAGCTGTCGGCTAATCTGACCTGGCCATGAACGCCTCAGTGGGGAGGTACAGGGTGACCTTAATAGTGCGGCGGCGTCTCGGAGTCGTGTGAGCGGACGCCGAGGGATCGAAAGCCGGGCTGGACATCGTGGACAGGATGCCCGAGCGGCGGACTCGGCGGGGTACAGGAGGAATAGAGCGGACCAACACCGCTTCGATGGGGTTCGCAGGCAGATCTAGTTGGGAGGGGGTTCGGTCGGAGGAGAGCGCCTCAACCGATGGCGCTTTACCGTGAGGAGATGCGGTGCCCGTCCGCTCGAATGCTTGCACAACAGAGGTTGCCGAATGGAGCGGCATTTCAACTCGCCGTCTCTTCTGATTGAGGGGGAGTTCGTCGTCCGGCTCAGAGTCATCCTCCCGAACGGAACGACCCTTGCTGGGAGTTGCACCACCCATCGCTTCCGCGGGCGAAGCCTGAGCGGCCGACTCCCCTGCATCTGCTTCGCTCTCACCCTCGTGAGAGCCGACCGGAGCAATGCCAGCTGAAGAGAAGAAAATCAGTTAGAACTAGAGGCAAATGCACAAGTAAATTTCTTACCAAAGATGTTCGGGAGGGGGGTCCGGCTCGGACTCAAGCCAAACATATACATCACGCCTTCAGGAAGAAGCTTATTGATGTCGAGCTTCAGACCGGCGAGCATGTTGGCTACCTGAAGATAATCTGGTCGGGTTTTATACCTCTTCAGCTCGGGGGAGGTGGGTGGTCTGACCTGCCATTTGGTCAGGAAAGGAAGCCGACCGGGGATACGAAGGAAAAAGTAGTTCTCTTTCCAATGTTTGTTGGAAGAGGGCAGTTTATCAAAAAAGACCAAACCAGGCCGAGCCTGAAACAAATAAGTGCCCGGCTCGGACTGCTTGGGATAGTAGAAAAAATAGAAGACTTCCGGGCAGAGGAGAATGTTGTGTATCTTAAATAAGACCACAACTCCGCATAGAAGGCGAAAAGTGTTGGGAACCAATTAGGCGAGCGGAATGCCAAAGAAGTTACAAACTTCAACGATGAAGGTGTGGAGGGGAAACCGCAGACCGACTATGAATTGGTCGTGGAAAAGACAAAAGGCACCACGCGGAGGTTTGTGCGGCCGAGCAGAAGGTGAAGGTAAAATCAGTTCGAAATCTGAAGGGATATCAAAAGCGTTTATCAGGCTCTCGGCATCGCGCCGATCGAACCGCGACTCCATGGTGGTATACCATGGGCCGAGAGCGGGGTCCGCAGGCTGAGAAGAGCTTGCCATCGCCGGAACAACGGAGGAGGCAGAAGTCGAAAGGAAAAGCAAAGGCGCGAGCGAGACAGTACCCGAAAGACAAGAACGCGGCCAAGAACGAAAACATGGGAACCAACGAGAGAAAGGCAGAAGAACCTTACAGAAAAGATAATCGAAGGAAGAGGGCGAGGGGTCGCCGGAATGCCAGGAACAAGGTCTCCGGAGCGAGGAGCGCAAGGAGAGGCTTCTGAGCACGCGAAGGCAAAGATGCGGCGGTGGAAGGCGGTGAAAGCCTTATAAGGGTGGACTCGATCCGCCCGAGCCGTCAGATGCAGGTCACATAACCCGAGGCCCGCATCCAACCGTCCATTTCAAACCGACGGACGTTGCATCAGGAGTGAGGCGGCGACCGCACGATGACGTCAACAACGCCACGTGGCACTCGGTCAGAGGAGGGCATTTAATGAGCCCCATCACGAGGCAGAACCCGCGTGCTCAACCATAAAGGCGGAGATTTGCACGCATTCCGAGAAGATCCCGCGGACATCATCACAAGCCGATTGGACAACCCTAGGCAATCAACCGACCGACACTATTCGACCCCGTAATGGCCAAGAAGAGGTACGCGCTCGGCCAAATTCATAGTCCAGTCAGCCGGACTCAGCGCCTCCTTCGACTAGACTTGAGGGGGAGGCATGTGATCCGGTGGTAAGGACGGGGGACCCTCGTTGGCGGGAGGTCAACGACACGTGGAGGTCAATGGTCAAGAGGGTCAACCCCAAGATCGGGCCGAACGGACAGAGGTCACGACGAGCGGATTGGTGGGCCAACCAAGCATCCGGCCAACCAAAGAACCAGCCATGGGTCTCCCAGGCTGGATGAAAGACAGCCCGACCAGGGGTCGGGTTTTCGATGCTCAAGGTAAAAGAGTCTTTGGGCCGAGCGGACATGCCGCTCGGCCGAGCCACAGGACAATAAGGCGCAATCCCATCCGAGCACAGGAGCAGGACTGCCCCGCCCGGTACCGGAGCATTCCCGGAGGCCATGGTAACATCATCCTCGAGACACCTGCCGCCGACAAACAGTACGGTCGGCGGCCGGAGCGGACAGAGTATTGTACGGTGGAAGTTTCCACTGTCACGTCAGGGATATGCTCGGACGATTGCGGAATGGCGTCAGACATGCTTTTCTGACACAACCTTACTGAGGTATGTTTAAGAAAGCATGCACGCATCGAGAAGCGTGCCCACATCTCCCCCGGGGTCTTATATAAGGGCCCTCAGATTTCGACGAAGGTATGCAATTCTCATCACTGTAGCCACAGTAGCGTTACTTTGCTTCTCTCCTTCTTCACTGCTTGACTTGAGCGTTGGAGGGTCGTCGCCGGAAAACTCCTCCCGGCCCGGCTTCTTTGCAGGTTCGCCGGAGATCCACATCACCACCAAAGACAGCGGAGAGCACCACGTCCTCAGCATCCATCTACTCAGCACTCGGACAGGATTATATTCTATTCGGTTAGCCTCAGACCTTTGACTCAATAAGTGATACAAATTATACTTGATCAATCGAGCATTTAATTAGCAAATGAGATTCATTAGCTGAGCACTTCATTGATAAGTTGTGTTGGATTGATGATGAGATGGTTCAATCAATACAATGGACCGTTTTGTAATTTAGTTCCCTTGTGAACATCAATTCAAAATGCTTTGCTTTGGCCTTTCAACTGCGCACAAATATTCTCACCTTCTGATTATCTAAGATGACCTGAGATGTGGTTGTTCTATCCATTTATTCTGGATTAAGTGCATATTTTTGTACAAGCAAAGGCTGGTTAGGCGTTGGATTCCTTCCTTGGCCAAAGTACCAAGCAAAAGCTGCATTTGAATACAGGTTGGTGCTGTGCCGGGGCTGACCATTATGAGCCTTTGATAGCAAGTCCTCTTCCTTTTATTTCTCAAGACAAGGCTGCTCTTGTACTGTGAGATGTATTGATCTCCCAATTTTGTTGATTCAAAAAACTGGGAGTTTATTTTTTTCTTTAAACTTAGGATTTTCTAGTTCTAGGGAAATTTTAATTTTGGCTCATTTTTCCCATCAAGATCCTGTTCGCAGGATCACAACTTAACCGAACCTCAACTTAATATGCCCCCTACCCTACCTCCGGTCTATGTTCATTCTAGCGAGATTGCTAGCTTCAAGTGATGAGTTTCTTTAGGGCCTTTTACCCCTTTGTTTTCCAAATCATTGTTTCTGTTGTAACTCATTTGAAGATTTGTATTGCCTTCATCTTAGTCGTTAAAGTTGTTTTGCGGCGAATCCATGAAGATATTGTTTAGAGAAGAGAGTCATTATGACTAATCAATGATTTTATTGTCCAACTAATTGGATCAGGTTTACATCAAATAATGGAATTTTATGGCGTAATATTGTTAGTCTGCAATGTAGATTATCAAAGATAAGATTGGTGGAAGCATCCATGATTGCCCTTATTGATGGCTAAAATTAGTGGAAGCAGGGTGACACAACAAACAAAGATAAGATTCTCACAAGAATAAATTTCCACAGAATATTAATAGTAATTATGATAATAATAATAATGATTGTAATTAATTTTTTTATTATTAAATTTTAAAACAAAATGATTAATTAAATAGCGGATAGATTAAAATTTTAATTTATTTTAGCTATTTTGATCTTAAATATTTTTTTAGTTTAATTTTTTTTATTGCGGAAGTGGTAATTTAAAAAAAAACTTTAATCTTTTATAAATCAATTCAACAATAAAATAAAAATAAAAATATAATAGTTTTAATAGCAATTATAAACTCTCATGCAAATGAATTATCTTCAATTTATTTTTTCAATTGTTACTAATTTATTTTCTTGCTTGCGTGGGGATTTCTTTATATTGGATCAGGTGGAATTTGATGCAAGATTTAATTAATATTATTGATAACTGAAGATGGTGGATCTAGGGATTCTTCTATATTTGAATCGGATGGAACTAAATTTAAAATTCAACCTCATTGATGGCTGAAAGAGCTGGAAGCGGAGATTCCTTTGGATCAGGTTCAGAGAGAACTTGATGTAGATCGACTGTGGAACTTGTTGAAGGTGGGGATTGTAGGGTCCGATCAATCTTATCGACAGCTGAAATTGGTGAATCAGGCCATTCCTCTGGATTTGGATCAGTTGGAACTTGACGTAGGATCTGATCAATCTCATTGGCGTATGAAATTGGAGAATCCTTTTGACGTAGGATCTCATCAATCTCATTGATGGCTGAAATTAATGGCACATTTGGATTTGGTCCATATGGTACTTGATGTAGGATCCGACCAATCTCATTGGCGTATGAAATTGGAGAATCCGGTGACTCCTCCGGATTTGGACCAGTTGGAACTTGACGTAGGATTCGATCAATCTCATGGATGGTTGAAATAGGTTGATCCGACGCATGGATGGTTGAAATAGGTTGATCCGGCGGCTCATCTGGATTTGGACCAAATGGAACGTCATGTAAGATCTGACCAATCTCACTAGCAGCCGAAATTGGTGGATTTGGCGACTCTTCTGGATTTGGTCCATATGGAACTTGACGTAGGATCCGACCAATCTCATTGGCGTCTGAAATTGGAGAATCCGGTGACTCCTCCGGATTTGGACCAGTTGGAACTTGACGTAGGATTCGACCAATCTCATGGATGGTTGAAATAGGTTGATCCGGCGGCTCATCTGGATTTGGACCAAATGGAACGTCATGTAAGATCTGACCAATCTCACTAGCAGCCGAAATTGGTGGATTTGGCGACTCTTCTGGATTTGGTCCATATGGAAGTTGACGTAGGGTTCGACCAATCTCATTGGCGTATGAAATTGGAGAATCTGGTGACTCCTCCGGATTTGGACCAGTTGGAACTTGACGTAGGATTCGACCAATCTCATGGATGGTTGAAATAGGTTGATCCGGCGACTCATCCGGATTTGGACCAAATGGAACGTCATGTAAGATCTGACCATTCTCACTAGCATCCGAAATTGGTGGATTTGGCGACTCTTCTAGATTTGGTCCATATGGAACTTGACGTAGGATCCGACCAATTTCTTTGGCGTATGAAATTGGAGAATCCGGTGACTCCTCCGGATTTGGACCAGTAGGAACTTGACGTAGGATTCGACCAATCTCATGGATAGTTGAAATAGGTTGATCCGGCGGCTCATCTGGATTTGGACCAAATGGAACGTCATGTAAGATCTGACCAATTTCATTAACAGTCGAAATTGGTAGATTTGGCGACTCCTCTGGATTTGGTCCATATGGAACTTGACGTAGGATCCGACCAATCTCATTGGAGTCTGAAATTGGAGAATCCGGTGACTCCTCTGGATTTGGACCAGTTGGAACTTGATGTAGGATTCGACCAATCTCATGGATGGTTGAAATAGGTTGATCCGGCGGCTCATCTGGATTTGGACCAAATGGAACGTCATGTAAGATCTGACCAATCTCACTAGCAGCCGAAATTGGTGGATTTGGCGACTCTTCTGGATTTGGTCCATATGGAACTTGACGTAGGATCCGACCAATCTCATTGGCGTCTGAAATTGGAGAATCCGGTGACTCCTCCGGATTTGGACCAGTTGGAACTTGACGTAGGATTCGACCAATCTCATGGATGGTTGAAATAGGTTGATCCGGCGGCTCATCTGGATTTGGACCAAATGGAACGTCATGTAAGATCTGACCAATCTCACTAGCAGCCGAAATTGGTGGATTTGACGACTCTTCTGGATTTGGTCCATATGGAACTTGACGTAGGATCCGACCAATCTCATTGGCATATGAAATTGGAGAATCCGGTGACTCCTCCGGATTTGGACCAGTTGGAACTTGACGTAAGATTCGACCAATCTCATGGATGGTTGAAATAGGTTGATCCGGCGGCTCATCTGGATTTGGACCAAATGGAACGTCATGTAAGATCTGACCAATCTCACTAGCAGCCGAAATTGGTGGATTTGGCGACTCTTCTGGATTTGGTCCATATGGAACTTGACGTAGGATCCGACCAATCTCACTGGCAGCTGAAATTGGTGGATCCGGTGACTCCTCCGCATTTGGACCAGTTGGAACTTGACGTAGGATTCGACCAATCTCATGAATGGTTGAAATAGGTTGATCCGGCGGTTCATCCGGATTTGAACCAAATGGAACTTCATGTAAGATCCGACTAACCTCACTAGCGGCTGAAATTGTTGGATTTGGTAACTCCGAATTTGGACCAGTTAGAATTTGACGTAAAATTTGATCCAACTCATTCAAAGTCATGACACTAGCTGGTAGACCCTCGCCCTTGAGAAGTCGAGCATTGATATGAGTAGGATGGCTAGTAGATGCAATAAACACAATGGCCATCACAACCCAAAACCTAACTCGCCTGTCCATCTCTTTAAGTCGACCGCTGAGATCAAAACAAAGAAAACCTCCTACTTTTATTTATAGGATTTGTCAATGTAATTATGATTTCAAAATTCTAATCCTATCTTTCACTATTTATTCCATGCGAAAACAGTAAATAAATAATTTAATGCCCTTTTAAGGATGTCAAGTTTAGTAAGATGTAGTTTGTTGCATAGATATGCTGAAGGTTTTAATAATTTAAATTTATTTATATTATTTTTAGTTAGTACCAGGTATTTAAGTATTTGGCTGTGGCTGGTTCAATTTCATAAAAATTTTTCATCGATCATCTAAATAAATAAAAAAATACACCTAATTTTAAATTTATTCTTTTTATAAGAGAGATTATTTTATTAATTATTGTGCCAACCAAATTAAAGAATATCTTTTAATTTTTTTAAAAATAAAATTTTTAAACTAAAATAATCTTTGCTCAAAATATAATTGCAAGATTTTGGTAGATTTAAATTAATATATAGTTTATTTTAACTAATTATTTTTATGATAACCATTCAATTAAATTAAATTAAATATCTTTTAGATTTACTTAAAAATAAATTAAAAAATATTTTTATTAACTATAAGATATGCATGAAAAGATGTTAATGCCAATCACTTAAAGAATATCTTTTAGATTCACTTAAATTTATCTATTCTCCTTTTTATATATAGATTATTTAATTAATTATTTTAATGCCAATCAAATTAAATAAATAATTTAATGCCATTTTAAGGATGTCTAAGTTTAGTAAGATGTAGTTTTTGCATAGATATGCTTGAAGGTTTTAATAATTTAAATTTATTTATATTATTTTTAGTTAGTACCAGGTATTAAGTATTTGGCTCGACTAATCTTGGTGGTTAGGTTCGATTTCATAAAAATTTTCCATGGATCATCTTAATAAATAAAAAAAATACACCTAATTTTAAATTTATTCTTTTTATAAGAGAGATATTATTTTATTAATTATTGTGCCAACCAAATTAAAGAATATCTTTTAATTTTTTTTTAAAATAAAAATTTTATAGTAAAATAATCATTGCTCAAAATATAATTGCAAGATTTTGGTAGATTTAAATTTATATATAGTTTATTTTAACTAATTATTTTTATGATGATCATTCAATTAAATTAAATATCTTTTAGATTCACTTAAAAATAAATTAAAAAATATTTTTATTAACTACAAGATATGCATAAAAAGATGTTTTATTTTAGAAATAATTATATTTATCTCAAAATGTAATTACGTGTGATTGAATGTTTTCGTAGTTTTAAATTTATCTATTCTCCTTTTTATATATAGATTATTTTAATTAATTATTTTAATGCCAATCAAATTAAATAAATAATTTAATGTCATTTTAAGGATGTCAAAATGTAATTATGATTTCAAAATTCTAATCCTATCTTTCACTATTTATTCTATTCGAAAAAAAGTAAATAAATAATTTAATGCCATTTTGAGGATGTCTAATTTTAGTAAGATGTAGTTTGTTGCATAGAGATGCTGAAGGTTTTAATAATTTTAAATTTATTTATATTGTTTTTAGTTAGTATTAGGTATTCAAGTTAGCTTGATTAATCCTGGTGGCTCGTTCAATTTCATATAAATTTTCTATCGACAATCTGAATAAATAAAAAAATTCACTTAATTTTAAATTTATTTTTTTATAAGAGAGATATTATTTTATTAATTATTGCTGGTGCCAATCAAATTAAAGAATATCTTTATTTTTTTTTAAAAAATAAAAATTTAATAGTAAAATAATCATTGCTCAAAATATAATTGCAAGATTTTGATAGATTTAAATTTATATACAGTTGATTTTAACTAATTATTTTTATGATGACCTTTCAATTAAATTAAATTAAATATCTTTTAGATTCACTTAAAAATAAATTAAAAAATATTTTCATTAACTATAAAATATGCATAAAAAGATGTTTTATTTTAGAAATAATTATATTTATCTCAAAATGTAATTATGTGTGATTGAATGTTTTCGTAGTTTTAAATTTATCTATTCTCCTTTTTATATATAGATTATTTTAATTAATTATTTTAATGATGCCCGTCTTGTTAAATTAAATAAAATACATTTTAAAATTTAGTTAATTCACTTTAAATAATAAAACATTAAATCTAATAAGTAAAACAGATATTTTATTTTATTTTATTTTATTTTGTTAACAGTAGAGACGTATAAAAAAGATATTTATTTTATTTTAAATATAATTATATTTTACTCAAAAGTTTACTTATTCTTCATTTATATAAAAATTATTTAATTAAGTATTTTCAATGATGTTCATTTAAATTAAATAAATAAAATTTGATAAGTTCACCTAAAATAAATAAATTTAATAAGTAAAAAGTATATTTAATTTATTTTTGTTAATTATAAGATATCAACAAAAATATTTTATTTTAAAACTAATTATATCAAATCAAAAATATTTGAACAAGATTTGATTTGATATATTATGGTGATTTAATCTCAGTCATAAGTTTTGATAAGATAATGTATTGTGTTGCTGATTTTCTAAAGATCATAACTTTTGATATATTAAATCAAAGCTTGTTCATAAATCATTTGATATATTGTATGTTTCGTGGTTCAATCCGAATCAAAAGTTATGATCTTTCAAAGTTTAAGTCAGCAATAATGTTGTTGTTAGTCTCTTGAAGATCAACAACACATTGTAACAACTACAAAATCGTATTTGCTACAACTATAATTTATAACTTTGAGATGCTATAACTTTTGATTCGGATTTAATTACAGGATGCATAATATATTAAATCAAAACTTATTCAAAGATATCTAATTATTGCTATAACTTTTTTTAATACCAAATTATTTTATACTATTAATTGTTGGTTTGTTTAGATTAATGTGCTCTTCTAGTGTATTATTGTTGTAAAACTCAATAAAACTATTAGTGTAATTTTATAGTATGACTGTAAAACACCACCTCAAATTATTTAGAGATCTTCGATTTGATATATTATGCCTCTAATGGTTAAGTCAACAATAATGTGTTGCTGATCTTTAGAAAACTAAACTCTTCGTGTTGTTGATCTTTAGAACGTTATAGCAGCTACAAAATCATAATTGCTATAATTACAAGTTATAATTTTGAGAGGTTATTGTTGGACCGCTGGGGTCGGTTAGAAGGGGGGTTGAATAACCTGCAAAATTAAAAAGACAACCCTTCTCGACTTTTCAACAGAATATCACTTGCATAAAATAATTGAACAAATAAAACAGAAAAAAAAGAGGCACACAGAGATTTACTTGGTTACAACCGGGGAGGTTGTTAATCCAAGGAAAGTATCCCACTAACTATCTCCTTCAGGCGGAGAAGTCTCTTACAGCAATGAAGCGCAAAAAGAAAGAAGCTAAACTCTAAATGAAAGCTTACAAGTGTTGGAAATGAATTGCTTGAGTTGTTGAAAAGCTTATGGACCAAGACTGTATTTATAGCCTTGGTCGGGGCGCTCCGAAGGGGTTTTGGGCGCCCTGGGGGGATAAAACTTTATCCCCTACGCAACGTATCGCGCTTGACATGATCCGGTCAAAAATCAACCTTCGAGTGCCTGGAATGGATCCGGGCGCCCGGACCACTAAGTCAACCAAGTTGACTTTCTGGTCCGGGCCTTCTGCTCCTGTGCTGCTCGCCTCGATACGTGTCTTCTGCTCTGGCTCCGCTTGCTTGGGTGATCTTTGCCATCCAGAATAGGGCTCACCCGAACCCAACTTCCGGTCTTCTCGAGTAGGCTTTCGCTCTGGCTTCTCGTCCCTCAGAATCGTTGCGTGCTTCCTTCTCGTTCGCCAGCGTACTCATCCGCAGTCTTTGTCCTTCGGTCGCACCCCATGCTGACCTTCTCGCTAGCTGCGTCTCTTACTCCTCGAACAGTCTTCCGCTCCGGCTTCTCGTCCCTTGGAACCACCGCACGCTTCCTTCTTGTTCGCCGGTGTACTCTTCCGCAGCGCCTCGTCCCTCGGAGCACCGCGTGCCGTCCTTCTCGTTAGCTGTGTCTTCCGCTCGACTACCTGTACTCCTAAGCTCCTGCACACTTAGACACAAGGTTAAAAACACACAGGACCTAACTTAACTTGTTAATCACACCAAAACAATCTCGGGGTTCCAACAATCTCCCCCTTTTTGATGTGAGCAACCCAAGTTAAGATAGAGTAAATAGACATAAAAATAAACTAACTAATTTTGCAATAAAGTGCAAAAGGATAGAAAAAAATTTGGTCTACCTCCCCCTAGACTTATACTTTTCCTTCTCCCCCTTTGATCACATAAAGAATTGGGGTTCAATGAAAAAAAAACTCTAAGGGAAAAAATTTGTAACTTTGAAAAAATTTTGCAATAATTTTCAACGAAAAAAAATAATTAGAATGTTCTAAGTTAAAAGATTTCTAAGTAAAACTTTAAGTAATAAAATTCTAAAAAATTCTAACTTAGGAAATTTTTGAAAATTTTTTTCTAAGTAAAAAATTTAAGTAGAAATTTCAGAAGAACTTTTTAACTTATTTTTTCTAAGTAAAAATTTAAGTAAATTTTTTTTTAATTTCAGAAGAACTTTTAACTTATTTCTCTAAGTAAAAGGTTTAAGCGAAAAAAAATTTCTAAGAGAATTAAAAAAAAAAAACTTTATAAAGTATTTTTAAAATTTAACCTTAATGCTTTATCAGAAAGTTAATTAAACATTTTATTTCAATATTTTGACTTCCAGGTTGTGGCGAGGCACTATACCTTCTTGGTTATTAGAGCAATAACCACTTCCTTAGACAATGCCTCATAAAGAAACTCACTGTTTAATTTTCTCGCTGAAAGGACTAAATCCGATTAAAGTTTAGATTAAGCATGACTTAGGAACCCAATAAAGGTTCCAGCCTATTGGATTGACTAAAAATTTCTTAGGGACATATCTTTTTGAAATGTTCCTAATTTATCCCTTTTGATATCTAAAATACCAATTTAAATTGTTAAATTTTCTAACATTGGTATTAGATGAGCATGCATGGTTTTTCAAGTTATCTACTTGTACTTTCAAACTATCATTTTCTAATTTCAATTTCTCTATTTCTAATTCTATTTTTTTAAAATCTTCTATCATACAAGATTTATCTAGAATTAATTTCAATTCTTTATTTTCTTTTTCTAGCATGTAACAATCTTTATTTAATAACTTTACAAATTTGAACATTTGGTCAGGTGGTAGGGAGTATACTTGACTTACCCTATCTCCTGCTGATGCTCCCCTTGTTGAGTTGCTTTCTTCCGAAAACTCTCCCCCTTCATCGATGCTCTCGATGTTCATTAAGGATGAGCTTGCTTCATCTTCTGGTAGATACTCAGCTATTAAGGCTGTTTCGGCGATTTCCTCGGTTTCAGATTCTTCCGATGATGACTGGGTGCCCATTGAGGAGTTGGATGCGACTTCTTTTGTTTCTTCATGGAGCTTTAAGAACTTTTCTCAAAGTTCTTTTGCACTCTGATAGTCGTCGATTTTGTCGAGATCTTCAACCGGTAGTACGCTTAAAAGGTGAAATTCAGCCTTACCATTTGATGTAAAATCATCACGCTGCTTTTTAGTCTAGAGGCATTTTTCGATTTCTTATCCGTTCGCATTCTTCGGTGCTTCATAACCATATTTTATAATTAATAAAATACTAAAATCTATTTTAATAAATACCTCCATTCGTCATTTCCAAAATGCAAACTCCCCCTCGAATGTTGGTGGGTAGATGTTAGCTCCGACCATCGATTCAGTGCTTCGTTTGTCGGTTAGTCCTCCTGAAGCGCCTTGACTCTGATACCACTTGTTGAACTGCTGGGGCCGACTAGAAGGGGGGTTGAATAATCTACAAAATTAAAAAGACAATCCTTCTCAAATTTTCAACAGAATAACACTTGCATAAAATAATTGAACAAATAAAACAGAAAAGAAAGAGGCACACAGGGATTTACTTGGTTACAACCGGGGAGGTTGTTAATCCAAGGAAAGTGTCACACTAACTATCTCCTTTAGGCAGAGAAACCTCTTATAGCAATGAAGCGCACAAAAAAAGAAGCTAAACTCTAAATGAAAGCTTACAAGTGTTGGAAATGAATTGCTTGAGTTGTTGAAAAGCTTCTGGACCAAGACTGTATTTATAGCCTTGGGCGGGGCACCCCAAAGGGGTTCCGAGCGCCCTGGGGGGATAAAACTTTATCCACTACGCAACGAAAATCGCTTGATGCGATCCGGTCAACAATCAACCTCCGGGCACCCAGAATGGTTCTAGGCACCCGGACGGTCCGGGGCCCGGAATGGATCCGGGCGCTCGGACCACTAAGTCAACCAAGTTGACTTTCTGGTCCGGGCCTTCTGCTCTGGTGCTGCTTGCCTCGGTCCGGGTCTTCTGCTCTGGCTCTGCTTGCTTGGGTGATCTCTGTCATCTGGAATAGGGCTCACCTGAACCCAACTTCCGGTCTTCTCAAGCAAGCTTCTACTCCGGCTTCTCGTCCCTCAGAATCGTCGCGTGCTTCCTTCTCATCCGCCAGCGTACTCATCCGCAGTCTTCATCCCTCGGTCACACCCCATGTCGACCTTCTCGCTAACTGCGTATCTTGCTCCCCGAGCAGTCTTCCGCTCCGGCTTCTCGTCCCTCGAAACCACCGCACGCTTCCTTCTTGTCCGCCGGTGTACTCTTCCACAGCGCCTCGTCCCTTGGACGCACCGCGTGCCATCCTTCTCGCTAGCTGCGTCTTCCGCTCGGCTACCTGTGCTCCTAAGCTCCTGCACACTTAGACACAAGGTTAAAAACATACAGGACCTAACTTAACATGTTGATCACACCAAAACAACCTTGGGATTCCAACAATTATAACTTTTGATTCGAGTTGAACTACATGACATATAATATATTAAATTAAAGAACATTCAAATATCTTTGATTTGATATATTATATGTCTAATGGTTTAGTCTGAATCAAAAGGTATACCTTCTTAAAATTAAAATTATAGTTGTAGTAGCTACAGTTTTGTAGTTGCTACAACATATATGCTGGATAAATTTTGAAAGATCATAACTTTTGGCTCAGGAATCATAGGACACACAATATATTAAATTGAAGATATCTGAATGAGCTTCAATTTGATATGTTATGCGTACCATGGTTCAATCTCTCAAAAGTTATGTTATCTCAAAGTTTAAGTTAATAATAATGTGTTGCTAATTTTCAGAAGACCATTGGACTCTTTGTTTTGCTGATCTTAAGAAACCAGCAACATGTTGTAGTATCTACGAAATCATAGCGGCTATAACTACAAGTTATAACTTTGAGAAGTCATAGTTTTTTATTTGGATTTAACTACGGAATACACAATATATCAAATCGAAGCTCGTTTCAAGATCTTCAGTTTGATATATTATGCGTGTAATGGTTTAGTCTGAATCAAAAGTTATATCCTATTAAAGTTAAACTTATAGTTGTGGCAGCTACAGTTGCATAGCTGCTACAACATGTATACATTTTGTGATGTTAACTTTTGAATATGATTGAAAAATAGGACACACAATATATCAAATCAAATCTTTTACGACTACAAGTTTAATTTTAAAAGGTCATGACTTTTGATTCAGATTAAACCATGAAACACATAATATATCAAATCGAAGATCTTTTAATGAGTTTTGATTTGATATATTGTGTGTCTCGTAGTTCAATCAAAATCAAAAGTTATGGTCTCTTAAATTTATAACTTGTAGCTATAACAACTATGATTTTGTAGTTACTATAATGTATTGCTGATCTTCAGAAGACCAACAACAACGTGTTATTGAACTTCTAAAGACCAGTAACATAGTCTTCTACAAACCAACAACCATCAACTAGTTTTGTTTTAAAATGGCTGATTGATCTAGAGATGTCTGATTCACTCCAAATAAAGTCCTATGTGCTCGACTCAGTCTCCTTATTACACTCATGCCGTCAAACATCATCGTGATACTCTATATTGAGAGGAGCGATATTTTTCAACTCGATTCAAGTATGATAAATTTTTTCAACACGTTGACCAGCAACAACATTGTTGCTAACTTAAATTTTGAGACCATAACTTTTGACCGAGGTTGAACTATGAAATGCACAATATATCAAATCGAAGCTCATTCAGAGATTTTTGATTTGATATATTTTACGTCAAAATTTATAACCTCTCAAAATTTATCTAGCATACATGTTGTAGCAACTACGAAACTTTAAGAGGGTATAACTTTTGATTTAGACTAAATCATTGCATGTATAATATATTAAATCAAAGATCTTGAAAGAGCTTCAATTTGATATATTGTGTACCTAGTTCAATCCAAATCAAAAGTTATAACTTCTCAAAGTTATAACTTGTAGTTGTAGTAGCTATGATTTCGTAGCTACTACAACATGCTGCTAGTTTCTTAAGATTAGCAACAAAAAGAGTCCATTGGTCTTCTGAAGATCAACAATACATTATTACTAACTTAAAATTTGAGATATCATAACTTTTGACTAAGATTGTGTTAGAATGTATACTAAAAGCCTAGCTTTTGGTATAAAACATTTATCTAGAAATAAGAATCACATTGGTCAAATGTCTACATTTGTGATAAATGTAGTTGTTCAATTAATTTATACTGTAGATAACATAATATGTGGTGCCACATGCAGAAGATGATGTTATCAGTACCTTATAAATTATAAACAGTAGCTCACGACCAAAATGGAAAGGAACAAACCATTAGAAGGTCGTAGTGTAATTAGTTATCAGTTTATCTTGACTGTATAATTACACTAGTACACTTAGAGTGTATTGAGTAGGACCATTTGAGGTCGTTTCTTTTATACTGACTTTATAAAGAAACAAAGACCTCGGTTATTATGGAAGTGTGTGCTCTTAATCCTAATATAATAACAAGCACATATATTTGATATTTATTTCTTTAATTTATCAATGGGTGAGATTTAGTTCGATGAATCAATAAGCCCGATAAGTTGGGAAATGACATCACTTATAGTGTGTGTTGTTGATTATAGAAGGAAACTGTGTCCTAGAGATACTAGGTTGATAATGTCCTCAAGAGGAGCTCATAAGGATTGTCATGTTAAACCCTGCAGGTGGACCTAGTCCGACATGATGATAAGGTTGAGTGGTACTACTCTTGGACTAAGATATTAATTAAATGAGTTGTCAGTAACTCACTTAATTAGTGGACATTCGATATCTTAAACACAGGGAGACTAACACACTCATAATAAGAAGGAGCCCAAAAATATAATTTGGGATTGGTGCGGTAGTTCAATAATAGTTCTCTAGTGGAATGAATTATTATTGATAAAATTAAGTTGTGTGTTCGGGGCGAACACGGGATGCTTAATTTTATCGGGAGACCAAAACCAATTCCTCCTCTCGGTCCCTATCGTAGCCTCTTATTTATAGAGTACTATACCCACCTATACCCACCTTCTATACCCACCTAAAGGGGGCCGACCAAGCTAGCTTGGGAACCAAGCTAGGGCCGGCCTAGGTATAAATTGGGGTGGCCGGCCCTATCTTGAACCCAAGCTAGAGGGGCCGCAAATTAAATTAAAAAATAATTTTAATTTTAATTTTTATTATGTGGAAGATATAATTTATTAAAGAGAATTAAAATTAAATTATCTCTCTTGTAAAAGATCTACAAAAGATTAAAGAAAGAGATTAGATCTCTTTCCTTATTTGTAGATTGGTGAGATATTTTATTTTCTCTTTAAAAATTATTCACATGTTGTAAAATTAAAATTATGGAAATTTCTTTTTATCAACCATGAAGAGATTTTGAAGAGAAATTTTAATTTTAAAATTTTCGGAAATAAATTAGGAAGTTTTAATTGTTGATTGAAACTTGTCTAATTTGATTTCATGATGTGGCCGACCATTAGAATTTAATTGGGGAAATTTTATTTTATTTTTCTCAATTAAATCATGTCAAGGAAATTAAGGAAATTTTATTGTAATTAAATTTCCTAATTTGCTTAGGCCAAGGAATATAAAAGAAGGGGTGAGGGTGCCTTCATGAGACACAACCTCTATTATTTCTCTCCCTCTTTTGTTCCTTGGTGTGGCCGGCCATCATCCTCTCCCTCTCTTCCTCTTGTGGTGGCCGAACCTCTCTCTCCCCTTGGAGCTCTTGTGGTGGCCGGATACTACTTGGAGAAGAAGAAGAAGAAGGAGAGAAAGCTAGCATCTCTTGGAGCTTGGTTGGTATTTTGATCTTCTTCCTTGGTGAAGCTTCCTTATTGTTGGCCGAACCTAGCTAGGAGGAGAAGAAGGTGGTTGGTGGTTTCTCATCTCGGAAGATCGTTGCCCGCACAACGTCTGAGGTTAGAAGAGGAATACGGTAGAAGATCAAGAGGTCTTTCTAGAAGGTATAACTAGTAATTTTTCTTTTCCGCATCATGCTAGTTATTTATGGAAATAATACCAAATACAAGAGGCTTACGTTCTAGTATTTCAAATATGTTTTTCGAAGTTGTGTTCTTTTGTTTTATTTTCCCTTGTGATTTGATTGTTCTTTTTGGTTAACCTAAAGTTATTTTAGGAAATTAAATATTAGATTTCTATAAAAGGTTTTGTCTAGTCGGTGGTGGTTGCTCCCATATCCAAGAAGGCCATGTGCCTCGCCACGTCAGTACTGGGAACCAATTATGGAAATTAATATTTAATGGAATTAATAACTTAAGGTGACTTGGGTCGAACGTGTTAAGTTTCGCAGGAGATCCAAGTAAAAACCTAAAAGAACAAATAGATTAAGTTTTGGATCAAATGTGTTAAGTTCCGCAGGCGATCCAAAATTTAATTTAAAAGAACACATGGTAGCTAGGAAAAGGTTCAGACCTTTGTATAAAATTTTTGTACAGTGGAACCTCTAGGTTTTCCGAGTAGCAACCAACAATTGGTATCAGAGCTAGGGTTTTGCCTCTGTGTATTTGGTATTAGTTTAATTATGCATATGTCATACATAATTTAGGCAGGTTAATAGTAGGATGTGCTAACTTTGTGGATGCAGGATCCAACTATTATGGCTTATAGTTATTATGTGTGTGATTGGACCCTTGGACATGTCAAGGGCATTTTATTGTGTGTGCATGATTGTATTATAAAATACAGCAGGAGCTGTATTTAGTTTTATTAGGATTTTATTTTTGATCTAGTTATATGTACATTCCTTTTATGGAATATAGGATCGATGGATGTAAATTTTATTTTATGTTCGATCTAGTTTACATGTACATTCCTTCGAGGAATATAGGATCAAAATATAAAATTCTATTTATGTCGCGGATCGAATCTTGCAAAACGTGGAACCTTCTAAGGACCAGAGGCGCAGCGGAACTAGGAGCAAGATGGATGTGACAGCTAGACCCGGTGGCAGTGGCCAAATATGGCAGCAGCTTGGGATGACAACACACGGAGGACAACAAGAGATAAAAGCCATAATAGTTGAAAATTAGATTTTCTATTTATTGCTTTTATATTGTGCTATGTGTGCATGTTAGTTTATATATTTAGTAGGCTAGCATAGTTAAAATTCCTCATTTATAAATAACTAAGTGGGAGAGGGATTTTTAAGTAAATCCCATGGTCTCCATTACTGGTTTGTAAGTGATGCAAACAAGCTTGCGCGTTGGCTCTGAGTGCCTTCCTCCATAACGGATGAGCTTGTTTGTGGATCACTAGAACAGACTTCCATTTTTGGATGACTATAGGAAGTTAATTAAGAGCGTGTGATCTTCCCCAACGGAAGGGGCATAATCTTATTAATGGACTTAGTGTCAAGTAATGGTATACACTTAGACACATCTAATAGTATCCTCCCCATCGGAGTCACTGCTATTATTTGTGTGACCAAATGATACCAACTATTAATTTTATTTGTCAAAAAGTTAGGTTGACAAGATAATAAAATTAATGGGTTAAAACCCTCCTTTTACAAATGTTGAATTTGTATACGTCCACACTAACGTGGCATACAAAATTCACGGTGTTTGAGGTGTTGGTGAATTTAAATAATATTATTTGAGGAATCAATATTTTTTAAATTCAAAAGTTTTTGACCAAATATTTGATCAAAGACAGATCAACTATTAATTTTATTCATCATAAAGAAAAGTTGACTAGATAATAAAATTAATGAATAAAATCTTCTCTTAGATTTTGTATACGTCCACACTATCGTGGCATACAAAATTCATGGGGATTTTTAAGGAGTTGATCTTGACCAAGTATTTTTGTGATTCTTAGGATTTAAAATGTTTGTCAATCCCCTAGTAGTCATACTATAAGAAAGACTTAGTAATCCCAATTGTAATGATTGGAAATAGGACTTGGACATTAAGGTAAACTGTCTTCTTAGAACTAAGAACAATATAGGTGTATTTAATTCATTAGTTGAAACATGTTTAGTGGTGTTATCTACCAGAACCTGGAGTGTAGATACAGATACCATTAATCATGTCTGCAATTCATTGAAACCCGGCAACTAAATGAAAATTAAAACACTGTATACATGGGCACTACTGTAAAAATGGTAGCTGTTGCAGTGGGAGATGTTTATCTTTTGATAAGAATAAAACATGGATTTTTGAGTAATTGTCTTTACGCACCAAGTTTAGAAAGAACTAGTTTTCAGTTTCTAAACTATTCAAAGAACTTGATATTCTGCCTCTTTTAATAACAAAGTTGTTATTATGAAAAAGAGGGAAGTTATCTATTCTGGTACGTTGGTTGGCAATTTATAAATCCAATAACTCTCACGATGCAACAAATAGAAATTAGTAACACATCTTCTAACTTTAAGAGAAAGTAACCTTCGAAAATGAACCAATTATATCTTTGGCTTCTAAGGCTAGGTTATATTAACTTGAGTAGGATTCATTGGTAGCTGATGAACTTTTGGGTTCATTAGTAGTGGAAATCTTTCCAACCTACGAGTCTTACTCGGAAGGAAAAATAACCAAGAAGCTTTTAAGTCTAAGGGGTATGGAGTTAAAGATATGTTGAAATTGGTTCATTCTGATTTGTGTGATCCTATGACTATCCAGACAAAAGGTAGTATTGAATATTTCATCTATTTTATAGACAACTATTCAAGATACAAATAAATTTACTTAATGTACCGCAAGACTAAGTACTTTGATTAGTTCAAAGATTACAAGGCTGATGCAGAGAAATGTTAAAGTAAAAGTCACTATGGTAAGATTATAGTGGCAAGTACCTCTTGGGAGAATTTAGGAGTCACTTATCAGAAGTAGGGATTCAATCCCAACTAACTGCACCTGGTATACCCCAACAGAATGGTGTAGAAAAAGGAAGATATAGGACTCTTATGGAAATAAGTAGATTGATGAGTTATTTAGAATATTACCAAAATCATTTTAAGGTTATACTCTGGAAACAGAAATGAATATAGTACCTTCCAAAGACAGAACTCTCTACTTATATAGAATTGCTGAATAGACGTAAGCCTATTTCGAAGCATATTCGGATTCGGGTAGTCCAACACATATGCAGAAGAGAGACAATGATAAGTTGGACAGGAATTCACTTGTTTGTGGGTTATCCTAGAGAAATGAAAGTAGGTTTATAGTCTTAAAAATCAGAAAGGTCATTGTTAGCATCAATGACCGATTTTTAGAAAAGGACTATGTAATAAACCATGTGCCCATAAGAAAATTTGTTCTTAAGGAAATAATAAAAGACATGTCTAATCTAGTACCAATTGTACAAGATGAGATACCACAAGGAAACTGCAACACGTATCACAAATGATACACAATTGCAGAAAGTGCCTTGTCGTAGTGGGAGGGTTGTTAGGCAACCTAAAAAGATTCATGTTTTGGGAGAGTTTTTGGACTCGATCCCTGGAGGACATGAACCTGATCTTCGGACATATGATGAAACACTCCAAGATAAAGATGCAACATCTTGGCAAAGAGTAATGAATAACAGAATTAGAATATATGTATTCTAATAAAATCTGGAAGCTTGTAGAACCACCAAATGGTGTAAAAGCCTTTGGGTGTTAAAAGGTCTATAATAGGAAAAGAGGGATAGAAAGGAAGGTAGTAACTTTCAAAGCAAGGCTTGATGAAAAAGAAAACTTTTTCACTGGTAGCCATGCTTAAGTCTATCCGGATTCTTTTATCTATTTGGCAAGTGGATGTCAAGACAGCATTCCTTAATGGAAGTCTTGATGAAAGCATCCATATAAAGCAACCAAAAGGGTTCATTGCAAAGGGCTAAGAGCAAGCTCAGTCAGTCTATGGACTGAGGCAAAGCTTCAAGGTCTTGGAATATCCGGTTTATCAAAGTAATCCAGACCTATGGATTTATTGAGTAAACGGATAAGTCTTGTGTATACAAAAGGTGTGATGAAAACGTGGTGGTATTTCTTGTACTATACGTAGATAGCATTTTTGGTAGTTGGAAACAATACAAAATGTTGTCAGAAGTAGGGGTATGGTTGTCCAAATAATTCGATATAAAGGACTTGGGAGAATGTATATATTCTTGAGATCAAAGTAATAAGGGATCGCAAGAAAAGAATATTTTACTTATCCCAAGCTTCATACATCGGAAAAATCCTTGCTCGTTTTAAGCATGCAAAACTCCAAGAAAGGTTTCTTACCTTTTCAGGATGGAGTAACTTTATCTAAAGATATGTCTCTGTAGACATCAAAGGAGATAAAGGAAATAAAGGCAGTTCTTTATGCTTCGGCTGTCGGAAGCCTAATGTATGCTATGCACGAGATCAGAAATATGTTTTGCCAAGGGCATAGTTAGCAGATATCAAAGTAACCCTGGACAAGGACAGTGGACTGTAGTAAAGCATATATTGAAGTACCTTAGAGGCACTAGAGATTATATGCTAGCTCACAAGGCAGTTAATTTGGTTCTTGTGGGTTGCATGGATTTTGACTTCCAATCGGATAGGAACAATAATAAGTCAACCTGGGGTTTTGTGTTTACTTTAGGAGGAAAAGTCATAACTATGGAAGAGTGATAAGCATAGGTGTTTTTCTGGACTCCACCATAGAAGCTGAGTATATGACAAGCCTCTGAGGTAGCCATAAAAGCTGAATGACTTAATGTAACGACCCGCCTTCTACTAGCTGAGCTGTAAGGCCGATCGCTACAGTTATGCTATGCTAACTGTGCGGAAAACTGATCTAATTTAAATTTTAGTTGCTATCTGATAACTATTCTTGGTTCTACATGTGTTGAAGGGTATAATCTAAAGGATGCCAGGTGTATCCTACATTCCCTATGGACTAGAAGCTGATCTGCTAAGTTTCCTGGTCGAAACTGAACTTCCCAATCGATCCAGACTGAACTGGATCGATTGCTCTCTGTTGGATCGATCCAGGGATCGATCTAGACCGCTACTATGCTCGGGTGATAATCTGGACCGATCGGCTGATCGATCCAGGCTCACCGATCGATCCAGCGTGCTTTTGTGCACGGGACTTTATTTGGATCGATCGGCTGATCGATCCAACATAAGTCAATCGATCCAATGATCGATCAAAAACCTTTTTGTTCGCGAGGAATAGCTTGGATCGATCGACCGATCGATCCAGAGGCCTTCTGTTCGCGACAGAATGTGTCTGGATCAATCGGCTGATCGATCCAGAAGCCTTCTGTTCGCGGAATCAACCCCCAATCGATCCATGGATCGATCGAGGTCCCCCGATCGATCCATGGATCGATCGGAGTTTCTGATTTCGCACTGAAACTCTGATTTCAGCACTCTGGCGTACCAAAACCTCACACAACGAATTCTAGAATCAATTAGAATGTATTCTAGCAACTATTAACCAGCATTCTAACATAATTACTAACAAACTAAATAAATCTCCCATGGTTTAAACATTCTAAGGTCTGAAAATGCATGAAAGAAGAAATACTAAGAATCCAACTATTTAAGCTTGCGAAAACCCCTGAGGATCTTTTATTCCAGTTCCTGCCACACACATCATCTTTGCATTGAACTCCAACTTCCTCTGCTAGTCCATCTTCCCTTTACCTTTATCTGCAGTATAAGGGAAAATAGTATCTGTAAGCTTAAAGCTTAGTAAGAAACCATCTACCTCACTAAAACATACATACGATGCAAATATGTTTTTAAATCATGCTGTTTAAAAGGTTATGCTAAGTATACTGAATAAACTAAACATGGCATGACATATAAGCATACAATCATGGCATATCTAAAACTGAACATGATATCAATCACATGGTATCAATGAAAAACTAAGCTGATACTAAAAACTGAACTAAGCTAATACTGAGCTACTGCTAGGACTGTACTGAATTCACGAACTAATTTGTGGAAGGTTGAAAACCATATACATATAGTAAGTGAAAATACTAAACATGCTGTTTAGGCCCGGCAACTGTACTTGCTGTGCGCGCATCCCTAACTAGACCCGGGTTTGCAAGTCCCGAATTTAGTAGGGTTAACTAGGTTATCTAAACCTAGGGACGACTGTGGGAGTCCAACCCAATGGATATCTGATCCAGTACAGTGCCACTGAAAATAAAATACTGAATATAGCTAACTGTTTTAACTTGCTGTTTCTAGGTTATCTGAACCTAGAGTTAGGTTGTCTGAACCTAGAGGCGACTGTGGGAGCCCACCCATTGGACCGTAGTCCCATATAAGCTAGAATAAACTGATTTACTGATTTAGATGCTTCTAATGCATTCAACTGAACTGTTAAAATGCCTAATTTGCATTTTTACTTAACTAGCTAATTTATCGAACACCTAGTGTGCTTTAACTCCCCTCTCTATTAGGGAGACTACCTTTAGGCACCCAACAGCATCTAAACCTCCAACTGAAGGGGAAAAGACGTGTCCGACCCATCTAAAGGTACTCACTAAATCCCTAAACCTGCGAGGAGGGTTAAATACACCCTACATGTCGAAAAATCTGCATATAACTAAACTAGTGCATAGAAACCAAACGGAAGCTACTTATTCTGCAGGTGAGGGGTTTCTTACATTCTGTGCTAGATTTCTTACAAATCTAATCGCTAGAAATTCTGGTGGAGATGACTTCTCGACGATTCGCTCGCGTCCACGTGTTCTACTCGCGGAGGGGAACGTCCGTGTGCTGAAATCGTCGCCGGAAAGTGACCTTGGGGCCCTAGGGAGAGAACCCTAGGTCTTCTTGGTGTGGCGCCGAGAGAAGGAGGAAGAGAAGAGAGGTGTTCGGCGTGAGGGTTTGGAGAAAGAAAGTGGCGTGAGGTTTTGTGAGGAGAGGGCTGCCGAACCAAATTAAACCAAACCCAACTTACGTTCTTAATTTATATTAAGTGGATTATTGAACCCAACTCTAATATAAATATAATTGGTTCCTCTTTCTTTTAGCACGGCCCTGCTGGGTTCACCGGTTACTAAGGCTAACTAAAGGTTTAGCGGACCCGAGAGGTCCCGGGTTCGATTCCCGCTTAAACCATTTTGCTTATCTAATTACTTTTGCTACTCGGAAAATTCCGAAAAAATATCTAAAAATTCCAGAAAAATCATAGAATAATTCTAATGCAAGTTTGAGAATTTTCGGGCGTTAAAATCCCCCATACCTTATAAAAAGTTCGTCCTCGAACTTAGAACAATTCTGGCTACTTCTGTCTCATGCTGGCTTCTGTCTCCCAAGTTGCCTCTGCTGTTGTGTGACTTTGCCAAATGACTTTTACTAACGGTACTTCCTTGTTCCGCAATGTCTTAACTGCTCGGTCTATTATCTGAATAGGCCGACTGTCATAGTTGAGATCTTCGCGGACTTGTACCGACTGGGGCTCAATCACCTAGGTGGCATCTGGGATATGCTTCTTCAGCATAGAGACGTGAAATACATTGTGGACAGCTGACATTTCCTGAGGTAGCTCTAGCTCATATGCTACCTTGCCCACTCTTCTAGTGATAAGGTATGGTCCCACGTATCTGGGACTTAGCTTGCCCTTCTTCCCAAAATGCATTACTCCCTTCATGGGAGCTACTCTGAGGAACACTGAATCCCCAACTGAAAATTCTAAGGGTCTAAGCCATGTATCAGCATAGCTCTAGAGACGGCTCTGAGCTGTCTCTATCCTCTGGCGGATCTGCTACTAGATCTGTCTGAAGTTCTAGCTCTTTCTGTTCACCACTCTCATACCAGCAGATTGGAGATCTACACCTCCGCCCATAGAGAGCCTCGTAAGGTGCCATGCCGATAGTGGCCTGATAGCTGTTGTTGTATGCAAATTCTGCTAAGCTCAGATATTTGCACCAACTTCCCTTGAAGTCTAGGGCACACGCTCGGAGCATATCTTCGAGTACCTGATTCACTCTCTCCGTCTGACCATCTGTCTGAGGATGGAATGCTGTGCTGAACTTTAACTTGGTGCCCAACGCTGACTGTACACACTCCCAGAAGTGTGATGTGAATCTGCTGTCTCTGTCTGAAATGATGATTCGTGGAACTCCATGTAGTCTGACGATCTCCTGGAGATACAACTGAGCTAGCTTCTCCATGGAGTAGGATATCTTGATAGCTAAGAAGTGGGATGATTTAGTCAACCTGTCGACTATTACCCAGATGGCGTCAAAACCATTCGTGGTTCTGGGCAGTCCCACTATGAAATCCATAGAGATATCCTCCCACTTCCATTCTGGAATCTGTATAGGCTGTAGAACTCCTCCTGGTCGCTGATGTTCTGCCTTGACCCTCTGACAGGTGAGGCAGATGCTAACATATCTGGCGATGTCTCGCTTCATCCTAGGCCACCAAAAACGTTTCTTCAGGTCTTGATACATTTTGGTGGAACTTGGATGCATCGCATAGGGAGTCCTGCGAGCCTCATCTAAAATCTGTCTCCGTAGCTCCTCCTGATCTGGAACACAGAGTCTGTCACCAAAATACAACACCCCCTTATCGGACACTCTGAATTCTCTACTTTCTGATTCTGCTAGCTCTTGCTTGATTTTCTGAATTTCAGGGTCCTACTCCTGAGCTGACTGAATATCACCAAGCAAGGTAGACTCTAAGGTCATAGTAGAGAGCTGTCCAACGATGAGCTCGAGACCGAAATCTACGATCTCCTTCTGTAGGGGCGGTGACATGGCTGTAAGAGATAATAAGGTAGCACTGGATTTTCTGCTAAGTGCGTCGACTACCTTATTGGCTTTCCCTGGATGGTAGAGGATGTCTATATCGTAGTCTTTGACCAGCTCAAGCCATCTGCGCTGTCGCATGTTCAGATCCTTCTGAGTTGATCTGTATACACTCTGCACCGAGCTCCATATAAGTAATGTCTCAAATTTTGAGAGTGAACACTACTGCTGCAAGCTCAAGGTCATGAGTAGGGTAATTCTTCTCATAATCCTTGAGTTGTCTGGAGGCATAGGCGATCACCTTGCCATTTTGCATCAGTACTGCTCCTAGTCCCAACTTAGAGGCATCACTATAGATGTCAAAGCCGCTGGTGTCGTCTGGTAGAGCCAAAATGGGAGCACTGGTCAACCTCCTTTTTAGCTCGCTGAAGCTGTTCTCACAGTCCTCTGTCCACTGTAATTTTCTGTTCTTTCTGGTAAGAGTTGTCAGTATCCTGCTAATCCCAGAAAGCTCCTGATTTCGCTGGCGTTCTTAGGTCTCTTCCAGTTACTTACTGCTTCTATCTTGCTGGGATCTACCATAATACCATCCTTTGAGATGATGTGACCCAGGAAGGACACCTGATCTAGCCAAAATTCACATTTCGTGAACTTGGCGTATAGCTGGTTCTGCTGAAGGGTCTGCAATACTAGTTTCAGGTGCTCTGAGTGTTCTTCCTGAGTTCCTGAGTAGATAAGAATGTCATCGATAAACACAATAACAAACTTATCTAAATACTCCCTGAATACTCTGTTCATGAGATCCATGAATGTAGCTGGAGCATTGGTCACGCCAAAGGGCATGACTACGAACTCGTAGTGTCCGTATCTGGTCCTGAATGCTGTCTTGGGTATATCCCCTTCTTTAACCTTCACCTGATGATAACCTGATCTGAGATCTATCTTAGAGAACACTGCTGCTCCCTTCAGCTGGTCGAACAGGTCATCGATTCTGGGAAGGGGATACCTGTTCTTGATCGTGACCTGATTCAGTGCTCTGTAGTCTATGCATAGCCGTATGCTTCCATCCTTCTTCTTCACGAACAATACAGGCGCTCCCCATGGTGAGTGACTCGGGCGTATGAAACCCTTGTCAAGCAGCTCCTGTAGTTGCTCCTGAAGTTCCTTCAGTTCTGCTGGAGCCATGCGATAAGGCGCTTTGGAGATAGGATTTGTACCGGGAATGAGCTCTATCTCAAAGTCAATCTCCCTGTCTGGTGCTAAGCCTGGTAACTCTTCAGGGAAGACTGCTGGGTAGTCACATACGACTCGAATCTCTGCTAGCTGTTGGTTCTTGTCCTGACTGGTGTTGACTACGTGTGCTAGGAATCCTGTACATCCTGAATCCAGTAGCTTCTGTGCTTTCATAGCTGAGAGAAACTTCTTGGCCTTTCTCTTTGGTTCCCCGCTGTATTCAAATTGCACTGCCGCTTCAGGTTGGAAGATGACTTTCTGTTTACGGCACTCTATGGTAGCACCGTATCTGATCAGAAAGTCCATTCCAAAGATAACGTCATAGTCGGTCATTTCTAGCACTATTAGATCACAAAAGAGCTCTCTGCCTGCTATGATGACCGGCATTGCTCTGAGCCAGTACGTGGATGCCATGATCTCTCCTGAAGGTAATGCCGTCAAAAACTGACCATTGAGTACCTCTGAGGGTCTTTCTAATTTTTTGGAAAACATCCTGGCTATATATGAATGGGTTGCCCCAGTATCAAATAGAATAGTAGCACTATACTGTAAAATGCTAATCTGACCTGTGACAACTGTCGAGGCATTGGCTACGTCCTCCCTGGTGAGTGAGTAGATCCTCGCATTCGCCGTAGCTGGAGGGACTTCTAATCTGCCCTGGCTGATAAGTGGACCTTCTAGAGCGGCCTGCATCTAATATAACTGAGCTGGCTGGCCTGCATACTGAATCTGCTGTGGCTGAGGAAGACCGGTCTTGTTCGGGCACTGCTTGGCCATGTGCCCTTCTTGTCCACATTCAAAGCATCCTCGTGTGCCCTTGCGACAAACCCCTGGGTGGAATTTCCCACAAGTAGCACACTTTGGATAACTGGGTCGCTTGCTAGATGGCCCTCCTTTTGGGTCACTTCCTGTTGGAGTTCCCTTTCCAGTTAGAGCTGTGGCCTTGCTATTTTTGAGTGTGAGAGTTTCCTTGGCCTTTGGACTCTGAGGAGACTTGCTTCTGCTGCTTTATGCTGTTCTGGTAATGCTCTGTGGTCAAGGCACTGCTCACTAACTCCTCTGTAGTTTGTGGCCTATGTATGCCACCAGCCACGTTCACTGCTATTTCTGGCCTCAGTATCTTGAGCATCAACCGGATTCGTTCCTTCTCTGTGCTGACTAGCTCTGGGCATAGACGAGCCAACCTGTTGAATTTCTTCACGGCTTCCTCAACTGAAAGGTTGCCCTGACGAAACTCAGTGAACTTATCTTGAGCATCAACCGGATTCGTTCCTTCTCTGGGTTGACTAGCTCTGGGCATAGACGAGCCAACCTGTTGAATTTCTTCACGGCTTCCTCAACTGAAAGGTTGCCCTGACGAAACTCAGTGAACTCGTCATAGTGGCGGTTTGTAACCCGTACGTGAAAGAACTCCTCGAAGAACTCCTTCTCGAAGTCAGCCCATGACATCTGGTTCACTGGGCGCTTCATTCTGATTCTTTCCCACCACATGCGTGCGTCTCCTGTCAGGCAGAAGGAGGCACACTTCACCTTCTCGTGTTCTGGCCAGTCCAGAAGCTCCATCGTGCTCTCCAGTGTTTTGAACCAGGCTTGTGCATCCCATGGTTCACTAGTGCCTGAGAAGTTCTCTGGCTTGACTCGCTGCCACTGGATCAGATAGGCTTCCTTTCTTGGCTCAGCTGCTGGGACTGCTGGTGCTGTAGGCTGAGCTGGTGGAACCTCTAAGACTACCGGAGTCGTCAAATTCGGTTCCGGGGTGACTGTGGGGGTATTCTGCTGATTAGCCTTTAAGGTGGCTATTTCCTGTTGCTGTTCAGCTAGCTGCTGCTGTAACTGAGCCACTAATGCTGTAAGGTCTGGAGGAGGCACTGAACTGCCTGCCTCTTGCTGGGGCTCAGTAGCTAGTGCCCTTCTAGCTGGGCGTCCTCGTGCCATTTCTAAAGACATAGAGAACATAACATAACTAATGTAATCACAGTTAAATAACTACTGATATCATGTTTAAAAACTATCACATACTAACAAGCAGTAGGCATATAAACATGAACTGTAATAACAGGGAAAACAGAAAGCATAAATAAAGTAGAGGTATTCTTACTTAGAAGCTGCAGGTTTAATGCTGATGTGTGTGTAGGAAGTATGGAACACTGCTCTGATACCACTCTGTAACGACCCACCTTCTACTAGCTGAGCTGTAAGGCCGATCGCTACAGTTATGCTGTGCTAACTGTGCGAAAAACTGATCTAATTTAAATTTTAGTTGCTATCTGATAACTATTCTTGGTTCTACATGTGCTGAAGGGTATAATCTAAAGGATGCCAGGTGTATCCTACATTCCCTATGGACTAGAAGCTGATCTGCTAAGTTTCCTGGTCGAAACTGAACTTCCCAATCGATCTAGACTGAACTGGATCGATTGCTCTCTGTTGGATCGATCCAGGGATCGATCCAGACCGCTACTATGCTCGGGTGATAATCTGGACCGATCGGCTGATCGATCCAGGCTCACCGATCGATCCAGTGATCGATCCAGCGTGCTTCTGTGCACGGGACTTTATTTGGATCGATCGGCTGATCGATCCAACATAAGTCAATCGATCCAATGATCGATCAAAAACCTTTATGTTCGCGAGGAATAGCTTGGATCGATCGACCGATCGATCCAGAGGCCTTCTGTTCGCGACAGAATGTGTCTAGATCAATCAGCTGATCGATCCAGAAGCCTTCTGTTCGCGGAATCAGCCCCCAATCGATCCATGGATCGATCGAGGACCCCCGATCGATCCATGGATCGATCGGAGTTTCTGATTTCGCACTGAAACTCTGATTTCAGCACTCTGGCGTACCAAAACCTCACACAACAAATTCTAGAATCAATTGGAATGTATTCTAGCAACTATTAACCAGCATTCTAACATAATTACTAACAAACTAAATAAATCTCCCATGGTTTAAACATTCTAAGGTCTGAAAATGCATGAAAGAAGAAATACTAAGAATCCAACTATTTAAGCTTGCGAAAACCCCTGAGGATCTTTTATTCCAGTTCCTGCCACACACACCATCTTTGCATTGAACTCCAGCTTCCTCTGCTAGTCCATCTTCCCTTTACCTTTATCTGCAGTATAAGGGAAAATAGTATCTGTAAGCTTAAAGCTTAGTAAGAAACCATCTACCTCACTAAAACATGCATACGATGCAAATATGTTTTTAAATCATGCTGTTTAAAAGGTTATGCTAAGTATACTGAATAAACTAAACATGGCATGGCATATAAGCATACAATCATGGCATATCTAAAACTGAACATGATATCAATCACATGGTATCAATGAAAAACTAAGCTGATACTAAAAACTGAACTAAGCTAATACTGAGCTACTGCTAGGACTGTACTGAATTCACGAACTAATTTGTGGAAGGTTGAAAACCATATACATATAGTAAGTGAAAATACTAAACATGCTGTTTGGGCCCGGCAACTGTACTTGCTGTGCGCGCATCCCTAACTAGACCCGGGCTTGCAAGTCCCGAATTTAGTAGGGTTAACTAGGTTATCTAAACCTAGGGACGACTGCGGGAGTCCAACCCAATGGATATCTGATCCAGTACAGTGCCACTGAAAATAAAATACTGAATATAGCTAATTGTTCTTATTTCTAGGTTATCTGAACCTAGAGCTAGGTTGTCTGAACCTAGAGGCGACTGTGGGAGCCCATCCATTGGACCGTAGTCCCATATAAGATAGAATAAACTGATTTACTGATTTAGATGCTTCTAATGCATTCAACTGAACTGTTAAAATGCCTAATTTGCATTTTTACTTAACTAGCTAATTTATCGAACACCTAGTGTGCTTTAACTCTCCTCTCTATTAGGGAGACTACCTTTAGGCACCTAACAACATCTAAACCTCCAACTGAAGGGGAAAAGACGTGTCCGACCCATCTAAAGGTACTCACTAAATCCCTAAACCTGCGAGGAGGGTTAAATACACCCTACATGTCGAAAAATCTGCATATAACTAAACTAGTGCATAGAAACCAAACGGAAGCTACTTATACTGCTGGTGAGGGGTTTCTTACATTGTGTGCTAGATTTCTTACAAATCTAATCGCTAGAAATTCCGGTGGAGACGACTTCTCGACGATTCGCTCGCGTCCACGTGTTCTACTCGCGGAGGGGAACGTCCGTGTGCTGAAATCGTCGCCGGAAAGTGACCTTGGGGCCCTAGGGAGAGAACCCTAGGTCTTCTTGGTGTGGCGCCGAGAGAAGGAGGAAGAGAAGAGAGGTGTTCGACGTGAGGGTTTGGAGAAAGAAAGTGGCGTGAGGTTTTGTGAGGAGAGGGCTGCCGAACCAAATTAAACCAAACCCAACTTACGTTCTTAATTTATATTAAGTGGATTATTGAACCCAACTCTAATATAAATATAATTGGTTCCTCTTTCTTTCAGCACGGCCCTGTTGGGTTCACCGGTTACTAAGGCTAACTAAAGGTTTAGCGGACCCGAGAGGTCCCGGGTTCGATTCCCGCTTAAACCATTTTGCTTATCTAATTACTTTTGCTACTTCCGCTACTCGAAAAATTCTGGAAAAATATTTAAAAATTCCAGAAAAATCATAGAATAATTCTAATGCAAGTTTGAGAATTTTCGGGCGTTACACTTAATAACCTTAAGATAGACTTAGATATGATTTCTAGTTTGTCTAAAGATTATTACAATTTATTGTAATAATAATGGTGCAGTAGCAAACTCGAAGAAACCATGAGTCTATAAGGCAAGTAAACACAATAGAGTGCAAGTACTACCCAATACGAGAAATTGTATAACGAGGAGAAGTTGTTGCCGCCTAGATTGCATCAGATGATAACCTAAGATCCTTAAGGCAAGAGCTTTTTGAAAGGCATGGGAATCAGATGTATGGCAGCAAATATGGCAGCTTAGTCTTTTAGTATAAGTGGGAGATTGTTAGAATGTATACTAAAAGCCTAGCTTTTGGTATAAAACATTTATCTAGAAATAATAATCACATTGGTCAAATGTCTACATTTGTGATAAATGTAGTTGTTCAATTAATTTATACTGTAGATAACATAGTATGTGGTGCCACATGCAGAAGATGATGTTATCAGTACCTTATAAATTATAAACAGTAGCTCACGACCAAAATGGAAAGGAACAAACCATTAGAAGGTCGTAGTGTAATTAGGTATCAGTTTATCTTGACTGTATAATTACACTAGTACACTTAGAGTGTATTGAGTAGGACCATTTGAGGTCGTTTCTTTTATACTGACTTTATAAAGAAACAAAGACCTCGGTTATTATGGAAGTGTGTGCTCTTAATCCTAATATAATAACAAGCACATATATTTGATATTTATTTCTTTAATTTATCAATGGGTGAGATTTAGTTCGATGAATCAATAAGCCCGATAAGTTGGGAAATGACATCACTTATAGTGTGTGTTGTTGATTATAGAAGGAAACTGTGTCCTAGAGATACTAGGTTGATAATGTCCTCAAGAGGTATAACGACCCGCCTTCTACTGACTAGGCTGTAAGGCCGATCGCTACATTATGCTGTGCTAAATTACTATTGCAGAAATCTGAATTGATTAAAATTTTACTAAACTGATTACTATAAAATCTGAACTTAATATTCTAGGTGTACCTAGGAGTTGTACACATGCTGGGGAAGGTAATCTATGCCTCTCGGATGTCCTGCTAGTTGTAACCAGGCATTTCAACCGATCCATGAATCGATTGAGCTGTCGGATCGATCCAGTGATCGATCCAGCTTGATACTGGCACGGAGGAAAACTCAGGATCGGTCGGCTGACCGATCCAGTGGCTATATGGCTTCTGTATGCGGCTGGATCGGTACACTGATCGGTCGGTAGACCGATCCAGTGGCTCACTGATCGGTCGGCTGACCGATCAGTGAGCTTCTGTACTCTCTGCTAACTCTCTGTTCGCGACTGGATCGGTCAGCTGACCGATCCAGTGGCACAACCCCAATTCTGATCGATCTGTAGATCGATCTGGGTTTCTGATTTTGCACTGGACCTCTGATTTCAGCACTAGTTCGTGCCAAAATCTCATATAAGAATTCTAAAACCGTTTGAAATAAGTTCTAACATCTATTAACTAACATTCTGACATAATTACTAACAATTTAAACAAATCTTCCATGGGTTAACATTCTAAGGTCAAAAAGTGCATAAAGGTACTGAAGAAAAGAAAACTAAGTTCTTAATTTGCTAACTCCCTAAGGATCTTCATTCCAGGTTCCTGCCACACACACCATCACTGCATTGACCCTCAGCTTCCTCTGCTAGTCCATCTTTCCTTTACCTTTATCTGCAGTATAAGGAAAAGAAAGTATCTATAAGCTTTCGCTTAGTAAGAAACCATCTACCTCACTAAAACATGCATTCGATGCAATATGCTTTTAAAAGAATGCTATTTAAAAACATGCACTGAATTTGTTAAAGAATGGCATACTGAAGTTACATGGCATAATTACTGAAACATGGTATAAATACTGAAACATGGCATACATAATAAAAATCTAAGCATGGAGCTATCTCATGGTATCAACTAGGAGAACTAAACTGAAACTGAAACTAAAACTGAGCTAACACTATATTCACATAACTAGATTAAGAGTTTGAAAGCTATTATCATAATAAGTGAAAATAGTAATCATGCTGTTGTTTGGGCCCGGCTACTGTACTTGCTGTGCGCGCATCCCTAACTAGACCCGGGGTTGCAAATTTCGAATCTAGTAGGGTTTACTAGGTTAGCTAAACCTAGGGACGACTGTGGGAGCCCAACCCAATGGATATCTAATCCAGTACAGTGCCACTGAAAGTAAAATACTGAACGTGAGCTAATAAATTCTTGTCTTGCTTTTACTAGGTTGTCTAAACCTAGAACTAGGTTATCTAAACCTAGAGGCAACTGTGGGAGCCTACCCATTGGACATCTAGTCCTGTA
This sequence comes from Zingiber officinale, assembly GCF_018446385.1. Lineage (NCBI taxonomy): Eukaryota > Viridiplantae > Streptophyta > Magnoliopsida > Zingiberales > Zingiberaceae > Zingiber > Zingiber officinale. The sequence goes on from NC_055987.1 coordinate 31,420,249, forward strand.
AAAGCTGGAGCAAGACTAAATAAACTATAAAATGCTGCTACTACATTTATCTAAGACATGAGAGGTCGCCAAATGGGCCGCCAAATGGGCCGCCAAATGGGCCAAGAGGGTCGGGTCGTTACAATAAAAAATACTGTAACACCCACGAAATGCTAAGCTATACCTAGGAGTATTTTTCTTTAAAATAGAAGAATAAAAGAAAGAAAGAGAAAAATAGAAACCAAAATAAAAAGAGGTGAGGTCAAGGATTGAACCTTGAACCTCCCACAAATGATAGAGTTAAATTGGTGCATAGAACCACTAGAGTAATGAATGATATGTAAATAGGAAAGAATAGAAATATTAGTTAAAGGTGAGAGGATGGTTAAGTAAAGGAACAAGAGAAAACCAAGTAGCTTACTTTCTCTTCCTCTTGGTTAAGAGAAGAAGCAAGCAAAAGACAAGTTGCTTGCTTCCCTCCTTCTCTCTATTTTCGTGGAATTAAAAGAGTGAAGAAAATAGGAGGGCTAAGGGGGATGAATGAAGGTATGTTCATTACATAGGAAATAAATAGGATGGAAAGAAGAAAAGACAAGTGATTAATCCTTTCTTCTTCTTCCTCCTTTCCCTCTCCTTCTTCATTCTCCACCGAAACCAAAAGCTCTCCCCCTCCTCATTTCCAAAAGCTAAGCTAAGGTTCCTCTCCAAGAAAACTAATTTACAAGAAGGAGCCTTCAAGGTCTACCCCTTCAAAGCAAGAGAAATCAAAGGGAGTGCTAGAAGAAGAAGCTCTCTCCTTCCTCTTCACCTAGAGTACCTTTCTTTAAGAAAAACCACAAGCGAAAGGATGTAAGTATCCCCTCACCTGTGGTACAAGTTGCTCTTGTTTTTACATAGGAGTAGAATGCTTAAAACCTAGGGTCACAAGTGGGAACTTTCGGCCAAGTATAAAATAAAAAGAAAGATTTGGGTAGATCAAGATCTAAATAAAGCATGTTCATTATGTTCTTATGATAAGTACCCTAGTATAAGAAGCTAGTTAATGTTCTCATGTTGTATGTTGACTTAAAACCTAGATTTTTAAACATGAACTTTCGGCCAAGTATAGATGAAGGACCTAGGAAAGCTTAAGACCTAAACTAACCATGTTTATTACATCCTTATGATATGTATGCTATGTTAAGGGATTGGGTTGGTTTTTCTTATGCTTGAATGTTGCTTAAAGTTAGCGTTTTCCTTCATGTATGTTTCAGCCAAGAACAAAACTAGGGCTTAGAGAAGCTAAAAAGTTAACCTAACATGCTCATGTATCTCTTAATAATATGATATGAAAATTAGCTAGGTGATTATGCTTATATGTTGATTTAAAACCTAGTTTTCCCTTCATGTGTGTTTCGGCCAAGAACAAAACTAAGGCTTAGAGAAGCTAAAAAGTTAACCTAACATGCTCATGTATCTCTTAATAATATGATATGAAATTAGCTAGGTGATTATGCTTATATGTTGATTTAAAACCTAGTTTTCCCTTCATGTATGTTTCGGCCAAGAACAAAACTAAGGCTTAGAGAAGCTAAAAAGTTAACCTAGCATGCTCATGTATCTCTTGATAATGTGATATGAATGTGGTTAGGTGCTCATGCTTATATGTTGGTTTAAAGTTAGTTTTCCCTTCATGTATGTTTCGGCCAAGAACAAAACTAAGGCTTAGAGAAGCTAAAAAGTTAACCTAGCATGCTCATGTATCTCTTGATAATGTGATATGAATGTGGTTAGGTGCTCATGCTTATATGTTGGTTTAAAGTTAGCTTTCCCTTCATGTATATTTCGGCCAAGAACAAAACTAAGGCTTAGAGAAGTTAAAAATTTAACCTAGCATGCTCATGTATCTCTTGATAATGTGATATGAATGTGGTTAGGTGCTCATGCTTATATGTTGGTTTAAAGTTAGCTTTCCCTTCATGTATGTTTCGGCCAAGAACCAAATTAGGGTTTAGAGAAGCTAAAAAGTTAACCTAGCATGCTCATGTACCTCTTGATAATATGATATGAATTTAGCTAGGTGTTCCACACTTGCATGTTGCCTATAGCTTGATTTTCTCCTTATGAGTGGTTCGGCCATTATGAGTTTAAAAGCTAGATATGTCTCACATGATGCGTTATGAATTAGGAAATGTTATTTACTGATGCTATGCATGATTATATTTTTTTTATGATGTGCTATGTGCCCAAGGATGCATGTTTTATGATATGATAAATGACATGTTCATTATGTATGCTTATGATCCATGCATGTGCTGTGTGCCCAAATATGCATGTTTTATGATATGATAGATGACATGTTCATTATGTATGCTTATGAACCATGCATGTGCTGTGTGCCCAAATATGCATGTTTTATGATATGATAGATGACATGCTCATTATGTATGCTTATGATCCATGCATGTGTTGTGTGCCCAAATATGCATGTTTTATGATATGATAAATGACATGTTCATTATGTATGCTTATGATCCATGCATGCGCTGTGCGCCCAAATATCCATGCTTTATGATATGGCAAATGACATGCTCATTATGTATATTTATAATCCATGCATGTGATGTGTGCCCAAATATGCATGCTTTACTCCTCTTGATATGATAAGATAAGATGTGTTATGTTATGATATGATACTTTACTTTGTATGGCTTGTACCAAGGGTGAGCTCCATAAGCGCCCCTAGGCCGACGGACTATGAACGGGTCTAGTAAAGGGATGGACTCCTTAGTACACCCCTAGGTCGACAGACTATGAACGGACCTAGATCCCTAGTAGGTTCAGGGCTAGCTACTCTGTCCTAGGAATTACGCGCATTCATGTATGTATGTGGTACAAGCCGGGCCCTCATGATGATATTATGTTCAAGTACTATATGCTATGTTTTAAAACATCTTGCATATGACATGACATATGTTTTAAAGGACATCTTGCATGATACGATTTATGATTTATAGGACATGATGATTTATGATATGATATAGCATGATGTTATTTATGAGCTGATATGATATGATTTACGATATGACATGCTATGCTCTTATGATATTTGGATTCATGTTATGATATAGCATGATGTTATTTATGAGCTGATATGATATGATTTACGATATGACATGCTATGCTCTTATGATATTTGGATTTATGATATGATATAACATGATGTTATTTATGAGCTGATATGATATGATTTACAAGATGACATGCTATGCTCTTATGATATTTTGATTTATGATATGATGTAGCATGATGTTCCTTATGATTTATGATATGACATGCTATGCCCTTATGATGTTAGATGATCATATTTTTTTTTATGGTTGTATGCTTATGTGTTTATACATTGATATATGGATTTTGTGAGTAGGAAAGGATCTTACTAAGCCTGTGTGCTTATACCTTACTTTCCTTGTACCACAGATAAGGGCAAATAATGGATGACCTGAGGGAGCTGCAGGAGAGGTAAGGAGATGTGCGTGGTGGTGGCTCGGCTAAGGCAAATGAAGACCTGCTTAAGTTATTTGGTTATGTTAACATGGACTAGTGTGTTATGTTATTGTCCATATGACTTCAAGATATTCTTAAGTGTTTTATTTTCAAAAGAAATTTTAATATGCATGTATGCTTTCGCAAATAGTAATGGTTAAGTACGTAACCCCGCACCCTACTAGCAGGAGGGGCGGGCGTTATAGATTAATGCACTTATGATAAGAAGGAGTCCATATTGTAATATGGGATTGGTGCGGCAGTTCAATAATAACCCTTTAGTGGTATGAGTTATTATTGATGGACTTGGGTTGGGTGTTCGGGTCGAACATATGAAGCCCAAGCCCATCAAGAGGCCTAACCCAATTCCTCCTCTAGGTCCCTGTTGTAGCTTCTATATAAAGCCTCGCATCCACCCATCCATAACTTGGTTTGGTTTAACTGGGTTTGGTTTAACTTGGTTTAGTTTAACTTAACTTGGTTTGGTTTAACTTAACTTGGTTTGGTTTAACTTAACTTGGTTTGGTTTAACTTAACTTGGTTTGGTTTAACTTGGTTATAGAAAGAGAGATTTTTTTTAAACAGAATTCGATTATAGAAAGAGAGATTTTTTCTAAATAGAATTCGGTTATAGAAAGAGAGATTTTTTCTAAACATAATTCTGTTATTTTTCTTTATTTGTAACCGATGGCAAGCCTATAAAAAGGAGCAAGTGGTGGCTCCTAAAACCTAATTTTCCTAATTCCACAATTCTCTTCTCTCCTCCTATGGCCGGTGGCACACATCCTTCTCCTTGTGGCCGGCGCCCCTCACCTCCCCTCTTCCTCTTTGGTGGCAAGCGCCACCTTCACCTCCACCTAGGGTCGGCGCCATTCTTCCCAAGCTAGGGCCGGCGCCCCTCCCCTTATCCTTGAGGGTTGGTGCCCCTCCTTGCTAGGGCCGACACCCCTCCTTGCTAGATCACTTGGTGGCCGGTGGCTTGAAGAAGAGGAAGAAGAGGAAGAAGATTAGAAGGTGCCCCATCCTAGAGCCTCCTTTTGTAGTCGGCGGTTTGGAAACTGAGAAGAGAAGGAGGGTGGTGTTGTCTTGGTAGATCGTCGCTCACACAACGTCCAAGAGGTCTTTAGCTACAAAGAAAAGGTACAACTAGTTCTTAATTCCGCTACGTAATTAGTCGAGTTTTCTTTGTATCGATTTTGAATACCAACACAAGAGGCCCGCGATCTTGTACTTCGATCGAGGTGTTTTTTGATCCATCAAGAACTTGCTTGATTGATCAAACATATGTTTGATCAAACATGCGGGTTGCTAGAAATAGTTCTGTACTTGTACAATTTTTGTACTAATTTAAATAGAACGGAATTCCAGCACCTTCAAGTGGTATCAGAGCGAGTTTTCTGGTTCTGTGTGATTGGTTTTCGGTTAAATTATGCACTGATCATACATAAGTTTAGGTCGGATAATAGTAGGGTGTGCTAGATAGATTAACTCTGTGGTTGCAGGCATCCTAGATCCAACTATTATTACTTTGTGTGTTTGTGTATGATTTGAACCCTCGGGCATGCCGAGGTTATTGTGTGTGCTTGATTGTAATAATTAAATACGGTCGGTTGCTGTATTATTATTATTTTTATATTCTATTTGATCTAGATTACATGTAAATTCCTTTGTGAAACATAGGATCGATAAATGTAAATTTTATTTCTTTTTGCTGCGACTTGTATCCTTACTATGCGTGGTGCTATTTTGAGGACTAGAGGCACGGCGGAGAAGGAAGCGAGATAGACGTGATGGCTTGCACATTGGTGGCATATTGGAGGGCAGCGTTGGATGAGGCCAAAATAGTTGGAAATTTTATTTTCATATTTATTGCCTTTATATGCTGTGATGTGTGTGCTGTGATACTGTTTTTATGTGCTATGATGTGTGTGCATGTTAAAATTCCTCAATTTAAATAACTAAGTAGGAGAGAGATTATTTAAATAAATCTCATGGTCTCCATTACTGGTTTGTAAGTGATGCATTCAAACTACGCGTTGGCATTAAGTGTCTTCCTCCATATCGGATGAGTTTGTTTGTGGATCACTAGATCAAACTTCCTCCATGGATGATTATAGAAAATTATTTAGGTATATGTGATCTTCTCCATATGAAGGGGCACAATCCTAATTAATGGACTAAGTATCAAGTAATGGTATATACTTAGGCGCATTTAATAGTATCCTCCCCATCGGAGTCACTGCTATTATTTGTATGACCGAAGATGAACCAACTATTAATTTTATTTGTCATAAAATTAGGTTGACAAGATAATAAAATTAATGGGTAAAACCTCCTCTTATAAATGTTTGAATTAGTATACGTCCACACTATCGTGGCATACAGAATTCACGGTGTTTTGAGGTGTCGGTGAATTTAAATTATATTGTTTGAGGAATCAATATTATTTTAAATTCTAAAGTTTTGACCAAATATTTTATTTTGTGATTCTCAGGATTTCAAAATGGCTTTCAATCCTCTTGCTATTATTTTAAAAGAAAACAAACTTACTGGTCCAAATTATATTGATTGGAAACGGAACTTGGACATTGTCTTAACTGCTGAAGAATACAAGTTCGTACTTCTTGAGGTCTGTCCTAACGTGTCTGATAAGGATTCTAGTAAAAAGGCGATAGAAAGACATAGGAAATGAGTCAAGGCAGATGAGATGGCGCGGTGTTACATTTTGGCTTCTATGTCAAATGTGCTGCAACATCAGCATCATGCCCTACCCACTGCCTATGACATGATGCTCAATCTCAAGGAACTCTTCGGACACCAGAATCGGGCTACCAGGCAGGAGAACAATAAAGGTGTACCTTATTCATTAGTTGTTGAAACATGTTTAGCGGTGTTATCTATCGGTACCACTACAAGAAAAAAGGTCTATAATGACACACATAAATGTCCTTATAATATCTTTTTGGTGACACTTATGTTTTAGTGACATCATCGAAAAACACCCTATAAAGTGATGCCGTCTTAGACCTTCCTCGTATTCCTGACATTTTATAATATCATTATACAATATCAATGCTAACTTCAAAAGTGTCATACTACAGGGATATAACAACAATCTAAAATGTCAGGAAGAATTATATTTTAAGGACATTTATAAATGTCACCTTAACTAATTTATAATGACATTAATAAATATCATTATAATAATTTATAAATATATTAAAATTTATCATTAATATTTATTTAGAATATATAACTTGAATTCAATATTTACACATCATCACAATTCATCCACCATTTAGAATATATAGAAAAAATTATAAAATAAAATTTAAAGGGCTAATAGATATGTTTATTCATTCAATAATCATTTGAGTCAAATTTATAAACACAGTACTAATGATATGTCTTTTACATCTAAAACAACCTACACATACATTCAAAATATTAAATTAAATTTAAATACTAACAAAGTCTTGTAAAATAAAAATTTAGCTAGATGAATCATCTTCAACCATCTTATCCAAGTACCTGTCACCTACAAATACAATGCATATATTTGTATAAGTGAAATAAAATAATAAAAATATAAAATTAATAAAAAAATTCAAAATATTGTATATCATACCAAACGAGAAAAATGTAAAGTATCATTATATGCACCTAATATCAGTCTTCGCTTACTGTTAACTGCAAACATCAAAGCAAACAATGAAAAGTTTTTGTTGTTATATTTCCATAACAATATATGTGCACCAACAAAGCAAACATCATTAGTAACAAAATAAATCAACAAAGTATTCATGCCAATCAACATCAATAATCAGTTGTTGCACTAGACACATTTACATATTGTGGATATGGTGGATGGTGAGGTAGATGCTTCCTGTGTTTGGAAAAAGTGTTAACAAAGTCAATCTTGGGCCATGTTAATAGGTCGATAAAAGTAAGCTTGTATTTTGATTGTTGCTTCTTAGATGATGAATTAACAGATTGAGAACATCCATATTCTAATCCTGAATATTCTACAGAAGAATGATTAATACAGACTAGAATGACAATTAATGATTGAAAAAAGAAACTTCGACTATCATTTAGAAGATGAAAATCCTTCTATTTAGAAGATGAAAATCCTTCTAGATGCCCATTAAAAACTTACAAACTATACATTTTCTGATTCCCAGCACATAAAATCAAAACAAGTAATTGCTATAAAAAATATAAATGACTCCACAAAAGATTTGTCATGGCAAACATACCTTTCCAAAAAAAGTATCTTACGATCTTTAACCTTCAAGGCAAAGAACCAATAAAGCTTGCAAACACAAATGAAAAACATCAAATAACAAGACCTTTTTTCCAAATAATTCTTTTCTTTCTCAAAAGAAATTAAAAAGGAATATGACATGATTTTTGAAGCTGGTAGAGTTGTTACACCTAAAAAACATATCAAACCATGTAAACATTTTATGGATGACTACCAACAGAAATTTCCAAAGTTTATTTAAATTAAAGCTTTTGTGCATCATGAGTTCTCAAACTTCGATTTGCATGTAGTAAATAAGCATGACATGGTACATAAAGCTAATAATAACATGTTTTAGACTTATGAAGTAAAATAAAAATTTCCTCAAGAGAATAATCATATCTATCAAGAACTATCCTTCAACAATACAGAGGAAAACAAAGGAAATGAAAGAAAAGAATGAACGGGAATAGTATAGACTTCATGAAAAAAGGAGTCAATTTGAAGCCTATATAGCAATTCCTATAACTTGTACATGTACTTAAAAGCTAGGCTCATGCTCAAGTGTAGTCTTCTCTTTATGAGGAGAAAAAATATCATTGAATTCCATGATGGAGATGTTAGAGTGTATACTAAAAGCCTAGCTTTTGTAAATATTTATTTTTGAAATAAAAATATCACATTGGTCAAATGTCTACATTTATTTGTTAAGTGTAGTTGTTCAATTAATTTATATTGTAGATAACATGGTGCGTGGTGTCACACACAGAAGATCATGTTATCAGTTCTTTATAAATTATAAATAGTTGCTCATGATTAAGATGGAAAGGAACAAACCATTGGAATAGTCGTAGTGTAATTAGATATTAGTTTATCTTGACTAATAAATTACACTAGTACACTCTAAGTGTATTGAGTAGGACCATTTTATGTAAGTTCTTTTTATACTAACTTAATAAAAGAACTAGACCTTAGTTATTATGGAAGCGTGTGCTCTTAATCCTAATATAATAACAAGCATATATATTTAGTATTTATTTCTTTAACTTATCAAAGGGTGAGATTTAGCTCGATAAATCAATAGGCTCGATAAGTTGGGAAATGATATTAATTATAGTGTGTGTTGTTGATTATAGAGGGAAACTGTGTCCTAGTTATCTAAGTTGAGAATGTCCCCAAGAGGAGCTCATAAGGATTGTCATGTTAAACCCTGCAAGTGGACTTAGTCCGACATGACAATAAGGTTGAGTGGTACTACTCTTGGATTAAGACATTAATTAAAGTGAGTTGTCAGTAACTCAATTAAATTAATGGGCCTTCGATATCTTAAACACAGGGATACGAACACACTCATGATAAGAAGGAGCCTATAATGTAATTTGGAATTGGTACGGTAGTGCAATAATAACTCTCTAGTGGAATGAGTTATTGTTGATGAACTTGAGTTGTGTGTTCGGGGCGAACACGGGATACTCAATCTCATCGGAACGCCAAAACCAATTTCTCCTCTAGGTCCCTGTCGTAGCCTCAATGAAGCCTTAAATCCGCTCATGAAAAGCCCATCTTGGTGTCCAAGAAGGGGCCGACCCATGGCTTGGTGACCAAGCCAAAAGGGCCGGCCATAAACTCCTTGAGGTGACCGACCACAAGTATTTTGAAGGGTGTCGGCCACATAATTCAAATTATGAGGGGTGTTTTGAATTTTTAAAATATTCTCTTTGTAGATATCTACAAGTTTTAAAAGAGAGATTTTAAAATATAAAACTTTCCTTATTTGAATTAGGCCACATGGTTTAAAAGAAAGTTTAAAAGTTTTAAAACTGTCCTTTTTTAACCATCCTCATGATTTTAGAAAAAAAGGAAGAGAAGTTTTAAATTAGAATCTTTCTATTTTTGTAACCATGTTAAAAAAAAAATTTTAGAAGAGAAGTTTTAAAATTTTAAAACTTGGTTTTAATTTTTTAAAAAACTTTCCTTCTTTAACATCCACAATAGGAAAGAGAGCTTATAAAATTTTATAAGAGGATTTCTTCTTTTATAAAATTTTATAAAAAATTTTTCTCTTCATGATGATGGAGCCGACCACCCTTGCTTGGTGCCCAAGCAAGGGGCCGACCAATCAATGATTGATCCAATCAATGATTGAATCAATCAAGAGGAAGGAAAAGGAAAAATTAAAAGGGAAAAGGAAAAATAAGAGGAAGATTTTAATTTTTGTAAAAATCTTTTCCTTATTTGCCTTAGGCAAGTAATATAAAAGAAGGGGAGGGGAGGCCTCATGAGTAATCAATTCTTATTCTATTGTTGGTGCTCTCCATTGTGGCCGACCCTCTCTCCCTTCCCTTTCCCCTTGCTCTCTTTGGTTCCTTGGTGGTGGTGGTGGCCGAATTCTAGAGAAGGAGGAAGAAGGCTCTTGGGTGGTGTTCATCTTAGAGGATCGTCGCCCACACGACGTCCAAGGCGAGGCGAGGAATACGACAGAAGATCTCGAGGTTATTAGCATACAAGGAAAAGGTATAACTAGTAATTGTTTTCCGCATCATGTTAGTTATTTTTCTTTGTATGAATTCCAAACACAAGAGGCATTATATTCTAGTTTTTCAAATTTGTTATTCGAGTTTGTGTTTTTTTTATTTTTCGAATTTATGATTTGATTGTTCCTTTTGGTTAAACCTAATGTTATTTTAGGAAATTAAATATTTAATTTCGTTAAGAGGTTTTGTCGAGGCAGTGGTGGATGCTCCCATACCCAAGAAGGCCATGTTCCTCGCCATGTTTTGTCCTGGGAACCGATTTTCGAAATAGATATTTAATTGAATTTGTAACATAGGTTGATTTAGATCAATAGTGTTAAGTTCTGCTTGCGATCCAAATCTAAACCATTAAGAACAGATAAGTTAAATTTGGAATCAATAATGTTAAGTTCTATTTGCGATTCCTAATTTAATTTCTAAAGAACACAATAGGTTGTTTAGGAAAGGTTCGACACTTGTACAAAATTTTTGTACAGTAGAACCAGTATGATCTTCCTAGGACCAACCAACAATAAGTATCAGAGCTAGGGGTTGCCTCTGTGTGTTTTGGTTTTCAAATAGATTATGCACATGTCATACATAATTTAGGCAGGATAATAGTAGGATGTGCTAACTTTGTGGTTGTAGGCTCCAACTATTATAGCATATAGATATTGTGTGTGATTGAACCCTTGGACATGTCAAGGGCATTATTTTATGTGTGCATGATTGTATGTAATTAATACTGCAGGAGCTGTATTAGCTCTAGATTTTTAGAATTTTACTTTTTTGTTCGATCTAGAATACATGTACATTCCTTTGTGGAATATAGGATCGATATATATAAAATTCTATATTTGTCGCAGATCGTATCCTTGTGAGGCATGGTGCTATTGGAGGACCAGAGGCGCAGTGGAATAAGAAGCAAGATAGATGCGACGACTGGACCCGATGGCGGTGGCTAAAGATGGCAGCAGCTAGGGTTGGAACACACGGAGGACAGTGATGGAAAAGGCCATAATAGTTGAAAAATTAATTTCCATATTTATTACTTTTATTTACTGTGATGTGTGTGTGTGCATGTGATGTATGCTAGCATAGGTTAAAATTCCTCACCTTAAATAACTAAGTGGGAGAGGAATTTTTTAAATAAATTCCACCGTCTCCATTACTGGTTTGTAAGTGATGCAATAAGCTTGCGTGTTGGCTTTGAGTGCCTCCCTCCACAATGGATGGGTTTGTTGCAGATCACTAGATCAAACTTCCTTTATGGATGGTTATAGGAAATTATTTAGGAGCGTGTGATCTTCTCCAACTGAAGGGGCACAATCCTATTTAATAGACTAAGTATCAAGTAATGGTATATACTTAGACGCATTCAATAGTATCCTCCCAAACGGAGTCACTGCTATTGTTTTTGCGTGACCAAAGTAAAATCAACTATTAATTTTATTTATCATAAAGTTAGGATGACAAGATAATAAAATTAATGGGTAAGACCCTCCTCTTACAAATGTTGAATTTGTATACGTCCACACTAACGTGGCATGCAATATTCACGGTGTTTTGAGGCGTTGGTAAATTTAAATAGTATTGTTTGAGGAATCAATATTATTCTAAATTTAGAGTCCTGAACAAAATTTATTTTGTGATTCTTAGGATGACTTTCAACCCACTGGCCATTATACTGAAAGAGAACAGATTTATTGGTCCCAACTATATAGATTGGAAAATAAACCTGGATATTGTCTTAATTGCTGAAAGCTATAAGTTTTTACTGTCAGAGGTATGCCCAGATACACTTAATAGTGATTCTACCCCAGAGGAGATTGAGTATCATAAGAAATGGGTAAAAGCAGATGAGATGGCGCGGTGTTACATTTTGGCTTCAATGTCAAATGCATTACAACATCAACATCAAGATTTACCAACTGCTTATGAAATAATGAACAATCTCAAAGAACTCTTTGGGCACGAGAGTCGGACTGCTAGGCAAGAGGTAATGAGAAAGTTAATGACAACCACCATGTTAGAGGGGACACCCGTAAGGGATTATATCCTCAAAATAATGGCTTATCTGAACGAAATACAAGTCCTTGGAGGTGAAATTGATGGGGAAACCCAGGTCGATATAATTCTCCAAATGCTACCCAGAAGTTTTGAGAAGTTCCGCCTGAACTATAACATGAACAAAAGGGAGTATACGTTGGCCGAACTTCTGACAGAACTACAGGCAGCAGAAGGTATATTTCATCACAGTTCTCAGATTCACTATGATAAAAATGGTTCTACTTCTAAGTTGAAAGGCAAGAAGAAGAAGAAACAGGTTTTTTCAGCAAAGAAGGTGAATAAACCTCAGGGTATGGGACAAAAAGCTGGAATGAAGAAGCCGAAGGGCAAGTGCTTCATCTGCAAACAGTCAGGACATTGGAAGGCGGACTGTCCTCATAGAAATCAGAACAATAAAGGTATATCTCATTCTCTAGTAGTTGAAACATGTTTAACGGTGTTATCTACCAGCACCTGGTATGTAGATATGGGAGCCACTGATCATGTCTGCAACTCTTTACAAGGGTTCCAGGAAACTCTATGACTATTTGAAGGAGAGATAACCGTTTACATGAGCAATGCTATTAAGGTAGCGGTTGTTGCAGTGGGAGACGTCTACTTATCTTTTGATAGGAATAGAAGTTTGGTTTTAAAAAATTATCTTTATGTACACAGTTTTAGAAAGAATTTAATTTCAGTTTCTAAATTGTATTTGGATGGATATTCTATTTCTTTTAATAGCAATGTGGTTATAAAGAGAAATAGGGTTGTTATCTGTTCTGATGCATTGGTTGGCAATTTATATACTTTAAATCCAATTTCTTCCACAAAGCAAAATATAACACATCTTCTAATTCCAATAAGAGAAAGGAACCTTCCGAAATGAACCAAACATATCTTTGGCATCTAAGGCTTGGTCATATTAACTTAAGTAGGATTCAAAGGCTTGTAGCCGATGAACTCTTGGGTTCATTAGAGTTGGAAAACTTTTCAACCTGTGAATCTTGCTTGGAAGGTAAAATGACCAAGAGACCTTTTAAGGCCAAGGGGTATAGAGCCAAGGACGTGTTAGAACTGGTTCATTTTGATTTGTGTGGTCCTATGACAATCCAGACAAGAGGTGGTTATGAATACTTTGTCTCTTTTATAGATGATTATTCAAGATACGAATACATTTACTTGATGCACCACATGTCTGAATGCTTTGATAAGTTCAAAGAATATAAGGTTGATGTGGAGAAACATCTTGGTAAAAGTATCAAGACACTACGGTCTGACCGTGGTGGTGAATACCTCTTTGGAGAGTTTAGAAATTACTTATCAGAAGCCGGGATTCAATCCCAATTGTCTGTACCTGGTACACCCCAACAGAATGGTGTGGCAGAACGAAGGAATATGACTCTTATGGAAATGGTTAGATCGATGATAAATTATTCAAAATTACCAAATTCATTTTGGGGATATGCTCTGGAAACATCAGTGTACATTCTGAATATGGTACCTTCTAAAACAGTTCCTTCTACTCCCATGGAATTGTGGAATGGGCGTAAGCCTAGTCTGAATCATATCTAGATATGGGGTAGTCCAGCACATGTGCTGAAGGGAGATACTGACAAGTTGGAATCATGTACAGAAGTATGTCTGTTTGTAGGATATCCTAAGGGAATGAAAGGGAGTTTGTTTTATAATCCTAAAAATCAGAAGATCGTTATTAGCACCAATACTCGATTTTTAGAAGATGATTATGTAATGAACCATAAGCCTATGAGTAAAATTGTTCTAGAAGAAATAAGAGAGGACACGTCTACTTTAGTACCAACAGTACAAGATGAAGTACCACAAGAGACTGCAACACGTGTCACACATGATACACAACCAGAGACAGTGCCTCGTCGTAGTGGAAGGGTTGTAAGGCAACCTAAGAGATTCATGTTTTTGGGAGAGTCTTCGGATTTGATCCCGGGTAAACATGAACTTGATCCCTGGACATATGATGAAACACTCTAAGATAAAGATGTAGTATCTTGGCAAAAGGCAATGAATTCAGAAATAGAGTCTATGTATTCTAATAAGGTCTGGGAGCTTGTAGAACCACCAGATGGTGTAAAAACCGTTGGATGCAAGTGGATGTACAAAAGGAAAAGAGGGACAAACGGGAAGGTAGAAATCTTCAAAGCAAGGCTTGTTGCGAAAGGGTATACTCAGAAAGAGGGAATCGATTATGAGGAGACCTTTTCACTGGTAGCTATGCTTAATTCTATCCAGATACTCTTATCCATTGCCGCTCATATGGATTATGAGATTTGACAAATGGATGTCAAGATAGCTTTCCTTAACGGAAGTCTTGAAGAAAATATCCATATGAAGCAACTAGAGGGATTCATTGAAAAAGACAAAGAGCATCTAGTGTGCAAGCTGAATCGGTCCATTTATGGACTAAAGCAAGCTTCAAGATCTTGGAACATTCGGTTTAACGAAGTAATCCAGTCATATGGATTTATTCAGTGTTCGGATGAGTCTTGTGTATACAAGAAGTGTAACGGAAATGTGGTGGTATTTCTTGTACTATACGTAGATGATATTTTGTTAATTGGCAACAATGTCAAAGTGTTATCGGACGTAAGGGTATGGTTATCCAAACAATTTGATATGAAGGACTTAGGAGAATGTGCACATATTCTTGGGATCAAAGTTATAAGAGATCGTAAGAAAAGGATGTTGTGCCTATCTCAAGCTTTATATATAGATACAATCCTTGCTCGTTTTAGCATGCAAAACTCCAAGAAAGGTTTCTTACCTTTTAGGCATGGAGTAGCTTTATCTAAAGAGATGTCTCCAAAGACATCAAAGGAGATAGAGGATATGAAGGCAGTTCCTTATGCTTCGACTGTGGGAAGCTTAATGTATGCAATGCTGTGCACGAGATCGGATATCTTTTTTGTTGTGGGCATGGTTAGCAGATATCAGAGTAACCTTGGACAAAGACATTGGACTGCTGTAAAACATATATTAAAGTACCTGAGAAGGACTAGAGATTATATGCTAGTTTACCAAGCAGACGATTTGCTCCCTATGGGTTACATGGATTCAGATTTCCAATCAGATAGGAACAATAGTAAGTCTACATTAGGCCATGTGTTTACTTTAGGAGGTGGAGTCATTACATGGAGGAGTGTCAAGCAGAAATACGTTTCAGACTCAACCATGGAAGCTGAGTATGTGGCAGCCTCTGAGGCAGCCAAAGAAGTGTTGGTGTAATATTCCCTAGGTCAAGTTGACCTGGTTGACTGAGCTTGAATTAGTTCAAACTCGAGTCTTGATGTTTGGGTTTCGATGTTTGATAATACATGTAGACAACACATGGAGATTGCAGATGCAATTGTTTATGTGGGAGATTGTGAAGGAGAGTCAAGTAGGTCAAGGTTGACCGGATACGTGACTGGAAAGTCCTAGTGAGTGAAGCCAGGTAGTTGTGGAAAGTCCTAGTGAGTGAAGCAAGGCAGAAGGAAAATCCTAGTGAGTGAAGCCAGGTGAAAGTCCTAGTGAGTGAAGCTAGGCAGGAGGAAAGTCCTAGTGAGTGAAGTCAGGCAGATGAGAAGTCCTAGTGAGTGAAGCTAGGCAGAAGGGAAGTCCTGGTGAGTGAAGCCAGGCACGGGAAAATCCAGATGGGTTAAGGTTGACCAGACATCTGGTGAAAGTCCAAGTAGGTCAAAGGGATTGATCAGATACTTGGCACGAGAAGAGAAAGTCCAAGTGGGTCAAAGGGATTGACCGGACACTTGGTGAGGGAGACTTAGCAGGTTAAGGGTGACCAGATGCTAGGCATGATGGACCAACAAGTCATGGATGACCGAATGTTGGTCTAGGGGGCTTTGGACTTGATTTTGGGCGAAATCATGAGCTGGATCGATCAGCCGATCGATTGGCTCATGCCCAATCTATCAGCTGATCGATTGGGCGAGTCTTTGCGACAAGACCCCTCCCAATCAATCAGTGGATCGATTGGGAAAATCGCGCGATCGCATAGAACAGCTCTGGATCGATCGGCCGATCGATCTAGAGCCTCCGATCGATCGGGTGATCGATTGGGAGGTTCTATTTTCGCATGATAAGGGTTGGATCGATCTGCTGATCGATCTAGGCAATTCCCAGGAGCACAGAGGCGCTCTGGATTGATTGGTCGATCGATCCAAAGCCTCCCCGATAGATTGGGAGCAATCCAATCGATTGGGATCTGACCGTTGGCACAGGATATAACTGTTGGCGTGCGTTCGTCTTCGGCAGAGCTCACGATTTTCATCTCAGATCTTCACAACGCTTCCACAACTTCTCGATAGAGTTCTCACCGCCAGTTCTTGAAGTTCTTGGAGGATTTTCCAAGTCAAGAGGCGGATCTACAGCAAGAAGAAGAAAGCTAGGGTTAGGGTTTTCTTATGCAAACTTGTAAGCTTTTGCTTATATTTTGTTTCCTTTCCCTTTCTTCTTGTAGTGTGAATTTGTAGGGCTTCTTCGCCTTCGGTAGTTACAGTAAAGGAGTGTTTTATTAGTGGAGGGTGCGTGAGTGTGTGGATCCTTGGACTAGTCACCTCTTCTTGAGGTGGATACCAAGTAAATCCTCGAGTTAGCGTTATGTGTTTGTATCTTTGTATTTTCCGCTGCATTTCATCACAAGAAACAAGCAACGACGAGCACGAGATCGCGCAGAGCTATTCACCCCCCTCTAGCTATATTTCGGTCCCAACAAGTGGTATCAGAGCGAGGCCGCTCTTCACCGGAATCATCGTCGGAAGGAGCAACAAAGCTAGAGGGTGAAGAAGTTGAAGCAAATTCATCAAAGTCAAAGAATTCAAGAAGCTCAACTTTAAGATGGAATTCCGAGATGGACTCGGATTCGATACGAGGGTGCCTCCACCATTCACAATGATGAGCTTCGATCTTTGGAGATCAAGGATCGAGAATTTCTTCATGGTGGAGATAGAGCAATGGTTTGCTCTAATGGAAGGCTTCGAAGCTCCGAAGAATTCAAAGGGCAAAATTCTCAAGAGGAGCAAGTGGAGCCAAGAACAAATCCAAAGATGTGAGGCCCATGACAAAGTGACCAAGCTTTTGGTCAATTTATTTCCGAGCAACATCTTGGAGCAAATTGGAGATTTTGAAGATGCCAAAGAGCTATGGAGCAAATTGGCCAAGATTCATGAGATCCCCTCCACTGTATCAAATCAAGAAGAATCCAAAGAGGGTGACTCATTGGATCAAAATCAAGAGGACTCCGAAGTTGAGAGATGCTCAACTTCCGAAGATGAAGAAGTCCAAGAAGCCTCATCTTCAAAGGAGTACAATGAAAAGGGAAAAGAGGGAGCATACTCTTTGTTCCATATACAAGATGAGGAGGAAGAAGCCTCCACCTCTAGGATTGAGGGGGAGCGACCTTTGGTGACACCGGATCAAGAAGAAGGAGAAGTCTCCACATTCGGGTCAAGAGAAGAAGAGGATGAAGAAGCTTCCACCTCCACAAGTCAAGTCAAATCTATTGGAGGAGCATCACTGTCGGAACAAGAGGAAGTTTCTACATCCGGATCAAAAGGAGAAGATGCCATCCCTACACATGAAGGTATAAATATTTCAATTAAAAATAAAAAACATATTATATGTTTTGAGTGTAGGGAACATGGGAACTACAAGAGCAAGTGCCCCAAATTGACCAAAAAGAAGGACCAAGTGGCACTAAAGGGCAAAGAGAAGCCCAAAGAGACTGCTCCCGGAACAAAGAAGAGCAAGGAGCACATTGTGTGCTTCTCTTGCAATCAAAAGGGACACTATCGGAGTCAATGTCCCAAGGGGAAGAAAGCGGTCAAGGCTCAAGGAGGAAGCACTACTCAAGGGGGAGCCTCCAAGGTAAAACGAAAGGTATCATGTGTTGAGCCTACCCCTTTAAATAATGGTAAAAAGCATGATAATTCTAATTTTTATCATTTTAATGCTATTTACCACAAAAATAGGAAACATAATAGTATTAAAGAAAAACATATGGCTCTCCATGCTAAGACTACCACATCTAGGGCTAAGAAGGTAGATAACCAACTAGTAAGTAATCCTAAGAATTTTAGGTATTTACCTAAGAAAAAGAAAAATCAAGGTTTTAGTGAAAAATCCAAGGTTGAGGGATTATGGAGAGAAAATCAAGTCTTAAGGTCAAGACTTGATAAATTGGAGAGGACTCTTAGAAAAATCACAAATGATACACAAGGATTCAAGAGTCAAAACCTAGGTCTAGTACAACAAGGGTCATCAAATGTTCATAAAGGTTTGGGATACAAACCTAAGGCTAAGAAGGATGTACCTTCTAATCATAGGGTTCCATATAGTTATGGAACCAACCCTAGGTCAAATGGTCAAGTTAAAAATACTAGGGAGGTCATCCCTAAGAGTATTTTTGCAACAAATGTGATTAAGACTTCTAAGAGGTCTAAGAAAACTAAGAAGGTCACAAGGGAAGAAATCCCTAGAGTTGACCTAAGAGATGTGACCAAGGCTTCAAAGAAGTCTAACAAGGTCACTAGGAAGGTATCTAGGGAAGTTATCCCTAGTGAATACCTAGAGCATCCAAGGAGCACCAATAGGTTTTGGGTTTCTAGGAGCATTTTCTCTACTCCTTAGATAGATTAGAGAGTGTCAACTCTAATTAGAAGGGTAGTTAACCCAACTTTGATGAAGTTGACACTCAGAGAGCATTTTCAAGGTTATTGTTAACCTTTGAAAATGGTAAGGATTAATGGCTTACTCTTGGAAAGAGTAAGATGTGCCATAATTTGAGTATTTGGATATAATTTTTAATTGACACAAGAAATCAAGTCTAAAGAAAAGCCAAGTTGGGATGTTGGCATTTTGTTAGGAAGTTAAAGGCCAATCTAAGACTTATTTTAATTTGTTACTCTTTAAAAGAGTAATATGTATCAAAATTTGAAGAATATGCTTAATTTAAATTGTCACAAATTAGGAAAAGTAAAAGAAATGTCATAATTGAGTTTTGGCATTTTTTAGGGACATTTTGGGTAATGTAGGGCTTAAACTTTAAGTTAGCTAAGGTTTAAGGATACTTAGATAGTTATTCTAAATATTTTACTTATGCTAATTTGTCATGCTTTGTTTGCCCATAATATGTCATGACATGATGTTTATTTTTGCATTCATGCCTTATTATAAAAAATATAAAAATACCATGTCATGTCATACATGCATCATGTAATAATAGGAAATTTTCTTTTGAAAATTATTTATCTTTGATGTATTCCATAACACATCATGTATTATTTTAATTCCTTACAAATCTAAGGACAAATGTCATTCATTAACAAGTAACATCCTTGGTGGATGCTCATAATCTCAAAATGCTTAGATAGATATGCATGATCCCAAGATTAGGGCAAAACCAAGAGTTTACATCTCACTAAGAACTATAAGGTGACTTGTATGTGGTTTCATACACATTAAATACAAGTGAGATGTTAGGAAGATGAACAAAACTCAAGATGTTGATTTAGTGCATTCTTTTGAGTTTTAGGTTCATCAAAACACATAGTTATGTGTTTTCCAATCATTGGGAAAGCTAATGTACAAGTCATGTGCATTGAGCCCAAAGAACATGGTTGGAAATTGGTTTTGAAAATGATTTTAAAATGCTTTTGGAAAACCTTGATGAAGACTATCTTTTGATAGCAATCATCATTGAAAAGTTAGACACAAACTAGAAGAAAATACTAAAGTTTTTACGAGTTTTCAAGTTTGTGTCAATTTTGGAAAATAGAAAGTATTTTCATAGAAAACTATTTTTCCTTGATAATATATGCCCTAAGGAATGTCTACATGAATTTTCATGTTTTTTCGATTTTTGTAGAATTTTAGGGGAGTTTCTGAAATTCACTGAAATGTATTTTCAGTTTTTCAGAGCTCCAATCGATCACCCGATCGATTGGAGTGCCTCAATCGATCAGGTGATTGATCGAGAGGAGTTCTCCCGCGAGAAGAAGCTCATTGGATCGATCAGCCAATCAATCCACGCAGTCTGAATCGATCAGTGGATCAATTCAAAAGGGTTCAATCGATTGGGACCCAACTCCAATCGATTGGGGATGCTGGTTTTAGCTGGGAAAGCCTATCTTCAGCATCTTGAACCATTTTTTGGTCTATATAACCATTCTTTATCCCTCAAAACATATTTGTATACATTAAGGGGGAGTTTTCATGATGAAAATAAGGACTGATTGGTTAAGGGAGACTAAGTAGAGGTTTAGATTGAGGTTTGGTTTCAATATTGAATTTTTGAACCTCAAAACTTCTAAATTTGGGTTTCCTAAAGGTTTAGGGATTCCAAGTCATTGTTGGTGCAATGACAGAAGTTACGTGTATGTCTTTAGGGGGAGTTACTCTTTACGGACATGAAAATCTATTTTTCATACACCTTGGAAGGTGGTTAACCTTCTTTAGTGAAAATGCTCAAGGTTGGGCATTTGAATGTAATGAAGAGTGGATATCTTCATTATTTATGTGATGTATGCTCACGGTTGAGCATTTGATGACAATGAAGGGTATGCGACCTTCATTTGAATCGTGTGTGAATATACCAAGTGGTATATGCTCAAGGATGAGCGTTGAGAATAATGAAAAGTATGGGATCTTCATTATTGTGTTGTGAACAACGAGTGAAGTTGTAAACAATGTTGGGTAACTCTTCAGAGGGGAGTTTTTGATGTGTCCAATAGGGGGAGAATGTGTGGTTAAGTTAGGTCTTCATTACCTAAAGGGGGAGAATGAAGGAAACCATCATTCTTACATTGGCATGAAAGAGAGTTGAGGCTATGAGAGTAGCCTAACTTAAAGAAGGTATTGTCAAATATCAAAAAGGGGGAGATTGTTGGTAAATATTCCCTAGGTCAAGGTTGACCTGGTTGACTGAGCTTGAATTAGTTCAAGCTCGAGTCTTGATGTTTGAGTTTCGATGTTTGACAATACATGTAGATAACACATGGAGATTGCAGATGCAATTATTTATGTGGGAGATTGTGAAGGAGAGTCAAGTAGGTCAAGGTTGACCGGATACGTGACTGGAAAGTCCTGGTGAGTGAAGCTAGGCAGTTGTGGAAAGTCCTAATGAGTGAAGTTAGGCAGAAGGAAAATCCTAGTGAGTGAAGCCAGGTGAAAGTCCTAGTGAGTGAAGCTAGGCAGGAGGAAAGTTCTGGTGAGTGAAGCCAGGCAGATGAGAAGTCCTAGTGAGTGAAGCTAGGCAGAAGGGAAGTCCTGGTGAGTGAAGCCAGTCACGGGAAAATCCAGATGGGTTAAGGTTGACCAGACATCTGGTGAAAGTCCAAGTAGGTCAAAGGGATTGAATGGATACTTGGCACGAGAAGAGAAAGTCCAAGTGGGTCAAAGGGATTGACCGGACACTTGGTGAGGGAGACTTAGCAGGTCAAGGGTGACCGGATGTTAGGCATGATGGACCAACAAGTCATGGATGACCGAATGTTGGTCTAGGGGGCTTTGGACTTGATTTTGGGCAAAATCATGAGCTGGATCGATCAGCTGATCGATTGGCTCATGCCCAATCGATCAGCTGATCGATTGGGCGAGTCTTTGCGACAAACCCCCTCCCAATCGATCAGTGGATCGATTGGGAAAATCGCGCGATCACACAGAATAGCTCTGGATCGATCGACCGATCGATCTAGAGCCTCCGATCGATCGGGTGATCGATTGGGAGGTTCTATTTTCGCGCGATAAGGGTTGGATCGATCAGCCGATCGATCCAGGCAATTCCCAGGAGCACAGAGGCACTCTGGATTGATCGGTCGATCGATCCAAAGCCTCCCCGATCGATTGGGAGCAATCCAATCGATTAGGATCCGACCGTTGACGCAGGATATAGCTGTTGGCGTGCGTTCATCTTCGGCAGAGCTCACGATTTTCATCTCAGATCTTCACAGTGCTTCCACAACTTCTCAATAGAGTTCTCACCGCCAGTTCTTGAAGTTCTTGGAGGATTTTCCAAGTCAAGATGCGGATCTACAGTAAGAAGAAGAAAGCTAGGGTTAGGGTTTTCTTGTGCAAACTTGTAAGCTTTTGCTTATATTTTGTTTCCTTTCCCTTTCTTCTTGTAGTGTGAACTTATAGGGCTTCTCCGCCTTTGGTAGTTACCGTAAAGGAGTGTTTTATTAGTGGAGGGTGCATGAGTGTGTGGATCCTTGGACTAGTCACCTCTTCTTGAGGTGGATACCAAGTAAATCCTCGAGTTAGCGTTGTGTGTTTGTATCTTTGTATTTTCCACTGCATTTCATCACAAGAAACAAGCAACGATGAGCACGAGATCGCACCGAGCTATTCACCCCCCTCTAGCTACATTTCGGTCCCAACAAGAAGTTGTATGACTCAGGAACTTCCTAATGGACTTAGATGTGATTCCTGGTTTGCCCAAAATTATTACAATTTATTGTGATAATAGCGGTGCAGTTGCAAACTCGAAGGAACCATGAGCCCATAAGGCGAGTAAACATATAGAGCGCAAGTACCACCTGATATGAGACATCGTCAAGCGAGGAGAAGTTGTCATCGCCAATATTGCATCAACAGATAACCTGGCAGATCCTTTCACTAAGGCCTTTCCGGCGAAAGCTTTTGATCGATATGTGGAAGGGATGAGAATCAGATGTATGGCAGCAGATATGACAGCTTAGTCTTTTAGTATAAGTGGGAGATTGTTAGAGTATATACTAAAAGCCTAGCTTTTGTAAACATTTATTTTTGAAATAAAAGTATAACATTGGTCAAATGTCTACATTTATTTATTAAGTGTAGTTGTTTAATTAATTTATATTGTAGATAACATGGTGCGTGGTGTCACACACAGAAGATCATGTTATCAGTTCTTTATAAATTATAAACAGTTGCTCACGATTAAGAAGGAAAGGAATAAACCATTGGAATAGTCATAGTGTAATTAGGTATTAGTTTATCTTGACTAATAAATTACACTAGTACACTCTAAGTGTATTGAGTAGGATCATTTTAGGCAAGTTCTTTTTATACTAACTTAATAAAAGAACTAGACCTTAGTTATTATGGAAGTGTGTGCTCTTAATCCTAATATAATAATAAGCATATATATTTAGTATTTATTTCTTTAACTTATCAAAGGGTGAGATTTAGCTCGATAAATCAATAGGCCCGATAAGTTGAGAAATGATATTACTTATAGTGTGCGTTGTTGATTATAGAGGGAAACTGTGTCCTAGTTATCTAGGTTGAGAATGTCCCCAAGAGGAGCTCATAAGGATTGTCATGTTAAACCCTGCAGGTGGACTTAGTCCGACATGACGATAAGGTTGAGTGGTACTACTCTTTGACTAAGACATTAATTAAAGTGAGTTGTCAGCAACTTAATTAAATTAATGGACATTCGATATTTTAAACACAGGGAGACTAACATACTCATGATAAGAAAGAGCTCATAATTTAATTTGGGATTGGTGCGGTAGTGCAATAATAACTCTCTAGTGGAATGAGTTATTGTTGATGAACTTGAGTTGTGTGTTCGGGGCGAACACGGGATGCTCAAGCTCATTGGAAGGCCAAAACCAGTTTTTCCTCTAGGTCCCTTTCGTAGTCTCAATGAAGCATTAAATCCACTCATGAAAAACCCATCTTGGTGTCCAAGAAGGGGCCGACCCATGGCTTGGTGACCAAGCCAAAAGGGCCGGCCATAAACTCCTTGAGGTGGTTGGCCACAAGTATTTTGATGGGTGTCACCCACATAATTCAAATTATGAGGGGTGTTTTGAATTTTTAAAATCTTCTCTTTGTAGATATCTACAAGTTTTAAAAGAGAGATTTTAAAATATAAAACTTTCCTTATTTGAATTAGGCCACATGGTTTAAAAGAAAGTTTAAAAGTTTTAAAACTTTCCTTTTTAACCATCCTCGTGGTTTTAGAAAAAAAGGAAGAGAAGTTTTAAAATAGAAACTTTCTATTTTTGTAAGCATGTTAAAAAAGGAAATTTTAGAAGAGAAGTTTTTAAATTTTAAAACTTTGTTTTAATTTTTTAAAAAACTTTCCTTTTTTTAATATCCACAATAGGAGAAATAAAATACAAAGTAACACAAACAAGTAATGGGATGGAGCATCATCCATCAATTGTAACTTGTAAGTCATTAGGTGACTTTTTGTAGTGAGAAGCAGCATAAAGGGAAATCATGCCCTGTAATATAAATGAAAAAATAGCACAAATTTAACCAAATAAAAGTACCTATAAACATATCTCAATCTCCTTGTGATATTAAAAAAGTATATCTCGGTTGACATAGTAAAGGGCACATTCACTTGGATGTGGAAGTCTAGACAAATAAAAGATCATTTAGAGAATGACCTGAAAAACAATTATTTCCTTTTCATCAAGAATACTAACATAGTGATATTTGGAATGTAACTTGCAACATCCAAGCAAAGTAATTCATTAAGCCATGACTCAATTGAATCCTCAGTAGCATATCTGCTAGATTGTGCAATTCCATCTTCTTGAAAAGCTTACCAGTAAATGGAGATGGAAAAACACGAGAGTTTCAGAGGCAGATAACGATGTCATTACCTCGCTACAGGCCATTGCTTAGTCCCCCTCGTGTGCAACCGTTTGTGAATGGGCTACCTCGTGAGGCATCGCCCCCCCCCCTCGCATGCAGCCGTTCGCAAATCGACTGCGAGTGAATTAGTGGTCTGGAGAGGCTGCTACCCCCTTGAGTGTGGTCGCACCTAAAGCATCTGCTCATCGCCTGGCGAGGTTACGCACGGTGCTGCGGAGAGGGAAGAAATAAGATATAGGGTTACCTTTGAACTCCTTGCTTACTGCGAAGAGGGAAGAACCTGGTGTGCTGCAAATAGGAAAGGAAAGAAGGGGTGGGAGAGAGGAAACCTAGCGGCGATAGAGGAAAGGAAAGGAGATGGAAGAAACCTAGCGGTGATAGAGGAAAGGAAGGAGAGGGGAGGAAATAATGATCGAGTGGGAAGGAAAGTTTAGGTTAATATGTTTATAAAATAATGACATTTATAAAATATGTCACCATACAAAGTTTGATATGATAATTTTTATAAAAAAATAATTAATGGTAAAGAATGTCATTATAAAATATTTATAATGACATTTTTAATAAGTGTCATATAGAAAATGTCACAATAGACTTTTTTTTCTTGTAGTGTACCTGGTGTGTAGATACGGGAACCACTGATCATGTCTGCAATTCATTGCAAGGGTTCCAGGAAATCCGATGACTACATGAACGAGAAATCACAGTCTACATGGGCAATGCTACGAGAGTGGCGCCTGTTGCAATGGGAGATGTTTATTTATCTTTTGATAGGAATAAAACTTTGATTTTGAGAAATTGTCTTTATGTACCATGTTTTAGAAAGAACTTGATTTTAGTTTCTAAATTATTTATGGATGGATATTCTGTTTCTTTTGATGACAAAGTGGTTGTCAAGAAAAATAGGGTGGTTATCTGTTTTAGTACGTTGGTTGGAAATTTGTATACTCTTAATCCAATAACTCCCACGATGTAATAAATGAAAATTAATAACACATCTTCTAATTCTAATAAGAGAAAGCAACCTTCGGAAATGAACCAAACATATCTTTGGCATCTAAGGTTGGGTCATATTAACTTGAGTAGGATTCAAAGGTTAATAGCCGATGGACCTTTGGGTTCATTGGTAGTGGAAAACTTTCCGACCTACGAGTCTTGCTTGGAAGGAAAAATGACCAAAAGGACTTTTAAGATAAAAGGGATATAGAGCCAAAGAAGTGTTGGAATTAGTTCATTCTGATTTGTGTGGGACTATGACTATCCAGGCAAGAGGTGGTTTCGAATATTTTATCTCTTTTATAGATGACTATTCGAAATATGGGCACATTTACTTGATGCACCTTAAGTTTGAGTGTTTTGATAAGTTCAAAGAGTACAAGGATGATGTGGAGAAATGTCATAGTAAAAGTATCAAGACACTACGGTCTGATCGTGGTGGAGAGTACCTCTTAGGAGAGTTTAGGAGTTACTTATCAGAGGCTGGGATTCAATCCCAATTGTCTGCACCTGGTACACCCCAACATAATGGTGTGGCGGAATGAAGGAATAAGACTCTTATGGAAATGGTTAGATCAATGATGAGTTATTCAAAATTACCAAATTCATTTTGGGGATATGCTCTGGAAACGGCGGCATACATTCTGAACTTGATAGCTTCTAAGTCAGTACCCTCTAACTCCCACAGAATTGTGGAATAGACGTAAGCCTAGTTTGAAACACATTCAGATTTGGGGTAGTCCAACACATGTGTTGAAGGGAGACGTTGATAAGTTGAAATCATGTACAGAAGTTCGCTTGTTCGTGGGATATCCTAGAGGAACGAAAGGTGGTTTGTTTTATAGTCCTAAAGATCAGAAGGTCATTGTTAGCACCAATGCCCAATTTTTAGAAGAGGACTATGTAATGAACCACAAACCCATGAGTAAAATTGTTCTTGAGGAAATAAGAGAGGACACTTTTACATTAGTACCAACGGTACAAGATGAGATACCACAAGTAACTGCAACACGTGTCACAAATGATGCACAATTACAGGTAGTGTCTCATCATAGTGGGAGGGTTGTTAGGCAATCTGAAAGATTCATGTTTTTGGGAGAATCTTCAGACTTAATTCTTGGTGAACATGAAGTTGATCCCTGGACATATGATGAAGCACTCCAAGATAAAGATGCAGCATCTTGGCAAAGTGCGATGAACTCTGAAATAGAATCTATGCATTCTAATCAGGTCTGGGAGCTTGTAGAACCACCAAATGGTGTAAAAGCCATTGGATGTAAATGGTTCTACAAAAAGAAAAGAGGAACATACGGGAAGGTGGAAACCTTTAAAGCGAGGTTTGTTACGAAGGGGTATACTCGGAAAGAGGGAATCGATTATGAGGAAACTTTTTCACCGGTAGCCATGCTTAAGTCTATCCGGATTCTTTTATCTATTGCTGCTCATATGGATTATGAGGTTTGACAAATGGATGTCAAGACAGCTTTCCTTAATGGAAGTCTTGAAGAAAACATCTATATGAAGTAACCAGAGGGATTCATTGTGAAGGGTAAAGAGCATCTTGTATGTAAGCTCAATCGATCCATTTATGGACTAAAGCAAGCTTCAAGATCTTGGAACATCCAATTTGATGAAGTGATCCAGTCTTATGGATTCATTCAGTGTCTGGATGAGTCTTGTGTATACAAGAAAAGTGACGAAAACGTGGTGATATTTCTTATACTATACGTAGATGACATTTCACTCATTGGCAACAATGTCAAAGTATTGTCAGACATAAGGGTATGGTTGTCCAAGTAGTTTGATATGAAGGACTTGGGAGAATGTGGACATATTATTGGGATCAAAGTAATAAGGGATCGCAAGAAAAGGATGTTGTGTTTATCTTAAGCTTCGTACATCGATACTATCCTAACTTGTTTTAGCATGCAAAACTCCAAGAAAGGTTTTCTACCTTTTCGGCATGGAGTACCTTTATCTAAAAAGATGTGTCCTAAGACATCAAAGGAGATAGAGGAGATGAAGGCAGTTCCTTATGCTTCGGCTGTAGGAAACCTAATGTATGCGATGCTATGTATGAGACCGAATATCTATTTTGTCATGGGCATAGTTAGCAGATATCAAAGTAACTCAGGACCAGGACATTGTACTGCCGTAAAGCATATATTAAAGTACCTGAGAAGGACTAGAGATTATATGCTAGTTTACCAGGCAGATGATTTGCTCCCTGTGGGTTACACGGATTCTGACTTCCAATCAGATAGGGACAACAGTAAATCAACCTCGGAGTATGTGTTTACTTTAGGAGGTGGAGCCATAGCATGGAGGAGTGTTAAGCATAAATACGTTTCAGACTCTACCATGGAAGCTGAGTATGTGGCAGCCTCTGAGGCAGCTAAAGAAGTTGTATGGATCAGAAATTTCTTGATGGGCTTAGATGTGATTCCTGGTTTGCCCAAAGTTATCACAATTTATTGTGATAATAGTGGTGCAGTAGCAAACTAGAAGGAACCACGAGCTGATAAGGCAAGTAAACACATTAAGCGCAAGTATCATATGATACGAGACACCATAAAATGAGGAGAGGTTGTTATCACCAAGATTACATCAGCAGATAACCTGGCAGATCCTTTCACTAAGGCCCTTTTGGCAAGAGCTTTTGATAGGCATGTTGAGGGGATGAGAATCCGATGTATATATGGCAACATTTATGGCAGCATAGTCTTTTAGTATAAGTGGGAGATTATTGGGATGTATACTATAAGCATAGCTTTTGTATGAACATCTGCTTTGAAATATTTTGAAATGAGAATCACTTTGGTCAAATGTTTATATTTTATATTTATATATATGTTAATGCAGTTGTCCATTTAATTTATATTGTAAATAACATGGTGTGTGGTGCCACACAGAAGATCATGTTATCGGTTCCTTATAAATTATAAATAGTAGCTCACAACTAAGATGGATTGGGACAAACCATTGGTACGGTTGTAGTGTACTTTGGTATTAGTCTTTCTTGACTATAAAATTATACTAGTACACTATGTGTGTATTGAACAGGATCGTTTGAGGTTATTCAATTTGTACTGACTACATAAAAGAACAAAACCTCTGTTATTATGGATGTGCGTCCTCTTAATCCCTATATAATAACATGCACGTATACTTAGTATTTATTTCTTTAACTTATCAATGGGTGAGATTTATTCGTTAAATCAATATGTCCGATGAGTTGGGAAATAGTACTGTTTATATGGTGTGTTGTTTATTATAGAAAGAATTTGTGTCCTAATTATTTAGGTTGATGATGTCTCCTTGAGGAGCTCATAAGGATTATCATGTAAACTCTGTAGGTGGACTTAGTTCGACATGATAATAAAGTTAAGTGGTACTACTCTTGGAATCATATGTTAATTAATTGAGTTGTCAGTAACTTATTCAATTAACGGACATACAATATCTTAAACACGGGGAGATTAATGCACTCATGATAAGAAGAAGCTCATATTGTAATATGGGATTGGTGCGGTAGTTCAATAATAACCCTTTAGTTGTATGAATTATTATTGATGGACTTAGGTTGGGTGTTCGAGCCGAACACAGGAAGCCCAAGCCCATCAGGAGGCCTAAACCATTTCCTCCCCTAGGTCCCTGTTGTAGGCTCTATATAAAGCCTCACATCCACCCATCCATAACTTGGTTTGGTTTAACTAGGTTTGATTTAAGTTGGTTTAGTTTAACTTAACTTGGTTTAACTTGGTTATAGAAAGAGAGGTTTTTTATAAATATAATTCGGTTATAGAAAGAGAGATTTTTTCTAAACAGAATTCTGTTATTTTTCTTTCTTTGTAACCGACGGCAAGCCTATAAAAAGGAGTAGGTGGTGGCTCCTAAAACCTAATTTTCCTAATTCCACAATTCTCTTCTCTCCTCCTAGGGTCGGCAGCACACATCCTTCTCCTTGTGGTCGGCGCCCCTCACCTCCCCTCTTCCTCCTTGGTGGCCGGCGCCACTTCACCTCCACCTAAGGCCGGCACCATTCTTCCCAAGCTAGGGCTGGCGCCCCTCCTTGCTAGGGTTAGTGCCCCTCCTTGCTAGATCACTTGGTGGCCGGTGGCTTGAAGAAGAGGAAGAAGAGGAGAAGAGGAAGAGAAGGAAGAAGATTAGAAGGTGCCCCATCCTAGAGCCTCCTTTTGTAGCCAGTGGTTTGGAACCCAAGAAGAGAAGGAGGGTGGTGTTGTCTTGATAGGTCGTCACCCACACGACACCCAAGAAGAGGAGAGGAATATGACAGAAGATCAAGAGGTCTTTAGCTACAAAGAAAAGGTACAACTAGTTCTTAATTCCGCTGCATAATTAGTTAAATTTTCTTTGTATCGATTTTGAATACCAGCACAAGAGGCCAGCGATCTTGTACTTCGATCAAGGTGTGCTTTGATCCGTCAAGAACTTGCTTGATTAATCAAACACGTCTGATCGAACATGCGGGTTGCTAGGAATAGTTCTGTACTTGTACAATTTTTGTATGAGGAAATTTAAACAAAACGGAATTCCAGCGCCTTCACTTTGATCCGTGCTTGGAGTTGCGCTACCTTTTCTCCATTGTTTATCCGCAGGTTTGTTAGCTGGATTTGGAGGATGTCTCGCCTTGCTAACTTTGCTTCTGAAGTACTTTCATAGAGTTCTAGGAATTTCTCCCAGAGCTCTTTGGCGGAGTCATAGCTGCCGATTCGATTGACCTCCTAGGGTAGAAGGACGCTCAACAGATGGAACTCTGCTTTACCATTCATCACCAAGTCAGCTTATTCTTTCTTCATCCATAAACACTCTTCCTTTCTAGCTCTATGTTGGTCCTTGGGGGCCACAAAACCATATTTCATAATTAACAGAATCTCAAAATCTATTTTAAAAAAATACCTTCATCCAACGTTTCCATTGCGTGAAGTCTTCCTTAAACTTTGGTGGATGAATGCTTGCACTGGCCATCGTCCCATTGTTTCAGTTAGCGATTAGTCCTTCTGAGGCGTCCTTACTCTGATACCAATTGTAGAACCCTTGGCGGCTGACTAGAGGGAGGTGAATATCCTTGCAAAACAAAGCAAACCTTCCTCGATCTTTATAGCTTTATCAAAATTAACACTTGCATCAAAATAATTAAAAGATGAAAATTAAAAATAATAGGCACAAAGAAATTACATGGTTACAACCGGGGAGGTTGTTAATCCAAGGAAGTTGAAAGCGCACTAAACACACCTTCAGGCGGAGAAGCCTCTTACAGCAGTTGAAGTACTTAAAATACGAAGCTAGACAAAAGAAATCATTTACAAGTGTTCTATCTAAGCTTCAGGGACCAGGGCTATATTTATAGCCCTGGTCGAGGCCCCTGAAAGGGTTCTAGGTGTCTGGGAGGGGATAAACTTTTATCCCCGTCACAATGGAATACGCCACGTTGCATTTTGGATAATTTTTTGCTCAGGGCACCCGGAAGGGTTTCGGGCACCCCGAATCAGAAAGTCAACATTCTGTTGACTTTTCATCCAGACCTTCCACTCCAGTTCCGCTCAGTCTGGTCTAGGTCTTCCGCTTCGGCTTCACTCGCTTGGGTGATCTCGGCCATTCAGAGTAGGGCTCACCTGAACCCAACTCGAGAAAACTTCCGCTTGGTCTTCTCGTCCCTTGGAAACACCGTGCGCCTCCTTCTCGTCTGCCCGCGTACTCTTCTGCAGCACCTCATCCCTCGAACGCACCAAGCCCGCCGACTCTCTTTTGTGCCATCCTTCTCGCTAGCTGCGTCTTTTGCTCGGCTTCCTGTGCTCCTAAGTTCTTACACACTTAGACACAGGGTTAAAAACTAATAGGACCTAACCTGACTTAGTTAATCACATCAAAACTACCTTGGAGTACTAACATTAGGGAATTAGAGCTTCCTTGAAAAGGTAATTGCTCAAGGTGTCTAGATGAGCTCCATAACTAATAGGAAAAATCATCCCATTCTTGTTGGTGTCAACTCTCCCTGGGTGAAGCCACAAAACGTCTCACTAAAGCATTAGAACTGACCATGAGGTCAATCTACCAATAGGCAGTTATATTTTAGATCGAAAGGTGCCTCACAACTGAGAAGGCTTTGTGGAGATGCACTGCTTGGGTCTTCAATTGGGACTAGAGTGGCTTCTACAGAGAGGAACAAATATTAAAAGAGAGTCCTTGACATTTTACTTAACATTTATTTAGCAATGAACTTTGATAGTAGTATAATAACAATGGAATAACTTCAAAGGAAAAAAGCAATTGATATATAATAAGTTGCGAAGTACATAACTTTAGAAGCTCAAATGGGAGCTTCCACCAATCCATCACTTTCTTCTCTCGTCCTTTAACCAAATCATTCTGCAAGTCAATGCCCTTAATTTTCACATGTTCTTCACACCCTTCTTCCTTAAGCTTCTCAATTCCAATTTTCATGGTACCCACTGTTAGTGTAGGAAGCATCAGATAATCAAACCAAAGTTTTGATAATGAAAAAAAGTTCAAAATTAAGGATCATTGTGGTTCTAATAAGTCTAACTGAGTGTACAGAAAAATCCTAAATGAATTTAGGGAAGGTAAAAGTCCTAGTGGATACTAGGTAGGTGTAAAGCCCTAGTTAGGCTAGGCAAGGAAGTCCTGGTCCAAGGGACTAGGAAGAAGTCTTACCAGGTTGAGGATATCGAGCGAAAAATCCTATTGGTCTAGGATAGTAGGTGAAATTCTTGGAGGTCACTAACACCAGGTGAAAGATTAGACGGGTCGAGGATCAAACGTCTAGTAGAAAGTCCTAAAGTCTCAGATGCTGAGCAAAAGTACAAATGGTTTGGAAGGCCAATTTGACATTATGTAAACTCTCCTAAGAGGAGTAGGTGAAGATGCATTCCCCGTTGAGGAAATAGTAGGTGTTGGTTTGACCTTGGGTTTCATGAAAAATCTGAAAGTCAAAACCAGACAATTCTGAGACTGTCAAAATGCTATGTTTTCATTATGCTAACTCTATTTTTTTTTTTTGCAGGGGTATCTTTTTGTATTTGGACATGTTTTACAAGAGTAAAAATGTATAAGTTAGCATTAGGTTAATAGTGCTCGAGGTGCCTCGGAGGTGCACAAAGATACCTCGGAGTTGTGCGAAGGCGCCCTAAATAGGGCAGAGGTACCCGCAAGCATATGAACATTGAGGATAAAGTTCTCACTGTGGGGGGACTCCTGGAGTGTATGGAAGGTGCCTTGGAGCATGGTGGAGGCACCTCGGAGCTCCTAGAAGGCTCCCTCAGGCGGATAAAGAGCACAATCTGCAGAGTTTATCGAGTCCAAAGCTTAGGGGATCATTTTTAAAGTTGAAGGCACCTCGGACAAGGCTAGAGGCACCCTCAATGCTCCATAAAAGCCCTATTCAACCAACCATCTACACAGAACTTCAAGAGACACAACTCCAACGATTTACTCTCTTGCACGCTGCTCCAAAGACAACTCGATGACACTGTCACACTGCTCCGATGACCGAAAGCATGAATATCCGAATCTTTAGTTGTTAGTATAATTTCATTTATAACACTTAAACTATTATCACTTGATGTTGAATTGAGACACACATGAGAGAGGGGGGGGGGGGTGAATCACCTAGTTTTAAAAATTTCTCTTTTTCTTTTTAAATCAAAAGTATGCAGTGGAATTAAACACAAAAAGAGAAGCAAAAATACAAGTACATAAACTGTTTTACTTGGTTAGGAGCCTTCAGCGACTCCTACTCTAAGACTTTGGTCCTACGGACCTATCGATGGGTAATTCACTAAAGACCTCTTTTGAAATCATTGGAAGAGGGAATCAAGTACAATAAAAAGAATAGAAAAAATGTAACAAACTACACTTTCCTTTATGCAAAACTTAAGTACAAAATGAAACTTCGTTACCAACACTTGTAGTTTTAATGGATTGGGCTCGATGTTGGATGACTTCTTAGTGGTAGTCAAGCATAGTAGTGTTGTAGCAGAGTAGCAGCATGAAGTTAGAACAGTCAAAATGTCACACGCTTGCATAGAAGCTTGTAAATAAGTTGTGTCCAATGCCTTAGTCGATATCCTATTTTATTGAGTGTTGAAGGCGCCTTCCATAACACTGAATGTGCCTTCAATGCACAAAGATTATCCCAAATAGCTTGCTTCTTATCGTCGACGAAGTCTGATTTTATCTGTTCAAAGGCACCTTCCAAGCTCCTGAAGGCGCCTTCCATCACCCAACTTAAGGTGCCTTCCGTCGCATGGAAGGCGCCTCGAGTACTATTCACCCGAGGTATTTTATACTCCTTTTGCCTTGTAAAATGTGTCAGTCTAATATAGAATATTTAACCTACAAAATAAAGTTAGCATAATAAAAATAAGGTAGTAGTAATAATTAGATTCTGTTTCCCTAAGACCAGGATCTAGTCACGGTCTCAGTTTAGGTTTTTGAAATGGACCTAAACTGGACCGATGCCTACTGTCCCCTCAAACGGGACACACCCGCACTAAGTCACTCTCTTCCAGTGACTTACCTTCACTTACCAAATGCCAAGTTATCTCTTTGACGTCCAATCTGACTCACCAGGTCTTCCTACCAGAATCACACATCCGGACTTTGCCAATTAGGAATCGAACATCCTGACCTCCTTCCGGAATCGCACATATGGGCTTCAATTCATCGTGAATTTAACATCTTGACTTCCTGCCAGAATCTCACATATGGACTTCCTATTTGGTGTATGATCCTCTTGACCCATCAAGTAACAAAATTTTCAATGGTAAAGTTTTTAATAAAAACTTGCAAGTCTATTTCAGCGAGGAGTTAATGCTAAGAAAAATTTTCAAAGGAATTGTCAAAATTTACAAATAATTTTTAAAATTTTGAAAATTGAATTTTGCAAAATAAGATATTTTGAAAGCTAAATTTTGCAAGAATTCTTTAACCCATTTTCAAGAGAAATTTTTAAATAGGTTTCAAAAATACTTTTCAAGGAGGTATTGCAAACTAATTTTAAAGTTTAATTTTTCAAATTACTTTTGAAAATAATTTTTCAAATTATTTTTGAAAAAATATTTTCAAACAGAATAACTTTTCAAAATATTTTAAAAGTGATTTTCAAAGTAATTTTTAAAATAATTTTCAAAGGGATAAAATACTTTTCTAAAGATTTTTTAAAATTTTTTTTGTAATACATTTTCTACCAACGAAGTTTTTAAAGTATTTTTTCAAAACACTTTTAAAAGAAGGGTTGTAAACTATTTTTCATAAAGATTAAGTAAAGTAATAGTTTTAAGTAAGTTTCAAAAATATTGTTCAAAACGTTTTTAAGTTTGATATTTAGTGCAACTTTTGAAAAAAAAATTCAAAACAAATTTTTAAATATCTATTCAAAACATTTTTCAAAAAAAATTTAAGTAAGTTTCAAAATAATTTTTTTTTGTTAAAACTAATAGTTTGCAAGTAGTAAGAAGAATTTTTTTTTGAAATAAGACATTTTGAAAGTAGTTTTCAAATAGCCTCCCCCTAGATTGGATATTATTTTAAAAAATAATATTCATCTAAAAATTATCCTTAAATGTTTAACCATTAGTTACTAGCTAACTATCAAAAGATAGCAGTGTTCACTTGGTCAGTCAAGTTAAGTAATAATGCCCAATTAGAAATTTACTGAAAAGGACTACTTAACTTGATTAATGTACTATTATATTTTTCACCCAGATTTATGTTGATGTACTAATATAATATCTGAAGTTTAGGCAAAGGCTTATGCATCTCACACCATTCTAAGTTTTTTGAATACACAATCAGGGTAGACCAAGTGTATTTGTGAGATGCTCGTTATCTAGATATATAGGATCACACTTTCTAGGAATTTATCCTAAACTAAGGCAAAAACAAATTTTGAAATACTAAAGAAATAGGAATTTTTAGAAAACATAAGTAATGAATTTTCCTAGAATTTACAAATCACTTAAAAATTGTTTTAAGGAGAAACATATTGTACTCTTTAATTAAATTTATAAAGAGGAATTTCCTAGATTATCCAAATAAAGTGATCAAAAGTAATTGAATAGATAGATCGAGTTAAGCAAACAAGCAATATATACAAGTACACTGAATACAATCAAGTCTAGTCATCATCGACAGGTGGAGGTGGGGAATGATTAACCACTCATAATGCCTGAAGTATCAACTGCATCTATAGGTTTAGCTGTCTAAATCCGATGGTCATCTTCCCTCAGAGAGAGGTGAATTCCTCTGAGACTGACTGTCGGATCTGTGCAGAAGACTCCTCAAGTCTAGCAAGGTGGTTCTATATGGAAAGCAAGTTCGAGGGCTAGGTTAGGGTCGAAAGAGGTACATAGAGCTCCTCAATCGTAAATCCCGGCATCTCCTCCCCCTTGGCCAGAATGACTGGTGGGATATCCTCCTCGACCTCGTTTAGAACAACTGGCTGAGGACCCACTCTTCAAGCTAATTCTCCCTAAGCAATAGCATATATATATACTAATGCAAGCTAACGCTGACCAATCTCATCATATGCGCTAAGGGAAGTAGGTGTACCCTAGGTCATATCTACCCCTATGATCATAAATATGAAAGTCAAAATGTGACAATAGGACATATGAATCTATCTCCTAGTGATGAGACTGGATGCATGAACGATATTCTGAAACATATGTAATGCAATGTCAATGTCTAGTCGTTGGTATAGTGCATAAAGGAAGAAAGAATAGAAGGGTCACATCATTACAATATCGTGAGATGTAATCAACAAAATGTAGGCGGTAAGAACTCTATATAGGATATAGTCCTGAACCCTAAGAGAGAGAGAGATTTGAAGTTAGTCACAATAAGTACTCTCTCCTCCCTAAAAAAATACACGCGGATAGTATCCAATATAATATGGGAGTAGGGTTCGCCAAAATGGCAAATCCCTACTAGGATAACATAAAAAAGGACACGCAGATCGCCTAAATCCTAAACTATATAATAGAGTGGGCGAGAACCTAAAGTCCTTACCACCTACTCTGGTAGACTATGTCAAGTCATCGACCTTAACTAGTTAATATAAAATTAGGCGCATAAGTCTAAGTTTATTGAATAACTACAGTAAACTAATCTATCTAACTTATAATAGTCTATAACTTCTATAATAAGGGAACAATAGAGGGTAAAGAACGTCCTACATAG
Source organism: Zingiber officinale (assembly GCF_018446385.1). Taxonomy (NCBI): domain Eukaryota; kingdom Viridiplantae; phylum Streptophyta; class Magnoliopsida; order Zingiberales; family Zingiberaceae; genus Zingiber; species Zingiber officinale. Next base: position 31,457,404 of record NC_055987.1, read on the forward strand.
AAATCTAGATTTTAATGCAATATATGAATGATCTAGGAAATCTAGCCTAAGATGCTCAGTAGGGAATCTGGCATCGGTAGAGAGACACTACTGGAGCTGGCCTAGGATGGAATAACATTCCGTCACTTCCTAAAGTAATATATACATACAAATATTCAAGAAAAAACACACTAATATAGAGAAATAATTAGATAGATCGAGTTATAAGGTACCTAGGCGACATAGTTGGAGTTTTGCAGGTGAAAAGTGGAGAAAGAGGTGTAATAGCCGACTGGAAGGCGCCTTTTTGAATAGATTTCATAGATAGAGTGAAGTCTTCGTTCGTTGATAAAATTCGGGTTAAAGGCACCTTCAGGCCAACGAAAGGCACCTTCCATGCATTATGGAGGGCACCTTCAAACACGTTGAAGGTGCCTTCAGTCGGTTGGGCGGGAATTTTGCTACCCTTCCAAGGGCGCTTGCGATTGTATCGAAGGTGCCTTTGACATCAATTTTTTTAAGGTTTAAATTTAAGTTTTAATTTTAAGATTCATTAAGTTTTAATTTTAAGTTAAGTTTTTAATTTTAATTTTAATTTTAGTTTAAATTTAAATTTAATTTAAGTTTAAATTTTAAGTTTAATTTAAATTTTAAGTTTAACCTATGTTTAAATTTTAATTTTAATTTTAATTTTAATTTAAGTTTAAATTTAATTTTAGTTTAAATTTTAAGTTCAATTTAAGTTTAAATTTAATTTTAATTTAAGTTTAAATTTTAAGTTCAATTTTAGTTTTAATTTTAGTTTTAATTTTAATTTTAATTTTAATTTAAGTTTAAATTTAATTTTAGTTTAAATTTTAAGTTCAATTTAAGTTTAAATTTAATTTTAATTTTAGTTTAAATTTTAATTTTAGTTTAAGTTCAATTTTAGTTTTAATTTTAATTTTAATTTAAGTTTAAATTTTAATTTACGTTTAAATTTTAAGTTAAATTTAAGTTTAAATTTTAATTTAATTTGAATTTGATTTGAATTTATTTTAATTTGAATTTAGGTTGAAGTTAATTTTAATATAAATTTGAATTTGAATTTAATTTTAATTTTATTTTTTATTATTTTTAAATTTAATTTAATTTAATTTAATTTAATCCTTATTCATTTCACCTGATCTATATTTTCAATCAAGAGAATCCTATAATTTTGTGAGATAAGTTAAGTTGAATTTCAGGGTATAGTTTAACTTGTGTTAGATTCAATTTTAGCTTTAGATCCAATAAGTAAGTATTCTTTGGATAAACATCTAGGTTGTGGTGAGTCACTTGGATTTCATTAGAGTAATCATGTGCTTTAAAATTTTCCAATAGTCCTATCCACGGAACTTAGTATGCAACTTTGGTCTAACTAGTTAGGATTAGTAAGGGTAGTTTCAATTAGTTCTGCTAAGTCAAATGCACCAGGTCGAAACCATATCTTCCTAGACATGCATAGACAGAGCTTCCCTAACCTACTATCATCCCAAACTTCACTAGTACTGTTTGTCAAGTTAAATTTTATCCCTAATTGTTGTAGTCCTAATTACCCTTAATGGGTAAGGTTTATGTTTTTGAGGTGCCAACTAATTTGAAGCCTCCCCTTGAGTCATAGATTTTCCTTTTAAGTTTTTGTTTAGGTTTATAATTATAGTAAACTTGATTATAGTTTTGTTTATGGGTTTTGTAATTTTGATTGGATTTATGTTTTGATTTTATAAATTTTCTTGATTGACTTAAATTATTTTAGGTTTTATTTTTAATAATATGAATTTTATCTTTAGGTACATAATATTGATTTTGTCCTACATTATTGGTTAAATAAGTTTTAGGAACCCAAACTTTTTCAGTTAGTTTTTTATTTTGAGTTAGGGTTAGAAATAATTTAAGGGTAGAGTTAGACTTGTATCCAAGTCTGGATTTATTGTATACATCTCTTTGGGATCCAAGTATCATGTTTAGATACTTGGTTCCCGAGATAAACTTTTTCAATTGATCTTTTAGTTCTTTGACTTGACTTTTCAAGATAGAGTTTTCTTCCTCAAGTCTTGTAACTTGAGTTGAATATCTATCTTGAACTTGATCAGTTAAAGAGGTTAAGTTCAATTGTTCCTTAAGGGTGTTATTTTCCTTAAGGAGGAGTTTAGCGTGTTCCTTAGTTTTTGTTAATTTTTGTTCAAGCAAGAAATTATTTTGAAAAACTTTATAGTATAATTAAAATTATCCCATTTGGTTTGTCTAAATCGGATGCGGATCCATTGCTTGACTCATATTCAGACTTGTCTTCTTGATCTGATTCACCTCCCGTTGCCATCAACGTGAGGTAACTTGGTTGCTTTGGTTCACCGACTTCTGATCCGTCCAAGGAGGACTCGTACCGAGTCGCTTGAAGCGCCTTCTTCTACTTTGTCTTCTTTGTTTTGTCTTTGGTCGGGCGTTCGTGTTTAAAGTGCCCCTTCTTGTTGCAATTGTAGTACATTACGTTCGCCTTTGGGTTGTTGGATGTGGTCTTGTACATCTTCTTCATATCGTGCTTGGAGAAGTTTCTCTTGCGTCTAGTGAACATTTTTATTATCATGTTCACTAGCTGCTCTTCTTCATCAGACCCTGATTCGGACTCGATCTCTAGCTAGGGTTTGGTTCGAGTTCATGCTTTGGCTTCCTTTGAAGTATCTGCAAGAAAAGCGATCCCTTTCTCGACCTTTACAACGTTAATTTGTTCATGCAATTCCAATTCACAAAATAGCTTGTCTAGTTTTAACTTTGAAAGATTTCTCAAAACTTTATAGACATCTATGATTGATGCCTATAGTGCATTTCAAGAAAATGAATTCAGAGCATACCTGACGATGTCGCGATTCTTGAGTTGATGTCCAATCATGTGTAGGTCATTGAGGATATCCTTGATCCTCGTGTGTAGTTGACTTGCATTTTTTCCATCCTACATTTTGATATTAAATAAAGAATTTAATAGGAGGTCACATTTTGTTACCCTTGAGTCGTCCATTCCCTTGTGTAATTCAACCAATTTGTCCCACAATTCCTTTGAGTTGTTGAATGGTCCGACTTGGTTCAACTATTTTTTGGTCAATCCTCCTTGGAGGGTATTTAGTGCCTTCTTATCAATCTGGGCCTTCTTCTTCATATCCGGGTTCTAGTCCTCCGGGTCGATAGGTGTTTTGCTTGCTTCGTCAATCGGTGCCTGGTATCCACGTCAGATTGAGAACCACTGCTCAATGCCTATCTTCAAGTAGCCTCCATTCTCTTCTTCCAATACGAAAAATCATTTCCGTTGAAAAGAGGAGAGCAAGTAGTACTGTATCCTTCGAGTTGGGTCATTTGAATTATCTTGCAAAAAAGATGAAAAAAATGTCCCAAAACTAGATCTTGGATTAGCAGAGTTTGAAGTAAAACAAATATTGATGACTCGAGTGGTGTTGCACCAACTTTAATTAAAAATCAAATGAAAAAGAATTATTTAAAGAGGTAAACTTTACCAATTCAAATAATATATGAAAAACTGAAATAAAAAAATAAAACAATTCTCCCGAATTGATTAGTGGTTGCACTAATTTAAAGTAAAACCTGACTCTAATACCACTTGTTGGATCAAGACGCATGTGAGAGTGGGGGATGAATCATGTGGTTTTAAAAACTTTTATTTTTAAATCAAAAGTACATAACAGAATTAAACACATAAATAGAAGCAAAAACACAAGTACGCGAACGATTTTACTTGGTTCAGAGCCTTCGGTGACTCCTACTCCAAGACTCAGGTCATGCGGACCTATCAATGGATAACTCATTAAAGACCTCTTTTAGAACCGCCAGAAAAGGGGATCGAGTACAATAAAAAGAATAGAAAAATTATAACAAACAACACTTTCCTTTATGCAAAACTAAGTACAAAATGAAACTTTATTACCTAACACTTGTAGTTTTAACGGATTGAGCTCAGTGTTGGACGACTTCTCAGCGGCAGTCGGGCACATTAGTGTCATAGCAGAGCAGTAGCATGAAGTTGGAGTAGTCAAAATGTCGCACGATTGCATAAAAGCTTGTAAATAAGTTATGTTCAATGCCTTGGTCGAGACCCACTTTTATTGAGTGTTGAAGGTGCCTTCCATAACACTGAAGGCACCTTCAATGCACAAAGATTTATCCTAAATAGCTTGCTTCTTATCGTCGATAAAGTCTGAATTTATCCGACCGAAGACACCTTCCAAGCTCTCGAAGGCGCCTTCTATCACCCAACTCAAGGTGCCTTTTGTCGCATGGAAGGCGCCTCGGGTACTGTTCACCTGAGACATTTTATACTCTTTTTCCCTGTAAAATGTGTTAGTTCAACATAAAATATCTAACTTGTAAAATAAAGTTAGCATAATAAAAATAAGGTAGCAGTAATAATTCGATCATGTCTCCTTGTCACCAAGATCTAGTCATAATTTCAATTTAGGTTTTTAAAATGGACCTAAACTGGACCAACGCCTACTGTCCCCTCAAATGGGACGTGTCCTCATTGAATCACTCTCCTCCAATGACTTATCTCCACTTACCAAATGTCAAGTTATCTCCTTGACATCCAATCTAACCCATTAGGTCTTTTTGCCAGAATCACACATCCAGACTTCGCCAATCAAGATTCGAACATCCCAACCTCCTGCTGGAATCACACATCCAAACTTTAACCGATAGAGAATCAAACATCCCCACCTCCTTCCATAATCCTACATCTAGACTTCCTGCCTGGTGTCTGGTCCTCTTGACCCATCAAGTTAGTTAACCCTGCGCACTGGTAACAAGGTTAGATCAACAACACATCTAACTTTAATCCACTTATCATTCATCAAAACTCAGATTTGATCATTGGTGCCAATTTCACCAACACTTTGTACTTGTACTTATTCAGAATTATTAGTGGATTTCCCAACGAAAGTGATCGACGATCATGGACCTTAGAATAGGAGTCGCTGATGGATAGAAAAGAAGCTATAGAGGGGGGGTGTGTGGGGTGAATATCACTCGTTAAAAACTTTCTTTTATCGAAACAAATAGATCAAAGTAAAGCAGCTGAAAAGAAAGAGTAATAAAGATAACTCAAGTGGTTACTTGGTTCGGAGTCTATGTCGACTCCTACTCCAAGACCCGTGATCCTTGATCGCACCGATGGGTAATTCACTATAACTATTCTTTTCGAAACCTTCAAGAAGAAGCAATTCGTATAAATGAAAAGTATAAGATAGTAACAACCTACTATCTTATTTGAGATTAAGTACAGTGCAAGCTAAATGAAAGTATATCGAAAAGAATAGCGATGAAGATCGTCGGCACTTTGTCGGAGCAGTAGTTTACTTGAAGATGAGTAGCAGAGTAGCACGAACGATAGCTTTAGCACAGAGTGATTTAGAATTCTATCTTCTACCTCAAACCTCGAGCTCTTCTTTTATAAGCCTTGTTCAGTTGACCAAAAACCCGTTCGATTGACTAAAAACCTGTTCGGTCGACCGAAAACCCATCGATGGACCGAAAACTCGTTCAGTCGACTGATCTTTTCAGTTGACTAATCCTCCTATCGATCAACTGAACCCCTTACTTTCCTTTTTCACTAAAATCTAATTTTTTCACATTTATTATCATTAATTGATCGATTGACTGAACATAGCAGTTTCCCTATTCGCCAAGATTCACCATTAATTCTCTATTAATGCTTTTATTGTTCGGTTGATCGATCCTTGGATTTGGTCAACCGATCAGTTTGGCTTCCATTTTTTACTTTGGCTTGATCTAATATTTATTCTATATCAACCTGGTTTGGTCGATCGATCCATGGGTTCGGTCGACTGATCAGACCGGTTCCTGTAAAACAGAGTTAAACAAAATATTCCTGCAAAACAAAGTTAGGATAGTAATAATTGATGCATGAGTAGTAATTAACAGTAGAACTATCTTGGTCTCATCTTAGAAACCTTCTCGATTTCTTCAGTTGGATCAACGATCTAGGGTTTGTTCCTTTCTAAACACGACCTCACCATCGCTCCTCTCCAGTTGTTTATCTTAACTTATCTGCCAAACATTAGTCCTCTAGACCTGTTTAGACTTTGTTGCTTAGCATTGGATCAACTCACCAGGGCTTCCTCTCGATACCAGATCCTCTAGACCTATCAAGCTTCCTTGCCAAGTGTCGGATCCTCTTGACCCACTTGGACTTCCTGCTTAGCTTCCACTATCTGCTAAGACTTTTTGGGTTGAGTAAACATCCTGCATACTTAGTTAACTTGTTAGATCACAACATGACTTAACTTGAACCTTTGACAACATCAAAACTCAGGTTCAATTCCGGTGCACCCTACACCAACAGTCGCCACAAGCTCCGAATCAAGTAAAAAAATAACGTGTTACCTTTGTCTCTGTTGATTTTTCTTTTAAATTCTTTCTTTCTGTTGCATATACTATTGATTTACAAAAAATGTGAAAAATCCATGAGCGCTATTCACCCTCCCCCTCTAGCACTTTTTGATCCTACAATTGATATCAGAGTGGAGGGCTCTGAATTTGTACAACCACAATAAGATCATTTTGTTGCTTTTTTTTTGCAAAAATATATTTCTTTTAAGAAAAAAAAATATTCTTATACCTTTTTCTTAATTTTGCATTTTTAAATTTTTGTCATAAGTTAGATTTGGTATAATAACCTCTTTTGACAAAATTCTTATTTCTTCAAATTTTCTCGAAATGGGTGCAACACCACTGGAGCCATTTTTCATCTTTTTTTCTCCCGCACTATTAATCTAAGACCAAATCTTGGTATCTCTTTCTTATCATTTTTTTTATGAGGGTCTTTTTTTAAAATGGTCCATCAAGGAGATTACAGTAATGCTCACCTGCCTCTTTTCTCTAGTGAGGATTTTGACTCACTATAAGAAAATTAGTCTATAGTGACATTATCTTAATGACACTTATTTATAAGTGTCATAATACACACCTTATAATGACATTTATCAAAATAAAAACAAAAATAATTAAAAATTAAATATCAAATTAGATCCTTTATCTTGACATTTTAAATAAATATCATTATTAATTTATTAATAATTAGTTTAATCTATTAATAATGAGTTAACTTAAAACCCTTCTCCGAACTTTATGTTGGTGTGAGAAGCATCCGATGATCGAACTCAAGTTTTGATAATGGCAAAGGGATTCAAAGTTAAGTTTAATTGTTATTTAATATGTATGATTGAGTGTTTCAGGAAAGTCCTAGTTGCGGTTAGGCAGGTGGAAAACCCTAGGGGGTGGGTCATAGGGGGTGATAACTTTATGCGGAAAGTCTTGGTGGGTCGAGGGCTTCAGGCAAAAGTCCTAGGGGGTGGTAACCCTAGGTGGAAAGTCCTGGTGTCGCAAACCAGGTGGAAGACTGGACGAGCCGGGAAGCGGGAGTCCAGCAGAAAGTCTGGAAGCATCGAGCGCCAAGCAAAAGTCCATTCGATCTAGAGGATCATACTAACAACAGGTAAATCTCCTGAGTGGAGTAGGTGAGGACGTGTTCCCCGCAGAGGGAACAGTAGGCGTCGGGTCGACCTAGGACTTCTGGTCGAAAATTTGAAGTCAGACTCGGACAGTCCGAAGACTGTCAGAATATTATATTGCTTAATATTTGTGCTAACTTAGTTTTACAGGATGTGTTTGTAGACTAACATGTTTTGCAAGGCCAAAAACTAGAGTTTAGCCTTGGAGGAACAGTGTCCGAGGCGCCTCCATGGAGCTTGGAGGCGCCTCGGGTGCAAGCCGAAGCCAGCTGTCTAGAGGAGTTGGAGGTGCCTCGGATGAAGCTGGAGGCGCCTTGGACCAAGGCTTGAAGGTGCCTTGAAGAGGCTTGGAGGTGCCTTAAAGCAGATAAGGTGCGACCAGGCTTGTGCTGATCCACCCGTGCGACTCGGCGACCTGGAGGCACCTTGGACAAGCTTGGAGGCGCCTCGAGCACTGTATAAAAGAGGGATTCGAGCAGCACTTGAAAAACAACAATTAAGAAGCTATCTCTCACTAATCTGCTGCTCAAGAGTCGACACTAAAGTGTTGTTGCAGTCCCCGACGACCCAAAGCTTCATTTACTATTACTCTGTTGTCGGTATTGTTTCAATTTCAGTTGTACTTATTCCTACTTGTACTCATTCACGATATTTTAGTGATTGCCCAAAGTAAACGCTCAACGAGCGTGGGCTTTGGAGTAGGAGTGTCCCAAGGCTCCGAACCAAGTAAAACCACTTGGGTCTTCTGTGTTTGTTTCTCATTTCCGCTGCGTTAGTCGTTGTTTTTACGAATTCGAAACGAAATAGCCACGAGCGCTATTCACCCCCCTCTAGCGCTTCTCGATCCGAAAATTGGTATCAGAGTGGGGTCGCGTTGATCTGGTGCAACCACCAATCACGCAATTTTTTTTCGTGGTGTTTTCGATTTTACGGAGTCAATTAGAATCTAGCTTAATAGCTACATTCTAATTCCTTTTTACGAATCAGTTTTTGCTCGAAGTTGATGCAACACCACTCGAGCTCGTAATCTTAAGTTTATTTCCCGCACTGCTAGTCCAAGACCTAGTCTTGGGACATTTCTTCTATTTTTTTTATTTTGCATACTATCAATGGCCCAACAAGAGGGTTTCAACACCGTTCTTCCCCCGCTTTTCACCAGAGAAGATTTCGGGTACTGGAAGGGACGAATAGAAACCTTCCTCAAAATCCAGTTTGAGACGTGGATGATCGTCAAGACTGGATTGAAACTACCAACCGATAAAGACGACAAGTCTACACCCTGCAAAGAGGAGCTCAACAGAGTTGGTCTGTTTTCAACCGCAAAGGAGCTGTGGGAGAAACTGATAGAACTGCATGAGAGCACCTCAGACACCAAAGTAAGTAAACGTGATTTATTATTTAATAAACTATACAATCTAAAAATGCAGGAAGGTGAAACGGCGAGTTCACTCCACGCACGTATTCAAGACATCCTCAACTCCCTCCATGGAATCAGGCAAAAAGTTGAAAATAGGGATATTATCAGGTATGCTCTTAATGCTTTTCCAAGGAGTACATTGTGGCATCAATGGTAGATGCCTACAAAGTCTCCAAAGATTTATCTTGTATAAAACTAGATGAACTATTTTCTGAGTTTGAACTACACGAGCAGACTAATGCACAGCCAATCGAGAAAGGTGTATCTTTGCTTGTAGGTACCAGCAGAACTCGCGAACCAAGATCACGACAAAGAATTGAACCCGAGTCGGAAGAAGAACCCGACTCAGACGATGAACTAACAACCGAGCTCGTAAACCTCATGGGGAAGCTCTACAAGAAGAAGAAAGGCTTCAACAAAAGAGACCTAAAGAAGGCAGTATAATCCAAGGAGAGTCAACCCAATTCAAAAGTCAAGTTCGAAGTGATCTGCTACGGGTGCAACCAGAAGGGGCACATCAAGGCCAACTGCCCTAATCAGAAAGATGCAAAGAAGTGAAGGAAGAAGGCCCTCAAGGCAACATGGGATGAATCATCCTCAGAAGATACCGACGACGAACTCGATCAGACGAGTCTCCTCGCACTGATGGCCCGGGACCAGATCGATGTGTCCGAGAGCGAAAGCAAGTCGGAAGTAGAATCGGAAAGAAGCTACGGATCCGTATCCGTTTCCGAAGGGCCAGACCCCGCTGTAAGTATTCCTCGACTAAATAATTTAGTTAATTATTTATTATGCAAATTAGCAAAATCAAATATTAGGGTCAAGTCACTTCTAAAGGAAGTAGCAGTCCTTAAAGAAGTGACTAATTCCAAGACCTTGCCTGACTCAGTTCAGACTGGAAGTTCGACTCAAGTCCAAAAACTTGAGGAAGAAAATTCTAGTTTGAAAACTCAGGTCAAAGATTTGGAGAAAACTTTAGAACGATTTTCTTTGGGCTCCAAGAACCTTAACCTAATTCTTGGGACACAAAGAGTCGTTTACAACAAAACTGGGCTAGGATATAAAACCAAAAAGAAATATAGATCTTATCTATCCTTAGTAAACAGAATAAATAGTAAATCAGTCCAAGCATGGGTACCCAAGTCCAACATGATCAATCAAGCTGGACTTGGTCAATATTAGATCCCTAAGGATCAAATACATTACCTCGATAGACCATATCGAGGCTATGATCCAGGGGGAGCTAGTAGAAAAACTATATTAATAAAAAGAATTTAATTAAAATTTAAATTCAAATTAAAATTCAATTTAAAATTCAAATTAAATCAAAAATCAAATTAAATTCAAATTAAAAATTCAGATTAATTTAAAATTTAAATCAAATTTATAAATTAAATTCTTACAAAATCTTAAAAATCCAAGGGAAAGCTCCAGAATAGCTGGCACCTCCAAAACTTAATATACCCGACAAGGGTAACCAAGAGTAGACTACCCGGCAGGGTAATTAAGGTTAGAATAAAAAGGGCTAGGTTTAACTTGACTCACGGTACTGGTGAAGTATTGGATGATAGTATGTTGGGGAAGCTTAGTCATTGCATGTCTAGGAAGATATGGCTTTGACTTGGTGCATTTGGCTAAGTGGAACTGACCGAAGCTACCCTTTATGGATCCTAACCAGTTAGATCAAGGTTTTGTACTAAGTTCAATGGGTAGGACTATTTGGAAAACCTCGAAGGCATGGTTACTTTAATGATGTCCAGATGACTCACCATAGCCCAGAAGTTTATCCAAAGAATGCATATTTGTTGCACCCAAAGCTAAACTTGAATCCAACATAAAGTTAAACCAAACCCAAAAAATTGAACCTAATTCATCTCACAATAATTATAGGATTCCCTGATTGAAAATTTAGATCGGGTGAGATGACTAAGAATAAATTAAAATTAAATTATAAATTAAAACTAGATTAAAATTAAATTAAATTATAAATTAAAACTAGATTAAAATTAAATTAAATTATAAATTAAAACTAAATTAAAATCAAAATTAAAATTAAGTTAAAATTGAATTAACATTTTGCAAATTTAATTAACTTAATACTTTTTCAAAATTCAATTAATTTAAACACTTTTCAAAACTTTAGTTAACTTAATATTTAAAAAAAAAACTTAGGGAGTCTACATGTACATTCCTATGCTACCCAGGTAGAGATCTACCATTTGGTGATCCCTACTCTCATATCACATTAGACACCATCTATATGCACTTTTTCGGGAAGGAGAGACCATTTGGCCTGACTGAGTTCAGGTCAACTCTTCTGAGGGTTCAGGACTACGTTATCTATAGAGTCCTGACAACATGCATTTTGTCGATCACATCTCGTGATGTCACGAAGATGCGATCCTCCCACTCATTCTTTCTGTATGCCCTGAGTCAACATTTAGACATAGACATAGCACTGCATATGTTCTATAACATTATACATGCATCGAGTATAGTCACATCAGGGGTAGTCCACATGCCCTACTATCATATCTTGACTCAGATCTTTCCTCCCTTAGGATAGACACGGCCGTCGGGACACTTATCCCCCTGACACTATATGACGAGTTAGGACAGCGTAGTCTTCGGTTAGCCAGTATAGAGGTCACCACTGAGGGGACTCTAGCCTGGAAGGGTCGGCCACAGCCAGTCGCTGCTCCGATTGCTCCAGAGGCCGAGGATGTGTAACGACCCAACTTTCCCTATTCCGAGTTCTAAATGTCCTTAAAAATATTTATAAATGCTTTTAAAATAGTCTAGAGATTTTTAGAAATTTTTAGAGTATTTTTATGCAATTTTTGGAGATCGTTTGGTATTTTTACTAAACGAAAGAAGTTTTGACAAAAAAACGTCCAAGCCGAGATTCGAACCGTGGACCTCGGACCTGAACCGAGCCTTAACCGAATCCAGCTAGCCAACTGTTCCGCAAACGTTTTGTAAATGAATATGGAACGAAATACATTTAAGCAGTAGTTAAGGAATAGGAAATAAATTGAAATAAAAAGGGGCGGATGAGGGAATCGAACCTGCGATCTGTGGCTTCGGCCAAAACCCGGCTGACCAAGTGTGCAAACGGGCGGTGTTAATTAAGGAAAGAGTGAATAATATTTAAGGTATAGTAATTAATAAAAACCCTAGTTATAAGAAAAGGTTTAGGTTTTCTTTTTCCCGAACCCTAATCCCGTTTCTCCTCTCCTTCGCGTGCGACGGCTATGCGGGCGGAAAACACAGCACGAGGCGACGGCGCTAGGGTTCCTCTTCGGCACCGGCGAAAGGATTTTTCCGGCTGGTCTTCACCCGTGCGTGACCACCTCGACGAGGGGAGCTCGGAAACATAAAGAAGCCGCCGAGATTTGAAGCTTCACCTGAACCCCAGATCTCTCCCTCTTCGGTTGTGAGTCCAAGGAACCGAGGTAAGACGCTTACTCACCTGCGGTAAGGGTAGCTCTCGAATTCTTGCTTCTTCTTGTTGTTTTCTTTGATATATGCCGCTAGGAGGGTGTCCTAGAGTTGCTGCCGTGAGTTGTTAAGGAAGATGGAAGGGGTTTTTGATTGGATTAGATTTTGGACTTTGCTTATTCTTGTTTTCGAATTAATCTATGAAGATTGATGGTTAGGGTTTGCTGCCATGTACTTTAAAAAGCTTAATAAAATCCTTCTGTGAAGCTTAATCTATGAAGAATCCTTCTGTTAGACTTAACAAAAGCTTAATACAAAATTATTGATTTCTAACCTATAATGAACCATCTGTATTTGCCAAGTATATAGGCTTTAGAGTTCCACGACATAATCTGCACAGGTTCGAAGTTACAAGAGACTATGCAGGCAGGCAACCTAAGTATGTGCTATTGGTGCATGATAAACCTAAGTATGTGCTATTAGTGCATGATAATTAACATGAGTTCCATGAGATACTACTGATTACTACTAAAAGAATATGTGTCAGATCATGGAGACAAACTTATATAATTCTCTCTATATATATGGTCGGAAACTCAAATAACTATAGGTAGACGTCACATCAGAAGTTCAAAGTTCTTACAACACACAGGAAGTTAACTTGAAACTAAAATGTAGTGCTCCAAGAAACTTTCAGCTACAAACTATAACTGCCATTTGACTATTAAGTAGTCAAATTCAGTTTTCCTTGATTTATATATGTTGTAGCATGCTTAAAGAAGTTAGATTTGCTTTCCTTTGATTTATTCTGTTGATATATGCTTAAAGAATCCTGTTGCTCTATAAAAAACTCTAGGATCTGCCTGTAGGTGGAAAAAATAAGAGTTCTAATAAATTCTTTAGAGGTTTATAAGTAGTTATAAGAAAGAGAGACCAAGGTCTTAATAGGATCCCTAAGTTTAAGAATTGGGATCAGCAGCACACCAAGTGCTCAAAGAAATGCCAAGGAATTTTATTATAAGAACATAAAAAGAAAATAAGTATTTTATTTTAAAGCAAAGCTAGTACCCGACTTCCAAGGTTGTCGTTAAACAAATCCAGGTGACCAATTCCAAGGTCTTGGCCCTGGTAAGACCAAGGTCTTTACCCTCGTAGGATTGATGACTAGCTACCACAGTCCCTATTAGGGAGCGCGCATTGGTATTAAGCCTGGGCCCCAAGAGAAGTTGATTATTATTTTAAAGTAATAAAGTATAAGTTTTGAATCAAATGAAACAAGCTTCATTTATACTTAGAGTCAGAAAGTTTAGCTTCTTTTAATTCGAAGCATGCAGTATTAGTTTTATTTGTTTCCTGATTAGTTATTTAGCATGATTAGTTTTATCTTCTAGCATGCAGTTTTACCCTTGTATAACATGATTAGCTATTAGAATTACATGAGTAGATTCCTTAGCTTTTCTTTGCTTTTAGATTAACATGAGCAGCTATGTTTATGCTTTATTTTCTTTTAGAGCATACAATTTCTAGTTCTTTCTGTATACATGCATATCCGTGTTTTTGTGAGTTAGATAGAGCTTACTAAGCAAATTTTGTTTATAGATTGCATTTTCTCTTACTGCAGATAAAGGAAAGGAAAAGATTTAGCAAGGAAGGCGACAAGGTGGTGCAGATGGTGTGTGATGCCAGGACTGTGGGAGAGAACTGGGAAGTTTTGAGTTTTCGTGTCTAGTGGATATGAAGTAATCGAGTTGTACTTTATAGTTGATGTCATCTGAGATTGTATTTTATGTTCCAGGTTTTATTGAGTTTATTCACGTTTTAGAATGCATGCTGTGATGAGGTTCTATGTAATAAGTAGATATTATAGTTTTTGACTCTTATTAAACTGCATGGGTGTTGATACATGTTCCAGCCGCCTGTGGCTGAAGTATATATTTTATGTATCTTAGCTTATAGTCCCCGGTACATGGGAGACTCTGCCAAAATTTTTCGGTAAGGACACCTCGTGGTTTCATTCATACCGGTTAAGTAGAGTTAGTAGTTAAGTAACGGTCATCTTTAGAGAGTAGTATAGTATAGTAAGAAGGGTGGTCGTTACAGTTGGTGTCAGAGCAGTCCCCATTCTCCAGCATCACACATCAGCACCAGCTTTGTCATCTTCAAGTAAGAAAGTATTTAAGTTTTTCTTTTATGCTTTCTTTATTATTTGCAGTATAGAGTATTTGCTTATATGCGCTTTAGTAAGATAGAAGTTTAGTTTCTCTTTTATCTATATAAATAAGTGTGTTTAGAAAGGATAGAGAAGATATCAAGTCTTTTTCCTTGCATAATTAGATGTCAAGAAGAGGACGTCCCTGTACCGCTCGTACTGAGGACCGAGCTCAGGAGAACGAAGAGCCCAGAACAGCTGAACCAAATCTCTCTGAAGTTGTTGCTCAACTCCAGAGACAAGTAGCAGAGCAGCAGCAAGTGATCGTCAATCTGATGGTGAATCAACAGCCAGTCCCTCCCACTCCTCCAACAATCAATGTGGAGACTCCAAGGGTGACTGAGGTTCCACCAGCCGCCCTGGAAGTCCCCACAGCACCTAGAAGACAAGAAGCATACCTGATACAGTGGCTGAAACTGAAGCCAGAGAGTTTCTCAGGCACGACTAAGCCCTGGGATGCTCAGGCTTGGTTCAAGACACTGGAGAGCACCATGGAGCTTCTTGACTGGCCAGAAGTCGAGAAGGTCAAGTGTGCCTCATTCTGCCTATGTGGAGATGCTCGTATGTGGTGGGAGAGAGTTAAAAGCAAGAGAGCAGTCAATCAGATGAGCTGGGCTGACTTTGAAGCAAAGTTTTATGAAGAATTCTTCCGCCAGCGGATCACCAATAAGCATTATGAGGAGTTCATAGAATTTAGACAAGGTGACCTATCAGTGGAAGAAGCAGTAAAGAAATTCAATAGGCTAGCTCGTCTCTGCCCAAAGTTAGTAAGCACGGAGAAGGAACGAGTTAGACTGATGCTCAGGATGCTGAGGCCAGTGATAGCACTTAATGTGAGTAGTGGAACTCACCAGCCTCAGACCGACGAAGAGTTGGTCAGCAGAGCATTAGTTGCTGAGCACTATTTGGACAGCATTAGGGCTCAACGAGAGCAGCATAAGCTAGTCAAGATCGAAGACAAGACAACTGGAAGTCAGAAACCTTAGGCAAATAAGCAGAACTGGAAAGGCAAGGGTCACAAGAGAAAGCAGTGGAACTCAGGAGGTAACCAGAAGGGAGGATCAACAGACAAGCAGACCAAGTTCCCTCCCTGTCCTAAATGTGGGAGAACACATCCAGGAGTCTATCTTCTGGGTAAGACTGGATGTTATTCCTGTGGTCAGGAAGGACACATGGCGAAAGAATGCCCTAACAAGTTTAAAGCACCTCAGCCACAACCAATACAATATGGAGGCAAACCTCAGCTACATTATATGACTGCAACTCTGGAAGGACCTCAGCTCAGTCAAGGAAGGTTGGAAGCCCCACCAGTTCCAGCCAGTGCCAGAGTATTCTCCCTCACTAAAGAGGAAGCTGCTAGTGCCTCCACGGTCGTAACAGGTCAAGTAGTTATTTTTCAGTATTTAGCTACTGCACTATTTGATACTGGAGCAACCCATTGTTTTGTATCAGTACCCTTTGCCAAAGAATTACAGGTACCTACAGAAAGCATGAGCTCCAAGTTCCTGACGACCCTACCTTCTGGGGAAGTCATGGAATCCAACCAGTGGCTTCGGGTTGTACCAGTCAGAATTTCAGGCCGTGAGCTATGTGTAGATCTGGTAGTCCTCGCCATGCAGGATTTTGATATCATTTTGGGTATGAATTTCCTCAGTAAGTACAGTGCTTCAGTGGACTGCCGTAGAAGAAAAGTGATCTTTAGTCCAGAAGGTGAACCAACCTTTGAATTCGCAGGAGTGCCAAGGAGGAGGACCCAGAAGCTTCTCTCTTCTCTGACAGCTCACCGGATGTTAGCTAAAGGGTGTGCTGGTTTTCTTGCATTCATTGTGAGTACAGAAGAACAAGAAAGACCCAAGCAGGAGGAAGTTCGGGTAGTCTGTGAGTATCCAGAGGTATTCCTAGAAGAGCTACCTGGACTATCTCCCAACAGAGAAGTAGAGTTTGAAATTGAATTGGTTCCTGACACCAGCCCAATTTCAAAAACTCTGTACCGAATTTCTCTAGCAGAGCTAAAAGAGTTACAAGAACAATTTTAGGAGCTACTTGACAAGGGTTTCATCCGCCCTAGTCATTCACCCCGGGGAGCTTCAGAGTTGTTCGTTAAGAAAAAAGATGGATCTATGCGGATGTGCATAGATTTTAGAGCGCTGAGCAAAGTAACAGTTAAGGACAAGTACCCCCTTTTATGAATAGATGATCTATTTGATCAGCTAAAGAGGGCAACAGTGTTCTCCAAGATAGACCTGTGCTCTGGGTACCATCAGTTGAAAGTGAAGAAAAGTGATATACCCAGAACAACTTTCAAGACCAGATACGGACACTATGAGTTCGTAGTCATGCCTTTTGGTGTGACTAATGCACCTGCAGTCTTCATGGACTTGATGAATAGAGTGTTCAGAGAATACCTTGATAAATTTGTCATCGTGTTTATTGACGACATTCTAGTCTATTCCAAAACCCCAGAGGAGCATGACACATACTTGAGAATAGTCCTGCAGACCCTACAGTAGAAACAGCTTTATGCCAAATTCTCGAAATGCGAGTTCTGATTAAATCAAGTGGCATTTCTAGGTCACATTATTTCTAAAGAAGACATTTAAGTGGATCTAGCCAAAATAGAAGCAGTCAACAACTGGCATAGACCTAAGAACACTAGGGAGATCAGAAGCTTCCTTGGTTTAGCTGGGTACTACAGGGAATTCGTGGAGGACTTTTCCAGGATAGCTTCTCCACTAAAGGCCTTAACTAGGAAGAACAAGAAGTTTGAATGGTCAGACAATGTGAGCAAAGTTTCCAAACACTGAAGAAGAGATTGACCAGTGCTCCTATCCTAATAGTTCCAGAAAGTGACAAGAGTTTTGACATCTACAGTGATGCTTCCAAGATGGGCCTAGGAGTTGTACTCATGTAAGAAGGAAAAGTTATAGCTTATGCTTCCAGACAACTCAAAGACTATGAGAAGAACTACCCCACTCATGATCTTGAGCTGACAGCTGTGGTCTTTGCACTGAAACTCTAGCGACACTACTTGTATGGAGTCCAGTGCAGAATCTTCACCGACCACCAGAGCTTGAAGTATTTCTTTACTCAGAAAGACTTAAACATGAGACAGCGCAGGTGGCTAGAGTTGTTAAGGATTATGACTGTGAAATCCTCTACCACTCAGGTAAAGCTAACAAAGTGGCGGATGCACTAAGTCGAAAGTCCAGTGCAACTCTGATGTCTTTGTCATCATTAGCCCTGCCACTGCAGAAGGAGTTGTCAGATTTCAGACTTGAAGTTATTTATGGGCAACTCTATGCATTGACCTTAGAGTCTACCTTGCTTGAGGATATACAGGGAAAACAAAGTGAAGATCCAGATATCTAGAAGATCAAGCAAGGGATACAGAAAGAAGAAAATTCGGAGTTTCGAGTATCAGACAGTGGAATTCTTTATCAGGGGAGCCGTCTTTGTGTCCCCAATGATGAAGAGCTGAGAAAGAAAATTTTAGAGGAAGCTCATAGTACACCATACTCCATGCATCCTGGTTCTACCAAGATGTACCAAGACGTGAAACAGAGGTTCTGGTGGTCTGGACTCAAAAGAGATGTAGCTAAATATGTCAGTACCTGCCTGACATGTCAGAGGGTCAAAGCAGAGCACCAGAGACCAGGAGGAGTTCTATAACCTCTCCCAATACTAGAGTGGAAGTGGGAAGACATCCCCATGGACTTCATAATAGGTCTCCCAAGAACCACAAATGGATATGATACGGTATGGATGATAGTGGACAGATTGACCAAGTCTACTCATTTTCTAGCCATCAAGGTGTCCCACTCTATAGAGCAGTTGGCACAGTTATATGTTAAGGAGGTGATCAGACTTCACGGAGTTCCTAAATCTAATGTTTCTGATAGAGATGGGCGCTTCACCTCACACTTTTGGGAGTGTATTCAGAATGCACTAGGCACCAAACTCAAGTTCAGCACAGCCTTCCATCCTCATACTGATGGGCAGACAGAGCGAGTAAATCAGATTCTAGAAGATATGCTCAGAGCTTGTGCACTAGATTTCAAGGGAAGTTGGTGCAAGTACCTATGCTTAGCTGAGTTTGCCTACAATAATAGCTATCAGGCCACCATTAAGATGACACCTTATGAAGCGTTGTATGGTAGGAAGTGCAGATCACCCATTTGCTGGCAAGAAGCAGGTGAAAGAAAAGAAATGGAAGTGGAACTGGGCATTCAGACAGGGCTGATAGATGAGACTACTCAGGCTATTCAGAAGATCAGACAGAGAATTGAGACTGCCCAGAGTAGACAGAAGAGTTATGTTGACACACGCCGTAGGACACTTGAATTCCAAGTAGGGGATTCAGTCTTTCTCAAGGTTGCTCCGATGAAGGGAGTGATGAGATTTGGCAAGAAGGGCAAATTAAGTCCTCGTTATGTAGGACCTTACCTGATCACAGAAAGGATTGGGAAAGTAGCTTACAAGCTGGACTTACCACAGGACATGTCAGCAATACATAACGTATTTCATGTCTCCATGCTAAAGAAGTGTCTCCATGACCCTAGCCAAGTTATTGAGCCTCAGTCAGTGCAGGTTCAGGAGGATCTTAGCTATGAGAGTAGACATACACAGATAGTGGACAGAGAAGTCAAGAGACTAAGAAACAAAGAAGTGCCACTAGTGAAGGTTATCTGGCAGAACCAGAAATACGAGGAAGTCACTTGGGAGCGTGAGGACAGTATGAGACAGAAATATCCAGAACTATTCTAAGTTTGAGGATGAACTTTTTATAAGGTATGGGGGATTGTAACGACCCAACTTTCCCTATTTCGAGTTCTAAATGTCCTTAAAAATATTTCAAAATGCTTTTAAAATATTCTAGAGATTTTTTAGGAATTTTTAGAGTATTTTTATGTAATTTTTGGAGGTCATTTGGTATTTTTACTAAACGAAAGAAGTTTTGACAAAAAAACGTCCAAGCCGAGATTCGAACCATGGACCTCGGACCTGAACCGAGCCTTAACCGAATCCAGCTAGCCAACTGTTCCGCAAACGTTTTGTAAATGAATATGGAATGAAATACATTTAAGCAGTAGTTAAGGAATAGGAAATAAATTGAAATAAAAAGGGGCGGATAAGGGAATCGAACCTGTGATCTGTGGCTTCGGTCAAAACCCGGCTGACCAAGTGTGCAAACGGACGGTGTTAATTAAGGAAAGAGCGAATAATATTTAAGGTATAGTAATTAATAAAAACCCTAGTTATAAGGAAAGGTTTAGGTTTTCTTTTTCCGGAACCCTAATCCCGTTTCTCCTCTCCTTCACGTGCGACGGTTGTGCGGGCGGAAAACACAGCATGAGGCGACGGCGCTAGGGTTCCTCTCCGGTGCCGGTGAAAGGATTTTTTCGGCTGGTCTTCACCCGTGCGTGACCACCTCGACGAGGGGAGCTCGGAAACACAAAGAAGCCGCCGAGATTTGAAGCTTCACCTGAACCCTAGATCTCTCCCTCTTCGGTTGTGAGTCCAAGGAACCGAGGTAAGACGCTTACTCACCTGCGGTAAGGGTAGCTCTCGAATTCTTGCTTCTTCTTGTTGTTTTCTTTGATATATGCCGCTAGGAGGGTGTCCTTGAGTTGCTGCCGTGAGTTGTTAAGGAAGATGGAAGGGGTTTTTGATTGGATTAGATTTTGGACTTTGCTTATTCTTGTTTTTGAATTAATCTGTGAAGATTGATGGTTAGGGTTTGCTGTCGTGTACTTTAAAAAGCTTAACAAAATCCTTCTATGAAGCTTAATCTGTGAAGAATCCTTCTGTTAGACTTAACAAAAGCTTAATACAAAATTATTGATTTCTAACCTATAATGAACCATCTGTATTTGCCAAGTATATAGGCTTTAGAGTTCCACGACATAATCTGCACAGGTTCGAAGTTACAAGAGACTATGCAGGCAGGTAACCTAAGTATGTGCTATTGGTGCATGATAAACCTAAGTATGTGTTATTAGTGCATGATAATTAACATGAGTTCCATGAGATAACTACTGATTACTACTAAAAGAATATGTGTTAGATCATGGAGACAAACTTATATAATTCTCTCTATATATATGGTCGGAAACTCAAATAACTATAGGTAGAGGGCACATCACCAGTTCAAAGTTCTTACAAGACACAGGAAGTTAACCTGAAACTAAAATGTAGTGCTCCAAGAAACTTTCAGCTACAAACTATAACTGTCATTTGACTATTAAGTAGTCAAATTCAGTTTTCCTTGATTTATATATGTTGTAGCATGCTTAAAGAAGTTAGATTTGCTTTCCTTTGATTTATTCTGTTGATATATGCTTAAAGAATCCTATTGCTCTATAAAAAACTCTAGGATCTGCCTGTAGGTGGAAAAAAATAAGAGTTCTAATAAATTCTTTAGAGGTTTATAAGTAGTTATAAGAAAGAGAGACCAAGGTCTTAATAGGATCCCTAAGTTTAAGAATTGGGATCAGCAGCACACCAGGTGCTCAAAGAAATGCCAAGGCATTTTATTATAAGAACATAAAAAGAAAATAAGTATTTTATTTTAAAGCAAGGCTAGTACCCGACTTCCAAGGTTGTCGTTAAACAAATCCAGGTGACCAATTCCAAGGTCTTGGCCCTGGTAAGACCAAGGTCTTTACCCTCGTAGGACTGATGACTAGCTACCACAGTCCCTATTAGGGAGCGCGCATTGGTACTAAGCCTGGGCCCCAAGAGAAGTTGATTATTATTTTAAAGCAATAAAGTATAAGTTTTGAAACAAATGAAACAAGCTTCATTTATGCTTAGAGTCAGAAAGTTTAGCTTCTTTTAATTCGAAGCATGCAGTACTAGTTTTATTTGTTTCTTTATTAGTTATTTAGCATGATTAGCTTTATCTTCCAGCATGCAGTTTTACCCTTGTATAACATGATTAGCTATTAGAATTACTTGAGTAGATTCCTTAGCTTTTCTTTGCTTTTAGATTAACATGAGCAGCTATGTTTATGCTTTATTTTCTTTTAGAGCATACAGTTTCTAGTTCTTTATGTATACATGCATATTCGTGTTTTTGTGAGTTAGATAGCGCTTACTAAGCAAATTTTGCTTATAGATTGCATTTCCTCTTACTGCAGATAAAGGAAAAGATTTAGCAAGGAAGGCGACAAGGTGGTGCGGATGGTGTATGATGCTAGGACTGTGGGAGAGAACTGGGAAGTTTTGAGTTTTCGTGTCTAGTGGATATGAAGTAATCGAGTTGTACTTTATAGTTGATGTCATCTGATATTGTATTTTATATTCTAGGTTTTATTGAGTTTATTCACGTTTTAGAATGCATGCTGTGATGAGGTTCTATGTAATAAGTAGATATTATAGTTTTTGACTCTTATTAAACTGCATGGGTGTTGATACATGTTCCAGCCGTCTGTGGCTGAAGTATATATTTTATGTATCTCAGTTTATGGTCACCGGTACAGGGGAGACTCTGTCGAAATTTTTCGATAAGGACTCCTCATGGTTTCATTCATACCGGTTAAGTAGAGTTAATAGTTAAGTAACGGTCATCCTTAGAGAGTAGTATAGTATAGTAAGAAGGGTGGTCGTTACAGGATGCACCGGGTGAGGGAGAGGAGTGGCCCGACTTCTTAGCTGAGGAGTTTTTCGCAGATCCTTCCACCTCTACTGGGCCCTCCACATCAGCCGGACCTTCGACCTCGTCACCACCTTTCGTCGAGGACTGACTCGCTCGGCTCGAGGATCAGTCCATTCAGACATGACGGGCTGTTATGGATAGCCATCGCCTCCTCCGATCCCTACGATCCGAGATAGCTAACGGATTCGCTTCTCTCCGGAGTGAGATACGTTGCCAGGGACAGCCTACAGCCGAGCATCCCCTTGCACCACCTCCAGCTGACGACCCCCCAGCTGATAATCCTGCTTTTTGACACTATCATTTTATGTAGCTTGGATATTACACGGGCATTTCCATTTTCTAGTCTGGTTGTACTAGTAGAACTCATTTACTCTACCTATTTCTACTTACCAATTTTATTTGCTTAATTCAAACAAATAGGAATGTGTTGGATGAATAGATCTTAATTTACAATTTTCCTACACTCTAACTTTAAAATTCTTGTTGATCTTCAAAAATGCTTTTTTCAAAAATTATTTTAAAATCTAGGAAAAATAATGTTTTCAAAATCCCAGTTTTCTTAGTTTTTTAAATCTGGACTTAGCCTAGGATCCTCCTCCTAGAAATCATGTTCCCCTAGTTTCAGCCAGAACATCTCACAAGCACACTAGGCATAACTTGTTTGTGTTTTCAAAACTTAGAACGGTGTGAGATGCATAGGTTCAGTCTGGACTCCAGAATGCTTATTTCTGTGCATCATAGTGAGTTTGGGCGTTAAAAACCAACTCTACATTAATTAAGTTAAATCATCCAACCCTAGTCAAATCTAACTGGATCTACTGACTTAACTTGACTAACCAAGTGAAAGTTGTTATCCTCTAGGCAATCAGCTAGTAGCTAGATGGTTAGATATGTGGCCAAGAACTTAAGTACTTGATGTTAAATCTTTTATGCTTAGACATTAGGGCTTTGATACCTTACTAAAAGAAAATTAATTAATTTACAATCTCTTTAACTCAGCTCATGCTTGACATTAGGGTTTTAAGCTTATTAATCCGCCTTTGCCTTTTAGTATCTTGGAACTCTTTATTCGGTTAACTATTTTCTCTCTTTCCAAATTATTGTTAAAAAAGCCTTTTCAAAATTAAGAAAATATTTACCAAGCAAAACCTTTCAAGTTTATTTTGAAAATATAGCTAAGTATTTTTTCCTCTAACAGATTTTTAAAATTTAACTAAGTGTTTTGATATCACAAAATTAGCTAAGTTATTTTTTCAAAGGTGAAATAATTTTTAGCTAAAAGTATTTCTCAAACTTGATTTTTTAAAAGTTATGTTTTCCAAATTTATGTCAAACTTTTTCTTTCACTCTTCCTTTTTACTCACTTTTTTATTTTGATATATGACAAAGGGGGAGAGTAGAAAATTCAAAGAAAATCTAAAGAAAATTCAAAGAAAATTAAAAAGAAATTTTTGTTAAGGGGGAGCTTCTATTAAGGGGGAGCTTTAATGCACTTACGTTTTATCTATGCTTGTGCTAATTTATGCCTATCTTTATTACATTTTTTCTTAACTTTGAATTTCGATTGCCATAATCAAAAAGAGGGAGATTGTTGGTGCGGGATGTTGGAGTGTATAATGAAAGCCTAAGCTTTGTAAACATTCATTATGAATACAGAATCATATTTGGTCAAATTGTCTACATTTAG
Organism: Zingiber officinale; assembly: GCF_018446385.1. Lineage (NCBI taxonomy): Eukaryota > Viridiplantae > Streptophyta > Magnoliopsida > Zingiberales > Zingiberaceae > Zingiber > Zingiber officinale. The sequence goes on from NC_055987.1 coordinate 31,481,347, forward strand.
TTGTAGTTGTTCAATTAATTTATATTGTAGATAACATAGTATGTGGTGTCACATGCAGAAGATAATGTTGTCAGTACCTTATAAATTATAAACAGTAGCTCGCGACCAAAATGGAAAGGAACAAACCATTAGAAGGTCGTAGTGTAATTAGGTATCAGTTTATCTTGACTGTATAATTACACTAGTACACTCAGAGTGTATTGAGTAGGACCATTTGAGGTCGTTTCTTTTATACTGACTTTATAAAGAAACAAAGACCTCGGTTATTATGGAAGTGTGTGCTGTTAATCCTAATATAATAACAAGCACATATATTTGATATTTATTTATTTAATTTATCAATGGGTGAGATTTAGTTCGATGAATCAATAAGCCCGATAAATTGGGAAATGGTATCACTTATAGTGTGTGTTGTTGATTATAGAAGGAAATTGTGTCCTAGAGATACTAGGTTGATAATGTTCTCAAGAGGAGCTCATAAGGATTGTCATGTTAAACCCTGCAGGTGGACTTAGTCCGACATGACGATAAAGTTGAGTGGTACTACTCTTGGACTAAGATATTAATTAAATGAGTTGTCAGTAACTCACTTAATTAGTGGACATTCGATATATCAAACACAGAGAGACTAACACACTCATAATAAGAAGGAGCCCAAAAATGTAATTTGGGATTGGTGCGGTGGTTCAATAATAGTTCTCTAGTGGAATGAATTATTATTGATAAAATTAAGTTGTGTGTTCGGGGCGAACACGGGATGCTTAATTTTATCGGGAGACCAAAACTAATTCCTCCTCTCGGTCCCTATCGTAGCCTCTTATTTATAGAGTACTATACCCACCTATACCCACCTTCTATACCCACCAATAGGGGGCCGGCCAAGCTAGTGTTAGAGTGTATACTAAAAGCCTAGCTTTTGGTATAAACATTTATCTAGAAATAAGAATCACATTGGTCAAATGTCTACATTTGTGATAAATGTAGTTGTTCAATTAATTTATATTGTAAATAACATGGTGTGTGGTGTCACACACAGAGGATCATGTTATCAGTATCTTATAAATTATAAACAGTAGCTCACGACCAAGATGGAAAGGAACAAACCATTTGAAGGTCGTAGTGTAATTAGGTATTAGTTTATCTTAACTATATAATTACACTAGTACACTTAGAGTGTATTGAGTAGGACCATTAGAGGTCGTTTCTTTTATACTGACTTTATAAAGAAACAAAGACCACAGTTATTATGGAAGTGTGTGCTCTTAATCCTAATATAATAACAAGCACATATATTTGATATTTATTTCTTTAATTTGTCAATGGGTGAGATTTAGTTCGATGAATCAATAAGCCCGATAAGTTGGGAAATGATATCACTTATAGTGTGTGTTGTTGATTATAGAAGGAAACTGTGTCCTAGAGATACTAGGTTGAGGATGTCCCCAAGAGGAGCTCAAAAGGATTGTCATGTTAAACCCTGCAGGTGGACTTAGTCCGACATGACGATGAAGTTGAGTGGTACTACTCTTGGAGCTAGATATTAATTAAGTGAGTTGTCAGTAACTTACTTAATTAGTGGACATTTGTTATCTTAAACACAGGGAGACTAACATACTCATAATAAGAAGGAGCCCAAAATGTAATTTGGGATTGGTGCGGTAGTTCAATAATAGTTCTCTAGTGGAATGAATTATTATTGATAAAATTAAGTTGTGTGTTCGGGGCGAACACGAGATGCTTAATTTTATCAGGAGACCAAAACCAATTCCTCCTCTCGGTCCCTATCGTAGCCTCTTATTTATAGAGTACTATACCCACCTATACACACCTTCTATACCCACCAATAGGGGGTCGGCCAAGCTAGCTTGGGAACCAAGCTAGGGCCGCCTAGGTATAAGATTGGGTGGCCTGCCCTAGCTTGAACCCAAGCTAGTGGGGGCCGGCCAAATTAAATTAAAAAGGGATTTTAATTTTAATTTTTATTATGTGGAAGAAATAATTTATTAAAGAGAATTAAAATTAAAATATCTCTCTTGTAAAAGATCTACAAAAGATTAAAGAAAGAGATTAGATCTCTTTCCTTATTTGTAGATTGGTGAGATATTTTATTTTCTCTTTAAAATTATCCACATGTTGATAAAATTAAAATTATAGAAAATTCCTTTTATCAACCATGAAGAGATTTTTAAAGAGAAATTTTATTTTTTTAAAATTTCCGGAAACAAATTAGGAAGTTTTAATTTGTTGATTAAAACTTGTCTAATTTATTTCCTCTTGATGTGGCCGGCCATTAGAGATTAATTGGGGAAATATTATTTTATTTTTCTCAATTAAATCATGTCAAGGGAATTAAGGAAATTTTATTGTAATTAAATTTCCTAATTTGCCTAGGCCAAGGAATATAAAAGAAGGGTGAGGGTGCCTTCACAAGACACAACCTCTATTATTTCTCTCCCTCTTTTGGTTCCTTGGTGTGGCCGACCATCCTTTCCCTCTCTTCTTCTTGTGGTTGCCGAACCCTTCTCTTTCCTTGGAGCTCTTGTGGTGGCCGGATACTACTTGGAGAAGAAGAAGAAGAAGGAGAGAGCGAGCATCTCTTGGAGCTTGGTTAGTGTTTTGATTTTCTTCCTTGGTGAAGCTTTCTTTTGTGGCGAACCTAGCTAGGAGGAGAAGAAGGTGGTTGGTGGTTTCTCATCTCGGAAGATTGTTGCCCACACAACGTCCGAGGTTAGAAGAGGAATACGGTAGAAGATCAAGAGGTTTTTCTTAAAGGTATAACTAGTAATTTTTCTTTCCGCATCATACTAGTTATTTTTGGAAATAATACTAAATACAAGAGGCATATGATTCTAGAGTTTCGAATTTGTTTTCGATATAGTGTTCTTTTGTTTTTCTTTTCCTTGTGATTTGATTGTTCTTTTCGGTTAACCTAAAGTTATTTTAGGAAATTAAATATTAGCTTTCTATAAAAGGTTTTGTCTAGTCGGTGGTGGTTGCTCCCATATCCAAGAAGGCCATGTGCCTCGCCACGTCAGTACTGGGAACCGATTATGGAAATTAATATTTAATGGAATTAATAACTTAAGGTGACTTGGGTCGAACGTGTTAAGTTCCGCAGGAGATCCAAGTCAAAACCTAAAAGAACAAATAGATTAAGTTTTGGATCAAACGTGTTAAGTTCGGCGATCCAAAATTTAATTTAAAAGAACACATGGTAGCTAGGAAAAGGTTCAGACCTTTGTATAAAATTTTTACAGTGGAACCTCTAGGCTTTCCGAGTAGCAACCAACAATTGGTATCGAGCTAGGGTTTTGCCTCTGTGTATTTGGTATTAGTTTAATTATGCACATGTCATACATAATTTAGGCGATATAATAGTAGGATGTGCTAACTTTGTGGATGCAGGATCCAACTATTATGGCTTATAGTTTTATGTGTGATTGGACCCTTGGACATGTCAAGGGCATTTATATGTGTGCATGATTGTATTATAAAATACAGCTGTATTTAGTTTTATTAGGATTTTATTTTGATCTAGATACATGTACATTCCTTTTATGGAATATAGGATCAAAATTGTAAAATTCTATTTATGTCATGGATCGAATCTTGCAAAGCGTGGAACCTTCTAAGGACCGGAGGCGCAGTGGAACAAGGAGCAAGATGGATGCGACAGCTAGACCCGAATATGGCAGTAACTTGGGATGACAACACACTGAGGACAACTAGAGATAAAAGCCATAATAGTTGAAAATTAGATTTTCTATTTATTGCTTTTATATTGTCTGTATGTGCATGTTAGTTTACAAGTTTAGTAGGCTAGCATAGTTAAAATTCCTCATTAATAAATAACTAAGTGGGAGAGGGATTTTTAAGTAAATCCCATGGTCTCCATTACTGGTTTGTAAGTGATGCAAACAAGCTTGCGTTGGCTCTGAGTGCCTTCCTCCATAACGGATGAGCTAGTTTGCGGATCACTAGAACAGACTTCCATTTTGGATGACTATAGGAAGTTAATTAAGAGCGTGTGATCTTCCCCAACGGAAGGGGCATAATCTTATTAATGGACTTAGTGTCAAGTAATGGTATACACTTAGACACATCTAATAGTATCCTCCCCATCGGAGTCACTGTTATTATTTGTGTGACCAAATGAAACCAACTATTAATTTGTCATAAAACTAGGTTGACAAGATAATAAAATTAAAGGGTTAAAACCCCTCTTACAAATGATTGATTTTGTATACGTCCACACTAACGTGGCATACAAAATTCACGGTGTTTGAGATAATTTTATTTGTCATAAAGTTACGTTGACAAGATAGTTAATGGGTAAAACCCTCCTCTTACAAATGTTGATTTTGTATACGTCCACACTAACGTGGCATGCAAAATTTACGGTGTTTTGAGGTGTTGGTAAATTTAAATAGTATTGTTAGAGGAATCAATATTATTTTAAATTTAGAAGTCTTGACCAAATATTTGATTAAAGATAGACCAACTATTAATTTTATTAGTCATAAAGTAAGGTTGACGAGATAATAAAATTAAATGATAAAATTTCCTCTTTGAATTTGTATACGTCCACACTAACGTGGCATACAAAATTCATGGGGATTTTTAAGGAGTTGGTCTTAACCAAATATTTTTGTGATTCTTAGGATGATGGTCAATCCCTAGCTGATATACTTTAGGATAGACTTAGTGGTCCCAATTATAATTGATTGGAAATAGGATTTGGACATTAAGGTAGACTGTCCTCTTAGAACTAAGAACAATATAGGTGTATTTTATTCATTAGTTGAAACATGTTTAGTGGTGTTATCTACCAGAACCTAGAGTGTAGATACAGATGCCATTAATCATGTCCGCAATTCATTGCAGGGTTCCAGGAAACCTGACAACTAAATGAAAATAAAACACCGTCCACATGGGCACTGCTGTAAAAGTAGCAGCTGTTGCAGTGGGAGATATTTATCTTTTGATAAAAATAAAACATGGATTTTTAAGTAATTGTCTTTACGCACCAAGTTTAGAAAGAACTAGTTTTCAGTTTCTAAACTATTCAAAGAACATGATATTCTGTCTCTTTTAATAACAAAGTTGTTATTAAGAAAAAGAGGGAAGTTATCTGTTCTGGTACGTTGGTTGGCAATTTATAAATCCAATAACTCTCATGATGCAACAAATGGAAATTAGTAACACATCTTCTAACTTTAAGAGAAAGTAACCTTCGAAAATGAACCAATTATATCTTTGGCATCTAAGGCTAGGTTATATTAACTTGAGTATGATTCATTGGTAGCTGATGAACTTTTGGGTTCATTAGTAGTGGAAATCTTTCCAACCTGCGAGTCTTACTTGGAAGGAAAAATAACCAAGAAGCTTTCAAGTCTAAGGGGTATGGAGTCAAAGATATGTTGAAATTGGTTCATTCTGATTTGTGTGATCCTATGACTATCCAAGCAAGAGGTTGTTTCAAATATTTCGTCTATTTTATAGACAACTATTTGATATATAGATACATTTACTTGATGTGCCACAAGTCTAAGTGCTTTGATTAGTTCAAAGAGTATGAGGCTGATGTGGAGAAATGTCAAGGTAAAAGTATCAAGACACTACGGTGAGATCGTAGTGGCAAGTACCTCTTGGGAGAATTTAGGAGTCACTTATCAGAAGTAGGGATTCAATCCCAACTAACTACACCTAGGTATATCCCAACAGAATGGTGTAGAAAAAGGAAGGTATAGGACTCTTATGGAAATAAGTAGATTGATGATGAGTTATTTAGAAAATTACCAAATTCATTTTAAGGATATACTCTGGAAACAGAAGTGAACATAGTATCTTCCAAATTCATAACTCTCTACTCATATAGAATTGCTGAATAAGCGTAAGCCTATTTTGAAGCATATTCGGATTCAGGTAGTCCAGCACATATGCTGAAGAGAGACAATGATAAGTTGGACAGGAATTCACTTGTTTGTGGGTTATCCTAGAGAAATGAAAGTAGATTTATAGTCTTAAAAATCAGAAGGTCATTATTAGCATCAATGATCGATTTTTAGAAAAGAACTATGTAATAAACCTCATGCCCATAAGAAAATTTGTTCTTAAGGAAATAATAAAAGACATGTCTAATCTAGTACCAACTGTACAAGATGAGATACCACAAGGAAACTGCAACATGTATCACAAATGATACACAATTACAGAAAGTGCCTCATCGTAGTGGGAGGGTTGTTAGGCAACCTAAAAAGATTTATATTTTGGGAGAGTTTTTGGACTCGATCCCTGGAGGACATGAATCTGATCTCCGGACATATGACAAAGCACTCCAAGATAAAGATGCAATATCTTGGCAAAGAGTAATGAATAACAGAATTAGAATATATGTATTCTAATAAAATCTGGAAGCTTATAGAACCACCAAATGGTATAAAAGCCTTTGGGTGTAAAAAAGTCTATATTAGGAAAAGAGGGATAGACAGGAAGGTAGAAACTCTCAAAGCAAGGCTAGATGAAAAAGGAAACTTTTTCACTGGTAGCCATGCTTAAGTCTATCCGGATTCTTTTATCTATTTGGCAAGTGGATGTCAAGACAGCATTCCTTAATGGAAGTCTTGAAGAAAACATCCATATAAAGCAACCAGAAGGGTTCATTGCAAAGGGCTAAGAATCTTGTGTGCAAGCTCAATCAGTCTATGGACTGAGGCAAAGCTTCAAGGTCTTGGAACATCCGGTTTATCAAAGTAATCCAGATCTATGGATTTAGTAACCGGATAAGTCTTGTGTATACAAAAGATGTGATGGAAACGTGGTGGTATTTCTTGTACTATACTTAGATAATATTTTTGGTAGTTGGAAACAATATCAAAATGTTGTCAGAAGTAAGGGTATGGTTGTCCAAACAATTCGATATAAAGGACTTGGGAGAATGTATATATTCTTGAGATCAAAATAATAAGGGATCGCAAGAAAAGAATATTTTACTTATCCCAAGCTTCATACATCGGAAAAATCCTTGCTCGTTTTAATCATACAAAACTCCAAGAAAGGTTTCTTACTTTTTCAGGATGGAGTAACTTTATCTAAAGATATGTCTCTGTAGACATCAAAGGAGATAAAGGAAATAAAGGCAGTTCTTTATGCTACGGCTGTTGGAAGCCTAATGTATGCTATGCACGAGATCAAAAATAGGGCATAGTTAGCAGATATCAAAGTAACCCTGGACAAGGACAGTGGACTACAGTAAAACATATATTGTAGTACCTTAGAGGCACTAGAGATTATATGCTAGCTTACAAGGCAGTTAATTTAGTCCTTGTGGGTTGCATGGATTTTGACTTCCAATCGGATAGGGACAATAATAAGTCAACCTCGGGGTTTTGTGTTTACTTTAGGAGGTAAAGTCATAACTATGGAAGAGTGATAAGCATAGGTGTTTTTCTGGACTCCACCATAGAAGCTTAGTATATGGCAAGCCTCTGAGGTGGCCATAAAAGTTGAATGACTCAATAACCTAAAGATAGACTTAGATATGATTTCTGGTTTATCAAAAAATTATTACAATTTATTGTAATAATGTTGGTGCAGTAGCAAACTCGAAGAAACCATAAGTCTATAAGGCAAGTAAACACAATAGAGCGCAAGTACCACCCAATACGAGGAATCGTATAAACGAGGAGAAGTTGTTGCCGCTTAGATTGCATCAGGTGATGACCTATAGATCCTTTCACTAAGGTTCTTAAGGCAAGAGCTTTTGATGTGCATGTTGAAGGGATGGGAATTAGATGTATGGCAGCAGATATGTCAGCTTAGTCTTTTAGTATAAGTGGGAGATTGTTAGAGTGTATACTAAAAGCCTAGCTTTTGGTATAAACATTTATCTAGAAATAAGAATCACATTGGTCAAATGTCTACATTTGTGATAAATGTAGTTGTTCAATTAATTTATATTGTAGATAACATGGTGTGTGGTGTCACACACAGAGGATCATATAAATTATAAACAGTAGCTCACGACCAAGATGGAAAGGAACAAACCATTTGAAGGTCGTAGTGTAATTAGGTATTAGTTTATCTTAACTATATAATTACACTAGTACACTTAGAGTGTATTGAGTAGGACCATTAGAGGTCGTTTCTTTTATACTGACTTTATAAAGAAACAAAGACCTCAGTTATTATGGAAGTGTGTGCTCTTAATCCTAATATAATAACAAGCACATATATTTGATATTTATTTTTTTAATTTGTCAATGGGTGAGATTTAGTTCGATGAATCAATAAGCCCGATAAGTTGGGAAATGATATCACTTATAGTGTGTGTTGTTGATTATAGAAGGAAACTGTGTCCTAGAGATACTAGGTTGAGGATGTCCCCAAGAGGAGCTCAAAAGGATTGTCATGTTAAACCCTGCAGGTGGACTTAGTCCGACATGACGATGAAGTTGAGTGGTACTACTCTTGGAGCTAGATATTAATTAAGTGAGTTGTCAGTAACTTACTTAATTAGTGGACATTTGTTATCTTAAACACAGGGAGACTAACACACTCATAATAAGAAGGAGCCCAAAATGTAATTTGGGATTGGTGCGGTAGTTCAATAATAATTCTCTAGTGGAATGAATTATTATTGATAAAATTAAGTTGTGTGTTCGGGGCGAACACGGGATGCTTAATTTTATCGGGAGACCAAAACCAATTCCTCCTCTCGGTCCCTATCGTAGCTTCTTATTTATAGAGTTCTATACCCACCTATACCCACCTTCTATACCCACCAATAAGGGGCCGGCCAAGCTAGCTTGGGAACCAAGCTAGGGCCGGCCTAGGTATAAATTGGGGTGGCCGGCCCTAGCTTGAACCCAAGCTAGTGGGGGCCGGCCAAATTAAATTAAAAAGGGATTTTAATTTTAATTTTTATTATGTGGAAGAAATAATTTATTAAAGAGAATTAAAATTAAAATATCTCTCTTGTAAAAGATCTACAAAAGATTAAAGAAAGAGATTAAATCTCTTTCCTTATTTGTAGATTGGTGAGATATTTTATTTTCTCTTTAAAATTATCCACATGTTGATAAAATTAAAATTATAGAAATTTCCTTTTATCAACCATGAAGAGATTTTTAAAGAGAAATTTTATTTTTAAAATTTCCGAAAACAAATTAGGAAGTTTTAATTTGTTGATTAAAACTTGTCTAATTTATTTCCTCTTGATGTGGCCGGCCATTAGAGATTAATTGGGGAAATATTATTTTATTTTTCTCAATTAAATCATGTCAAGGGAATTAAGGAAATTTTATTGTAATTAAATTTCCTAATTTGCCTAGGCCAAGGAATATAAAAGAAGGGGTGAGGGTACCTTCACAAGACACAACCTCTATTATTTTCTCTCCCTCTTTTGGTTCCTTGGTGTGGCCGACCATCCTTTCCCTCTCTTCTTCTTGTGGTTGCCGAACCCTTCTCTTTCCTTGGAGCTCTTGTGGTGGCCGGATACTACTTGGAGAAGAAGAAGAAGAAGGAGAGGAAGCGAGCATCTCTTGGAGTTTGGTTAGTGTTTTGATTTTCTTCCTTGGTGAAGCTTTTTCTTTTGTGGCCGAACCTAGCTAGGAGGAGAAGAAGGTGGTTGGTGGTTTCTCATCTCGGAAGATTGTTGCCCACACAACGTCCGAGGTTAGAAGAGGAATACGGTAGAAGATCAAGAGGTTTTTCTTAAAGGTATAACTAGTAATTTTTCTTTCCGCATCATACTAGTTATTTTTGGAAATAATACTAAATATAAGAGGCATATGATTCTAGAGTTTCGAATTTGTTTTCGATATAGTGTTCTTTTGTTTTTCTTTTCCTTGTGATTTGATTGTTCTTTTCGGTTAACCTAAAGTTATTTTAGGAAATTAAATATTAGCTTTCTATAAAAGGTTTTGTCTAGTCGGTGGTGGTTGCTCCCATATCCAAGAAGGCCATGTGCCTCGCCACGTCAGTATTGGGAACCGATTATGGAAATTAATATTTAATGGAATTAATAACTTAAGGTGACTTGGGTCGAACGTGTTAAGTTCCGCAGGAGATCCAAGTCAAAACCTAAAAGAACAAATAGATTAAGTTTTGGATCAAACGTGTTAAGTTCTGCAGGCGATCCAAAATTTAATTTAAAAGAACACATGGTAGCTAGGAAAAGGTTCAGACCTTTGTATAAAATTTTTGTACAGTGGAACCTCTAGGCTTTCCGAGTAGCAACCAACAGCTAGCTTGGGAACCAAGCTAGGGCCGACCTAGGTATAAAATTGGGTGGCCGGCCCTAGCTTGAACCCAAGCTAGTGGGGGCCGGCCAAATTAATTTAAAAAGAGATTTTAATTTTAATTTTTATTATGTGGGAGATATAATTTATTAAATAGAATCAAAATTAAAATATCTCTCTTGTAAAAGATCTACAAAAGATTAAAGAAAGAGATTAGATCTCTTTCCTTATTTGTAGATTGGTGAGATATTTTATTTTCTCTTTAAAAATTATTCACATGTTAAAAAATTAAAATTTTAGAAATTTCCTTTTATCAACCATGAAGAGATTTTGAAGAGAAATTTTATTTTTTTTAAATTTCCGGAAACAAATTAGGAAGTTTTAATTGTTGATTGAAACTTGTCCAATTTGATTTCATTGATGTGGCCAGCCATAAGATTTCAATTGGGGAAATTTTATTTTATTTTTCTCAATTAAATCGTGTCAAGGAAATTGAGAAAATTTTATTGTAATTAAATTTCCTAATTTGCCTAGGCCAAGGAATATAAAAGAAGGGGTGAGGGTGCCTTCATGAACAACCTCTATTATTTTCTCTCCCTTTTTTCCTTGGTGTTGTGGCCGGCCATCATCTCTTCTCCTCTTCCTCTTTGTGGTGGTCGAAACTCTCTATTGCTTGGAGCTCTTGTGGAGGCCAGATACTACTTGGGGAAGAAGAAGAAGAAGGAGAGAAAGCTTGCATCTCTTGGAGCTTGGTTGGTGTTTTGTTCTTCATCCTTGGTAAAGCTTTTTTGTGGCCGAACCTAGCTAGGAGGAGAAGAAGGTGGTTGGTGGTTTCTCATCTCGGAAGATCGTTGCCCACACAACGTCCGAGGTTAGAAGAGGAATACGGTAGAAGATCAAGAGGTCTTTCTAAAAGGTATAACTAGTAATTTTTCTTTCCGCATCATACTAGTTATTTTTGGAAAAATACCAAATACAAGAGGCTTATGATTCTAGAATTTCGAATATGTTTTTCGATGTTGTGTTCTTTTGTTTTTTCTTTTCCTTGTGATTTGATTGTTCTTTTCGGTTACCTAAAGTTATTTTAGGAAATTAAATATTAGCTTTCTATAAAAGGTTTTGTCTAGTCGGTGGTGGTTGCTCCCATATCCAAGAAGGCCATGTGTCTCGCCACGTCAGTACTGTGAACCGATTATGGAAATTAATATTTAATGGAATTAATAACTTAAGGTGATTTGGGTCGAACGTGTTAAGTTCCGCAGGAGACCCAAGTCAAAACCTAAAAGAACGAATAGATTAAGTTTTGGATCAAACGTGTTAAATTCCACAGGTGATCCAAAATTTAATTTAAAAGAACACATGGTAGCTAGGAAAAGGTTCAGACCTTTGTACAAAATTTTTGTACAGTTGAACCTCTAGGTTTTCCGAGTAGCAACCAACAATTGGTATCAGAGCTAGGGTTTTGCCTCTGTGTATTTGGTATTAGTTTAATTATGCACCTATCATACATAATTTAGGCAGGTTAATAGTAGGATGTGCTAACTTTGTGAATGCAGGATCCAACTATTATGACTTTTAGTTATTATGTGTGTGATTGGACCCTTGGACATGTCAAGGGCATTTATATGTGTGTGCATGATTGTATTAAAATACAGCAGGAGCTGTATTTAGTTTTATTAGGATTTTATTTTTGATCTAGATACATGTACATTTCTTTTATGGAATATAGGATCAAAAATGTAAAATTCTATTTATGTCGCGGATCGAATCTTGCAAAGCGTGGAACCTTCTAAGGACCAGAGGCGCAGCGGAACTAGGAGCAAGATGGATGCGACAGCTAGACCCGGTGGCGGTGGCCAAATATGGCAGCAGCTTGGGATGACAACACACGGAGGACAACTAGAGATAAAAGCCATAATAGTTGAAAATTAGATTTTCTATTTATTGTTTTTATATTATGCTGTGTGTATGTGTTAGTTTACATGCTTAGTAGGCTAGCATAGTTAAAATTCCTCATTTATAAATAACTAAGTGGGAGAGGGATTTTTAAATAAATCCCATGGTCTCCATTACTGGTTTGTAAGTGATGCAAACAAGCTTGCGTGTTGGCTCTGAGTGCCTTTCTCCATAACGGATGAGCTTGTTTGTGGATCACTAGAACATACTTCCATTTTTGGATGACTATAGGAAGTTAATTAAGAGCGTGTGATCTTCCCCAACGGAAGGGGCATAATCTTATTAATGGACTTAGTGTCAAGTAATGGTATACACTTAGACACATCTAATAGTATCCTCCCCACTCCTTTGATCCTATTATTTGTGTGACCAAAGACACCAACTATTAATTTTATTTGTCAAAAGTTAGGTTGACAAGATAATAAAATTAATGGGATAAAACCTCCTTTTACAAATGTTGAATTTGTATCGTCCACACTAACGTGGCATACAAAATTCACGGTGTTTTGAGGTGTTGGTTAATTTAAAATAGTATTGTTTGAGGAATCAATATTATTCTAAATTTAGAGTTCTGACCAAAAGTTATTTGTGATTCTTAGGATGACTTTCAACCCACTGTCCATCATACTTCAACAAAATAGACTTACTGGACCTAATTACATAGATTGGAAAAGAAACCTAGACATTGTTCTTACTGCTGAAGCTATAATGTCTTTAAGCGAGTGCCCAGCAACCTCTTGGTGAATCTACCCAAGAGGAGATTGAATATCATAGGAAATGGGTAAAAGCAGATGAGATGGCGCGGTGTTACATTTTGGCTTTAATGTCAAATGTATTGCAACATTAGCATCAAGATTTATCAACAGCCTATGATATTATGAACAATCTCAAGGAACTCTTTGGTCATCAGGATAGGGCTTCTAGGCAAGAAGCCATGAGAAAGATAATGACAGCCACCATGCAAGAGGGTACTCCTGTGAGGGATCATATCCTAAAGATGATGGCTTATCTGAACGAGATACAGATCCTTGGAGGAGAAATTGATGGGGAAACCCAGATCGATATGATCCTCCAAACACTACCTAGAAGTTTTGAGCAATTCCGCCTGAATTACAATATGAACAAAAGGGTATATTCATTGGCGGAACTACTGACAGAACTTCAGGCAGCAGAAGGATTATTTCATCACAATGCTCAAATTCATTATGCTGAAAATGGTTCTACTTCTAAACCGAGAGAAAAGAAGAAGAAGAAACAAGCTAGTTCAGCAAAGAAAGTGAATAAGTCTCAGAGTACAGGATTTAAAGTTAGAGTGAAGAAGCCGAAGGGCAAGTGCTTCATCTGCAAGCAGGCAGGACATTGGAAGGCGGACTGTCCTCGTAGGAACCAAAACAAAGGTATATCTCATGCTCTAGTTGTTGAAACATGTTTAGCGGTGTTATCTACCTGGTGTGTAGATACGGGAGCCACTGATCATGTCTGCAATTCCTTGCAGGGGTTCCAGGAAACCCGATGACTATCTGAAGGAGAAATTACCGTCTACATGGGCAATGCTACTAAGGTGGCAGCTGTTGCAGTGGGAGACGTCTACTTATCTTTTAGTAGAAATAAGAATTTAGTTTTAAGAAATTGTCTTTATGTACCCAGTTTTAGAAAGAATTTATTTTCAGTTTCTAAACTGTTTTTAGATGGATATTCAATTTCTTTCAGTAACGATGTAGTTATTAAAAGAAATAAAGTGATTATCTGTTCTGGTGCATTAGTTGGCAATTTGTATACTTTAAATCCAATTTCTTCCACAAAGCAAAACATGGAAATTTATAACTCATCTTCTAACTCTAATAAGAGAAAAGAACCTTCGGAAATGAACCAAGCATATCTTTGGCATCTAAGGCTTGGTCATATTAACTTAAGTAGGATTCAGAGGCTTATAGCCGATGGACTTTTGAGTTCATTAGAGTTGGAAAATTTTCTAACTTATGAATCTTGCTTAGAAGGTAAAATGACCAAGAGACCGTTCAAGGCCAAGGGGTTTAGAGCCAAAGAAGTGTTAGAATTGGTTCATTCTGATTTGTGTGGTCCTATGTCTGTCCAGGCAAGAGGTGGTTTTGAATATTTTGTCTCTTTTATAGACGATTATTCAAGATACGGATACATTTACCTAATGCGCCGCAAGTCCGAGTGCTTTGATAAGTTCAAAGAATACAAGACTGATGTGGAGAAACGACTAGGTAAAAGTATCAAGACACTACGATCTGATCGTGGTGGCGAATACCTCTTAGGAGAGTTTAAAAATTACTTATCAGAGGCCAAGATTCAATCCCAATTGTCTGCACCTGGAACACCCCAACAGAATGGTGTAGCAGAACGAAGGAACAGGACTCTTATGGAGATGGTTAGATCGATGATGAGTTATTGATGTGCGTATATTATATGCTCAATTAGTATACGTTCTGAACTTAGTACCTTCTAAATCAGTTTCTTCTACTCCCATAGAATTGTGGAATGGGCGAAAACCCAGTCTAAGACATATTCGGATTTGGGGTAGTCCGGCACATGTCTGAAACAAGATCTTGATAAGTTAGAATCCAGAAGTTCGCGTGTTTGTAGGATATCCCAAAGGAACGAAGGTGGTTTATTTTATAGTCCTAAAGACCAGAAGGTCATTGTTAGCACCAATGCCCGGTTTTTAGAAGAAGACTATATAATGGATCACAAGCCTAGTAGCAAAGTTGTTTTAGAAGAACTTAGAGAGGACACGTCTACCAACAAGACAAGATGAAGTACCACAAGCGCAACACGTGTCCCACATGATACACAACCACAGACGGTGCCTCGTCGTAGTGGGAGGGTTGTAAAGCGAGTGAAAGATTCATGTTTTGGGAGAGTCTTGATTTGATCCGGGTAAACATGAACCATTCCTGAACATATGATGAAGCACTCCAAGATATAGATCGCATCTTGGCAAAAGGCAATGAATTAAAATAGAGTCTATGTACTCTAATAAGGTCAGGGAGCTTGTAGAACCACCGATGGTGTAAAAGCCGTTGGATGCAAGTGGATCTACAAAAGGAAAAGAGGGAGGAAGGTAGAAACCTTCAAAGCTAGGCTTGTTGCGAAAGGTACACTCGAAAGAGGGAATCGATTATGAGAAACCTATTCACCGTAGCCATGCTTAAGTCTATCCGGATACTTTTATCCATTGCTCATATGGATTATGAGATTTGGCAAATGGATGTCAAGACGACTTTCCTTAATGGAAGTCTTGAAGAGAACATCCATATGAAGCAACCGGAAGGGTTCATTGAAAAGGCAAAGAGCATCTAGTGTGCAAGCTCACTCGGTCCATTTATGGATGAAGCAAGCTTCAAGGTCTTGGAACATCCGGTTTAATGAAGTAATCCAGTATGGATTTATTCAGTGTCCGGATGAGTCTTGTGTATACAAGAAGTGTAACGGAAACGTGGTGGTATTTCTTGTACTATACGTAGATGATATTTTGTTAATTGGCAACAATGTCAAGGTATTATCAGACGTAAGGGTATGGTTGTCCAAACAATTTGATATGAAGGACTTAGGAGAGTGTGCACACATTCTTGGGATCAAAGTGATAAGGGATCGCAAGAAAAGAATGTTGTGTCTGTCCCAAGCTTCATATATAGATACAATCCTTGCTCGTTTTAGTATGCAGGATTCCAAGAAAGGTTTCTTACCTTTTAGGCATGGAATAGATCTATCTAAAAAGATGTCTCCTAAGACATCAAAGGAGATAGAAGACATGAAAGCAGTTCCTTATGCCTCGGCTGTTGGTTGCTACTCGGAAAACCTAGAGGTTCCACTGTACAAAAATTTTGTACAAAGGTCTGAACCTTTTCCTAGCTACCATGTGTTCTTTTAAATTAAATTTTGGATCGCCTGCGGAACTTAACACGTTTGATCCAAAACTTAATCTATTCGTTCTTTTAGGTTTTGACTTGGGTCTCCTGCGGAACTTAACACGTTCGACCCAAATCACCTTAAGTTATTAATTCCATTAAATATTAATTTCCATAATTGGTTCCCAGTACTGACGTGGCGAGGCACATGGCCTTCTTGGATATGGGAGCAACCACCACCGACTAGACAAAACCTTTTATGGAAAGCTAATATTTAATTTCCTAAAATAACTTTAGGTTAACCGAAAAGAACAATCAAATCACAAGGAAAAGAAAAACAAAAGAACACTATATCGAAAACAAATTCGAAACTCTAGAATCGTATGCCTCTTGTATTTGGTATTATTTCCAAAAATAACTAGTATGATGCGGAAAGAAAAATTACTAGTTATACCTTTTAGAAAGACCTCTTGATCTTCTACCGTATTCCTCTTCTAACCTCGGACGTTGTGTGGGCAACGATCTTCCGAGATGAGAACCACCAAGCACCTTCTTCTTCCTTACAAGTTTCGGCCATCAAAACTTCTCCTAGGATGAAGAGGTTCGGCCACCACCACTATGCTCCAAGGGATGCTAGAAAAGAGGTTTCTTTTCTCTCCATCTTCTCCTTCTTAGATCCGGCCACCAAAGCTATCTCCACCATGAGAAGGTTTCGGCCACACAAAGGAGAGGAGAGGAAAGAAAGGGCCGGCCACACGGAAAAGAGAGGAAAAATAGAATAGAGTCGTTCACCTTGAAGCCTCCTCTACCACCTCTTTTATAATCCTTGGTCTTGACAAATAAGGAAAATTTAATAAAAACTTCCTTAATTCTTTTTCCATTGAAAAGGAAAATTTATTTAATTAAAATAATTTTCTCTTTTCAAATTATAATGGCCCCTCTTCTCCTAAAACAAGGAGAGTTTTAATTAAAAAAAAATTAAAACTTCCTAATTTGTTTCTAGAAATTTATAAAAATTTCTCCAATAATTTTAATCCCTTCATGATTGGTTAATAAAAAGAAATTTTATAAATTAAAATCTTTCTTTTAAACATGTGGATAATTTCCAAAAAGAAAAGTTATCTCTAAAAATTAAAATCTCCTTTCAATCTACAAATAAGGAAAGATATTAAATCTTTTCTTAATCTTTTGTAGAAACTAATAAAAGAGAATTTTTAATTTTTAAACTTTCTTTTAAATCATGAATATAATTAAAAGGAAAGTTTTTACCAAAATTAAAATCAACCTTTTAATCTACAAATAAGGAAAGAGATTTTAACTCTTCTCTTAATCTTTTGTAGAATCTTATAAAAGGAAGGATTTAAATTTTTAAACTCTCTTTTAAATTATATTATCCACATAAGAAAAATTTTAAAATTTAAAATTCCTTTTTATTTAATAGGGTCGGCCACATGAATTCACCCATGAACATACCCATGGCCGGCCCTAGCTTGGTCTCCAAGCTAGCTTGGCCGACCCCTATAGGATGGGTAAGAAGGTGGGTATAGGTGGGTATAGTACTCTATAATTAAGAGGCTACGATAGGGACCGAGAGGAGGAATTGGTTTTGGTCTCCCGATAAAATTAAGCATCCCGTGCTCGCCCCGAACACACAACTTAATTTTATCAATAATAATTCATTCCACTAGAGAACTATTATTGAACTACCGCACCAATCCCAAATTACATTTTGGGCTCCTTCTTATCATGAGTGTGTTAGTCTCCCTGTGTTTAAGATAACAAATGTCCACTAATTAAGTAAGTTACTAACTCGCTTAATTAATATCTAGCTCCAAGAGTAGTACCACTCAACTTCATCGTCATGTCGGACTAAGTCCACCTGCAGGGTTTAACATGACAATCCTTATGAGCTCCTCTTGGGGACATTCTCAACCTAGATCACTAGGACACAGTTTCCTTCTATAATCAACAACACACACTATAAGTGATATCATTTCCCAACTTATCGGGCTTATTGATTTATCGAACTAAATCTCACCCATTGATAAATTAAAGAAATAAATATCAAATATATGTGCTTGTTATTATATTAGGATTAAGAGCACACACTTCCATAATAACTGAGGTCTTTGTTCCTTTATTAAGTCAGTATAAAAGGAACGACCTCAAATGGTCCTACTCAATACACTTTAAGTGTACTAGTGTAATTATATAGTTAAGATAAACTAATACCTAATTACACTACGACCTTCCAATGGTTTGTTCCTTTCCATCTTGGTTGTGAGCTACTGTTTATAATTTATAAGGTACTGATAACATGATCTTCTATGTGTGACACCACACACCATGTTATCTACAATATAAATTAATTGAACGACTACATTTATCATAAATGTAGTCATTTGACCAATGTGATTCTTATTTCTAGATAAATGTTTATACCAAAAGCTAGGCTTTTAGTATACACTCTAACATCGGCTGTAGGAAGCCTTATGTATGCAATGCTATGTACGAGACCTGATATTTGTTTTGCCGTGGGCATGGTCAGCAGATATCAGAGTAACCCTGGACAAGGACATTGGACTGCAGTAAAGCATATATTAAAGTACCTGAGAAGGACTAGAGATTATATGCTAATTTGCTCCCTGTGGGTTACACGGATTCAGATTTCCAATCAGATAGGGACAATAGTAAGTCTACATCAGGCTATGTGTTTACTTTAGGAGGTGGAGCCATTTCATGGAGGAGTGTTAAGCAGAAATGCGTATCGGACTCAACCATGGAAGCTGAGTATGTAGCAGCCTCTGAAGAAGCAGTATGGCTCGGGAACTTTCTAATGGACTTAGATGTGATTCTGGTTTGCCCAAAATTATCACAATTTATTGTGATAATAGCGTGTAGTTGCAAACTTGAAGGAACCATGAGCTCATAAGGCAAGTAAATATATAGCGCAACCACCGATACGAGATATCGTGAGCGAGGAGAAGTTGTCATCGCCAAGATTGCATCAGCAGATAACCTGGCATTCCGGCGAAAGCTTTTGATCGGCATGGGGAGGGAATGGGAAGCAGATGTATGGTAGAAGATATGACAGCTTAGTCATTAGTATAAGTGGGAGATTGTTGGAGTGTAGACTGAAAGCCTAAGCGTTGTAAACATTCATTATGAATAAAGAATCATATTTGGTCAAATTGTCTACATTTAGTTGTAGTTGTTCAATTAATTTATATTGTAGATAACATAGTATGTGGTGTCACATGCGGAAGATAATGTTGTCGTACCTTATAAATTATAAACAGTAGCTCACGACTAAAATGGAAAGGAACAAATTATATAATTACACTAGTACACTTAGAGTGTATTGAGTAGGACCATTTGAGGTCGTTTCTTTTATACTGACTTTATAAAGGAACAAAGACCTCAGTTATTATGGAAGTGTGTGCTCTTAATCCTAATATAATAACAAGCACATATATTTGATATTTATTTCTTTAATTTATCAATGGGTGAGATTTAGTTCGATGAATCAATAAGCCCGATAAATTGGGAAATGGTATCACTTATAGTGTGTGTTGTTGATTATAGAAGGAAACTGTGTCCTAGAGATACTAGGTTGATAATGTCCTCAAGAGGAGCTCATAAGGATTGTCATGTTAAACCCTGCAGGTGGACTTAGTCCGACATGATATCTTGGACTAAGATATTAATTAAATGAGTTGTCAGTAACTCACTTAATTAGTGGACATTCGATATCTTAAACACAGGGAGACTAACACACTCATAATAAGAAGGAGCCCAAAAATGTAATTTGGGATTGGTGCGGTAGTTCAATAATAGTTCCATGGGATGCTTAATTTTATCGGGAGACCAAACCAATTCCTCCTCTCGATCCTATCGTAGCCTCTTATTTATAGAGTACTATACCCACCTATACCCACCTTCTATACCCACCAATAGGGGGTCGGCCAAGCTAGCTTGGGTATAAAATTGGGTGGCCGGCCCTAGCTTGAACCCAAGCTAGTGGGGGCCGGCCAAATTAATTTAAAAAGAGATTTTAATTTTAATTTTTATTATGTGGGAGATATAATTTATTAAATAGAATCAAAATTAAAATATCTCTCTTGTAAAAGATCTGCAAAAGATTAAAGAAAGAGATTAGATCTCTTTCCTTATTTGTAGATTGGTGAGATATTTTATTTTCTCTTTAAAAATTATTCACATGTTGAAAAATTAAAATTATAGAAATTTCCTTTTATCAACCATGAAGAGATTTTGAAGAGAAATTTTATTTTTTTAAATTTCCGGAAACAAATTAGGAAGTTTTAATTGTTGATTGAAACTTGTCCAATTTGATTTCATTGATGTGGCCGGCCATAAGATTTCAATTGGGGAAATTTTATTTTATTTTTCTCAATTAAATCGTGTCAAGGAAATTGAGAAAATTTTATTGTAATTAAATTTCCTAATTTGCCTAGGCCAAGGAATATAAAAGAAGGGGTGAGGGTGCCTTCATGAACAACCTCTATTATTTTCTCTCCCTCTTTTCCTTGGTGTTGTGGCCGGCCATCATCTCTTCTCCTCTTCCTCTTTGTGGTGGCCGAAACTCTCTATTGCTTGGAGCTCTTGTGGAGGCCGGATACTACTTGGAGAAGAAGAAGAAGAAGGAGAGAAAGCTTGCATCTCTTGGAGCTTGGTTGGTGTTTTGTTCTTCATCCTTGGTAAAGCTTTTTTGTGGCCGAACCTAGCTAGGAGGAGAAGAAGGTAGTTGGTGGTTTCTCATCTCGGAAGATCGTTGCCCACACAACGTCCGAGGTTAGAAGAGGAATACGGTAGAAGATCAAGAGGTCTTTCTAAAAGGTATAACTAATAATTTTTCTTTCCGCATCATACTAGTTATTTTTGGAAAAATACCAAATACAAGAGGCTTATGATTCTAGAATTTCGAATATGTTTTTCGATGTTGTGTTCTTTTGTTTTTTCTTTTCCTTGTGATTTGATTGTTCTTTTCGGTTAACCTAAAGTTATTTTAGAAAATTAAATATTAGCTTTCTATAAAAGGTTTTGTCTAGTCGGTGGTGGTTGCTCCCATATCCAAGAAGTCCATGTGCCTCGCCACGTCAGTACTGGGAACCGATTATGGAAATTAATATTTAATGGAATTAATAACTTAAGGTGATTTGGGTCGAACGTGTTAAGTTCCGCAGGAGACCCAAGTCAAAACCTAAAAGAACGAATAGATTAAGTTTTGGATCAAACGTGTTAAGTTCCGCAGGCGATCCAAAATTTAATTTAAAAGAACACATGGTAGCTAGGAAAAGGTTCAGACCTTTGTACAAAATTTTTGTACAATGGAACCTCTAGGTTTTCCGAGTAGCAACCAACACGGGAAGCATCCGACGATCGAACTCAAGTTTTGATAATGGCAAAGGGGTTCAAAGTTAAGTTTAATTGTTATCTAATGTGTATGATTGAGTGTTTCAGGAAAGTCCTAGCTGTGGTTAGGCAGGTGGAAAACCCTAGGTGGTGGTAACCCTAGGTCATAGGGGCGGTAACCCTATGCGGAAAGTCTTGGTGGGTCGAGCGCTTCAGGCAAAAGTCCTAGGGGGTGGTAACCCTAGGTGGAAAGTCCTTGTGTCACGAACTAGGTGGAAGACTGGACGAGCCCCGAAGCGGGAGTCCAGCAGAAAGTCCAGAAGCATCGAGCGCCGAGCAAAAGTTCAGTCAATCTGGAGGATCGTACTGGCAACAGGTAAATCTCCTGAGTGGAGTAGGTGAGGATGTGTTCCCCGCAGAGGGAACAGTAGGCGTCGGGTCGACCTAGGACTTCCGGTCAGAAATCTGAAGTCAGACCCGGACAATCCAAAGACTGTCAGAATATTATATTGCTTAATATCTATGCTAACTTGGTTTTGCAGGATGTGTTTGTAGACTAACATGTTTTGCATGGCCAAAAACTAGAGTTTAGCCTCGGAGGAATAGTGTCTGAGGCGCCTCCATGGAGCTTGGAGGCGCCTCGGGTGCAAGCCGAAGCCAGTTGTCTAGAGGAGCTGGAGGCACCTTGGATGAAGCTAGAGGCGCCTTGAAGAGGCTTGGAGGCGCTTTAAAGCAGATAAGGTGCGACCAGGCTTGTGCTGATCCACCCATGTGACTCAGTGGCCTGGAGGCGCCTTGGACAAGGTTGGAGGCACCTCGAGCACTATATAAAAGAGGGATTCGAGCAGCACTTGAAAAACAACAATTAAGAAGCTATCTCTCACTAATCACCTGCTCAAGAGTCGACACTAAAGTGTTGTTGCAGTCCCCGACGACCCAAAGCTTCATTTACTATTACTCTGTTGTCGGCATTGTTTCAATTTCAGTTGTACTTATTCTTACTTGTACTCATTCACGATATTTTAGTGATTGTCCAAAGTAAATGCTCAACGAGCGTGGGCCTTAGAGTAGGAGTCGCCCAAGGCTCCGAACCAAGTAAAATCACTTGGGTCTTCTGTGTTTGTTTCTCATTTCCACTGCGTTACTCGTTGTTTTTACGAATCCAAAATGAAATAGCCACGAGCGCTATTCACCCCCCCCCCCCTCCTCTAGCACTTCTCGATCCAACACTTTATCCCCGCGCCGAACTTCTTTCTCACGTTGCACATGGATGGGTTTATTTTTTCGCACATTGTCTCATTCTCCTTTGAATTCCTCTTTCCCTACGTCGCATCTCTTTCTCACGGTGTACATGGTTCTATTTTTTGCATGTCGCCGCATTTCTTTCTCAAGCTGCAAGCTGCCGCTTGTACAAAGCTCTGCCGCCTTTTCCAGCAATACGCTAAAGTTGTCATTCATCTTCTCTTAGGTTTGTGTACATCCTAATCCTCTTGAGCTTGTTTCTCCCTCTTTTACTAACAATTAGGATAAGAGTTCTATGATAGAGTTCTAGGTTTTTCATATCTTATTTTTTCTTTTGTTTTGTATAATATTATATTTATGTGTAAATTCACTGATAGTATTTCTTTTGCCTGTTGCTTCAGTTAATGTCTTAGTCTTCCTAATCTTTATGTACCTTGAAGACCTAATAATAGAATTTGTGACTTGACAACATAGTAAAATAGGTTTTTAAAGGATTATAACTATATACTCCATTGTATAGAATTACTAGTCTGCTCTACTGAAACATGTTCATTTACAATATTCACATATAAATAGACTTGATATGCTTGTGGACAAAGCCGGGCAACTAGTACTGCTTCATTACTTTGGCGTGTACATCTTTACCACATTGACCTTTCGACTCTTAATGTTTTCCACACCTTGAGTAATTTTCATTTTGTTGCATCCTAGGTGTGTCTACTTTTATAAATGTTGTCAAGAATTGTTAAAAGTTATATTGTCTTTCTTAATTATATGTTGAGAACTCTAATACCTTGTATAAGCTAAACATAGTTTCATTTGAGAAATTTTAAATAAATCAAATCAAGTTTATGCTTATACCATTAACTAGCAAAATATCACTTTAATAATGTGCTTGAGTAATATCAGTGATAAAACTTTCTTAATTACAATGCTTTAATTATGACTCTTTTGGTTGTGGTAATTATATTAGGAAATGTAATATATTTTCTAAAATTTATTG
The DNA here is from genome assembly GCF_018446385.1 of Zingiber officinale. Classification (NCBI taxonomy): domain Eukaryota; kingdom Viridiplantae; phylum Streptophyta; class Magnoliopsida; order Zingiberales; family Zingiberaceae; genus Zingiber; species Zingiber officinale. Next base: position 31,505,037 of record NC_055987.1, read on the forward strand.
TTCTTCAATTTTACTTCACCTTGAATTCTGCTGATTGAGCATCACGGGATATACTATTCCCTAATAATATACCTTGCCTTATAAAATAATTTCAGAGCACATTTAAAATAAAGATTATACTATCTAGATATGCATTTCACTTGCTTTACCTCTATTATGATAAAAAAAATTCAATTTATCATAATGTTAAACTTATTTGAATAAGTATTTTTTGTAGAATCATTATGGATAAGAGTTGGATGGTTTTATCATGACAAACTGAGTATAGAAATGAAGTTGAGAGTTTCTTACATTTTGCATTTTCTAATGCTAACATAAATGGAATGATTTTATGCTTTTGCATACGGTGTAAGATTGGTATATTTGCTTCAAGAGAGGTTACTTATGATCATTTGACAGTTGATGGATTTATCAAAGGGTATACTCACTGGGTAGCTCATGGAGAAATAGTATATAGTGCATCTACAAACTCTGCTTTTGTTCCATCTTGAAAGGATACATATGATATGTAAGGATTAGTTTATGAGGCATTTAGGATCCTAGAGCATAATGATATTATTATTAGCACATCAGAATTTAAAAATGATAAAGAGATTCCAACTAGAGAGGTAGAGAAATTCATAAATTAATTGATGATTTATAAAAAGAATTATATCTAGGTTGTAAGAAATTCTCAAACCTTGTATTTATTATTTGTTTGCTTCACTTGAAGTGTCTAGGGAAAATGACCAACAAGATTTTTGATATGCTTTTAAATTTGTTAAGAGAAGCATTTCCAAATGCAATGGATGATTTGCCTAAGTCGTACTATGAAGTAGAAAAATTGATGAAGCAATTAAGACTTGGTTACGAAAAGATTGATGATTGCACTTTATTCTGGAGGTTGGATAAAGATAGAATTCAATGCAAAACATGTAGTGATCTTAGATGGGAAACACTTGAAAATGATCCTACCAGCGAGAAGCGAAAAATTGCACGTAAGGTTTTATGGTATTTTCCAATAATGCCTAGATTACAACGTTTGTTCATGTCATCCAAAATAGCATCCTATTTGAGATGGCATTCTGAATCCTGCACAAAGGATGGTTACATGCAGCATCCGGTTGACTCTCTTGCTTGGCAAACATTTGACCATAAGCACCCAAAATTTACAAAGAATCCTAGAAATATAAGGCTTGGTTTAGCATCAGATGAATTTAATCCATTTAAAAATCTGAGTGTGACACATAGTACGTGGCCAGTTATTTTAATGTCATATAATCTTCCACTATGGATGTGTATGGAGCAACCATACTTTATGTTGTCACTATTGATACCCATCCACTCCAGGAAATAACATCGATATCTACTTACAACCTCTTATTGCAGATTTGAAGGATTTATGGGAGATTGGAGTTCAAACATATGATGCATCAACTAAACGTAATTTTTAATTGGATGCTGCATTACTATGGACAATAAGTGATTTCCCCATATATATAAACTTATCAGGATGGAGTCTTAAAGGAAAACTTGCATGCCCAATGTGTCATCAATTTACACATTCACAATGGTTAAAACATGATGGAAAATATTATTATATGGGTTATCAGAGATTTTTAAATAGTGATCATATATATTTTTTTAAAAATGCTCAATTTTTTGATGGCACAGAAGAGCATGGAAGACCACCACCTATACTATTAGGAGACATGGTGATAAATGAGTTGAAAATTTTGAAATTTACTTTTGGGAAAATAGTTAATGATAATTCATCTTTGCCATTCAATTGGAAAAAAAATGAGTATCATTTTTGATTTATCATATTGGAAAGATAATGTAATACATCACAATCTTGACCTTATGCATATTAAAAAGAATATATGTGAATCTATTTGTGGGGCATTGCTGAATATAGAAGGAAAATTGAAAGATAATCTCAAATCATGATTTGATTTGCAAGAAATGGGGATAAGATCATCACTTCATCCTATTGAGAAAGGATCAAAGAAAGTTTATTTACCTCCAATATCTTTTTCAATGGGGAAAAAAGAGAAGGGTATATTTTGCAAGGTCTAAAAAGAATTAAAGCTCCAGATGGCTATGCATCCAATATATCATGATGAGTTCAAATGAAACTGATAAAATTAAGTGGTCTAAAAAATCATGGCAATCACATTTGCAACAATTATTGCTAGTAGAACTACCAAGAACTTTATCTAAATTTGTTTGGATTCCTTTGATTAGATTAAGCAGATATTTTCAAGAGTTATGTTGTAAAGTAATTTCTCTTACAGATTTAGTTCATTTAAAGAGAGATATTGTAGTGACACTATGTGAATTGGAAAAGATTTTTCCTCCATCATTTTTTAACATAATGGCTCATCTAACTATTCATTTGGTAACTAAAGTACAACTTGCTAGGCCAGTTCATTATTGTTGGATGTATCCAATTGAAAAGGTATTATATAAATCTTATTGATGTTTTTTAAAAATATTTTTTTAGATAAATAATACAAATTATTGTATTTTGACACAAGGTACTTGGGAACATTGAAGTCTTATGCTTGAAATAGAAGTAGACCAGAAGGATCTATTGTAGAAGGGCATTTAGTTGAGGAATGTTTGACATTCTGCTCTTTATATTTAGTAGATTATATAGAGACAATATTTAATCAATCATCAAGAAATGATGATATAAATATTAACTCTACAGTTGCATTAGATGTATTCAACTTCTGAGGTTATGCACTTGGAAATGCCATTGCAACTAAGTTTGATATTAAAATATTAAAGAAGGCACATCAATATGTATTATTCAATTGTCATCACGCCCAATCTTATATAGAGTATTTTTTATATATATAAATCATGTGTTTGAATATATAAATATTTAAGTCATCTTTATTTACAAATTTATTATTCTTTTTGTAGTGAACACCAAAGAATTCTGAATCATAGCTATTCTTGTATTCCATCTCACCAAATTGAGCATTTACATAATGAAACGTTTACCTCATGGTTTGCCAGTCATGTAAGTTGTGTTGTAATAGTTATCAAAACTATATGTTACAATTATTTTCAAATATAATTAATTAAGTACTTATTGTATGATAGATTAAAGATACAAATCTTCCAATAGATGATCCAGTGTCAAATGATTTGAGATCAAATGCCAAAGGCTCGGATGTCATTGGCATACGATATGAAAATTTTGTTTCAAATGGATTTAGGTTTCATATAAAGGAAGTGAAACGTAAGAGAAAAACTCAAAATTGTGGTGTAACTATTAGGGCAACTACTTCAAGTTATTCAAGTATAAGAGATCATAATCCAGTATTAAGTGAACTTGATTATTATGCGATTTTACAAAATGTGATTGAGTTAGACTATGGAGGAGGTCGAAAGTTGTTTTATTTGAATGTGAGTGGGTCTCCAAAGGCAAATGACTAAAATTGGATGAGGATGGTTTTGTGTTAGAAAATTTTAAAAATGTTAGACGTCATAATGAGCCTTACATTTTAGCATCTCGGGTTATGCAAGTATTTTACGTGAAAGATCCAATTGATTGTGATTGACATGTCATTATCACCATTGATGCACGAGCAAAGCATAAAATGCAGCCTATGGTAGATGTTGATACATATCTTCAAAGTTATATTCATAATTCTAAATATTACAATCAACATAAAGAAGTGATTTGGATTCGTGATGATGTTGTAGGAGTTGAAATTGATACCAATTTATGATGAAAATTTATCTGGTTCATGCATTTATGTTTAGTTAATTATCATTGTAATAATAGTAGAATATGGATTTTTATATGATGATTGAATGATATATATTGATATTCACTTCTTTTTCATGTTTAACTTTTTTCTTTTTATATTTGATATTAGAGGGTTTATGATTCTGTATTATCTATAATTTGTAACTAACTATTATTTATAATACGAATGGGACTCAGGTTGTGGTGCAGACAGATACAACCATTAGCATGCATTCGCCGGAAGCTAAAGCAACTATCCTTGAGCACCAAACAAAGACGATCCCTATGAAATCCTGTTACGGTTAACCCCTGTCACTAGGGCGCCTCGGTAGATCACAAGAACACGACTCTTATTGATGTTATCAAAGATAGAATTAAGAAGCTTAGTTTGGTCTCTTACTTCCTTGTGGAGGCGTCACCTCTCCTTTTAAGGAAGTACCCTAGATGTCCATGAACGGGTTACCCCTGTCACTAGGGCCCCTCGGGTGTACGATCTAAGGTATTCCCTCTATGATGTTGGCAATCCCTACATAATCAATCAACATGACAAAGAGATCGAGTAGTCAAAACAAAGCAAGTGAAATCATCCAATGAATATACACGTAATATGAGTTTTACATCAAAACCAACCCACAATTACTTCCTCATCCTAGAACAAGGACTCTACTCCATAGACGTTGGAGAAAAACCCGAAGACATAGTAAATCTAAACATACAATCCTCAAAAGCAAAGAGAGAAAGAAGAAGTATGCTTATCCAATGACGATGAGTGATCTTCGGATCCAACCCTTTGCTTCTGGAGTTGATGTGGTGATGAAAGGTCACTGGATCGATGTCTTGGATGGCGTGGAACGTGTAACGACCCAATTTTTCCCATTTCAAGCTCTAAAGGGGCCATAAAAATATTTGGAAATGCCTTTAAAATATTCTAGAGATTTTTAGGAATTTTTAGAGTATTTTTACGTAATTTTTGGAGGTCGTTTAGTATTTCTACAAAACCAAAGAAGTTTAAGCAAAAAGTGTTGGAGAAGAGGTTCGAACCCGCGACCTCGGGTCGGACCAAACCAAGCCAAACCGGCTTGACCAGCTGGGATAAGAGATTTATGTTAATCTCAAATAGAGTTAAATAAGGATATAGTATAGTTTGGAATAAAACCCTTATATATTAAAGGTAATTAGGTTTTGATTTTCCAAAACCCAAAACAATTTCTCCCGAAATTGTTTCTCCCCTTCTCCCTCGCGACGGCGCGGTTCTTCTCCTCTCGCGGCGGAAACGAAGAAAGCCGGCTTAGGGCTCTTCCTCCGGCGGCCGGCCAAAGCTTTCCGAGGGGTTTTCTTCACCTCCTTAAGGTCGTATTGTCGAGGGGAGCACGCGGGCACCAAAGGATCACTGAGATCTCAAGCTTTTCCCGAAACCCTAGCAATCTTTCTTCTCGGTTGTAAGTCCAAGCAATCAAGGGTAAGTACTACTCACCTGCGGTAGGAGTTGCTCCGAGCTTCAATTTGATTTCCTTTCTTCCGGATTTCACAGTGCCGAGTAGCAGAATATGCTAGGGTTTTCTTCCTTGTTGAGACGCCATTCTCGGATTTAAGGCTGAGCAGTATTGAATTTTATTGTTATTTCTTTGCTGTAGATTTAAGCACGAGCAGTAGTTGAATTTGTTTCACTTTCATAGCTCGAACTTCACAGTATGCTTAGTTTTGCTATCACAGCATGTTTAAGTTGTTTTATTCCTTGCAGCATAGCCTAAGGAGCATGGTTGTGCTATGAAACCTTAGAATTTGTAGGTAGATGGAATGGTAAAGTGCCCCATTTAATCTGTTTAGGGGTTTATGAGAATGTTAGTACTATTATGTTGATTCATTCCTTTAGTACAGATTAAAAATGTTAGTTGTAAGTGTTAGCAATATCATTCAGTTACCTTAGGTTGCTTTGGTAATACAGCATGCTTTAAATTTTGAAATGCATGCTATATTTACATACATGATGTATGATTAGTAAGATTAGATTTGCTTCTTTTGCTCTTATCACAGCATGTTTAGATAGTTCAAATTAGTTCTCTTCTGCTCTATTTTTTAGCATGATTAGTAAGATTAGATTTGCTTCTTTTGCTCTTATCACCGCATGTTTAGAAGGTCCAAGTTAGTTTTCTTTTGCTCTATTTTATAGCATGATTAGAAAGTTTAAAGTAGTATGTTTTTGCCTATTTTGTATAGCATGTTTAAAGGCCTTAAAGTAGTATTCTTTGTCATGTTTTAATAGCAGGTTTAGAAGCCCTAAAGTAGCATTCCTTGCCTATTTTTACAGCATGAATGGAGTCACTAAAGTAGCATCCTATACCTGTTTATTACAGCATACTTAGAAAGCCCAAAGTTAGCTTCCTTTTGCTTTATTTCTAGCATGATTAGAAAGTTTAAAGTAGTATGTTTTTGCCTATTTTGTATAGCATGTTTAGAAGATTAAAGTAGCATGTTTTATTCTATTTTTCAGCATGTTTAAAAGCCTTAGAGTAGTCATCCTTGCCATGTACTTACAGCAGGGTTAGCAGCCCTAAAGTATCGTTCTATACTTGTTTTTACAGCATGATTAGAATCATTTCATACTTGATTTTACAGCATGTTTAGAAGCACAAAAATAGCATCCTTTGCCATGTTTTCATCGTATGATTCAAAGGCTTTAAATTGCTTTCTTTGGTTTAGCTTATAGCATGATCAGTAAGCTTTAAGTTACTTGTTTTATTCTATTATATAGCATGGTTAGTTGATTATACACCCATACTTGTTAAGTATATTTAAAGGACTCCCACAATCTTTAATAAAAGATAATAAGGAAGATAAAAGAATAAGAAAGATAAAAAGTAAGTCAAGCAAGAGGCTAGTACCCGACATCCAAGAGCTTGTCGTTAAACAAATCCAGGTGACCATTTCCGAGGTCTTGGCCCTGGTAGACCGAGGTCTGCTCTTTTAGGATTGGTGGCTAGCAACCCCAACCTATTAGGGAACGCGCATGAGATGGTACTAAGCCTGGGCCCAAAGTAAAGAAAAGTAAAGAAAAGTAAAGAAGTAAAGAAAGAAAGAAAGAAAGAAAGAAGAAGAAAGTAAAAGATAGAAATTAAAAGATTAATTTCTAACACAAGGATACAAGAAATGAAATAAGTTCCAAGCTTAGAATAAATAAGAATGGTTAGTTTTCTTTAATTCTAAGTTTACATAGTTAGTTTCTTGTTATTCTGCTTGATACTGAGTATGATTTGTATCTAGTTCATTTTCTGTATACCATGAGCATATGCAGATAGTTTTAGTATTTCAGTTTCAGTACTTATGCATTTCATTTATGCATTTCGAGTTTTGTGAGATAGATTAGTACTTACTAAGTGTTTTCGCTTATAGATCTTGTTTTCTTTCCTCCTACTGCAGATAAAGGAAAAGCTAAGATATGAAGGGAGGCGATAGGGTGGTGGTGATGATGGATGTGTGTGGTGGCTGAACTATGGAGGGATCCAAAGGGGACTAGCAAGACTTATTCATTTAGAGTTTATGTCTAGTTCATTTTCCTTATTTCCATTATGAAATCATGAGTTTATGCTTGAGTTCGAAGTGCATTGTAGCTTGTTATGCTTTGTTCTGAGAGTTTTGAGTTTAATTCTTATTGCTAGTTTAGTTTTTGATTAGAATATGATTTATTAATGCGTGGTTGTGAAGAATATTGTGATCCAGTCGCATGTGGCTGTGTATATCTTTTATGTATTGTGGATTTGGTCACCGGTACAGGGGAGACTCTGCCGAATTTTTCGGTGGGAATCCCTCTGAACCGTGATAAATCTAAGTGTCGCTAATAATAGCATAAGTGACACCAGTAAGTAGAGTAGGAGTTAGGTAACGGTCGCCCTTAGAGAGTAGTAGCAAGAAAGGGTGGTCGTTACAGAACGGCACCAAAGTGATTCTCCTCTTGTCAGCTCGCCTCCCGACTCTCCCCCCTTTTGGAAAAGGGGTTAAAACCTCTTTATAGGCTAGGGCGCGACGCGACGGCACGACCGTGCACGGATGGCACAACCGTGCCCTAACTTGGCTCTGGATGCGCTGCACGGTCGTGTCGATTGGCACGGCTGTGTGATGCTGGGACTCGGCTTCTGGGGCACGACCGTGCAGGGTTGCACGGCCGTGTGCTGCTTGGTCTCGGTCATGGGGGGGCACAACCGTGCAGGGTTGCACGATTGTGTTCTAATCCGCCTCTGGATTGGCTGCACGACCGTGCAAGGGTTGCACGACCGTGCATTTCTCCTCTTCTGGTTGGCCACACGGTCGTGCAAGGTTTGCATGACCGTGTTCTCTAGCTCACTCCGGTGTGTCGACAAATGTTGTTTTCGCTCCGAAAGTTGTTCCTGTCAACACAAAACCAAGCAAAGAGCAGATATTTGTGCAAAAGAGTATATATGATGAATACATGATAAAAGAGACGATCATACAAAGGATACGTACGTATAAAGTAAGCGAATGTGCATAAAAGTATGCATAAACTATCATAATATTTACGCACATCAGTACGCTCTTAATTCATTCTCTCGAAACTCACTGTGGCATCGATCGTAGATGCCTATAAGGTTTTGAGGAACCTCTCAAAATTAAAATTAGATGAATTATTTTATGAATTAGAGTTGCATGAACAAACTAACGGCCAAAGGTCAAGAAAGGAATTACTTTTCTTGCAGCTACTTCGAAGGGAGCTAAACCTGAAGTAGAAATTGAATCTGAATCAGAATCAGATAAAGAAGAGCAACTAGTGAACATGGTAAGGAAAATATTCACTAGATGCAAGAAAAGCTTCACCAAACGTGAATGATGCGACGATATAGGGAGGTCCACCTGGCATGGGGTCAACGGCCAAGTTGGAGGTCAAAGTCAAGGTGGTCAACGTCAAAGTGTCAAAGGGTCGAGCGGAGGATGGTTGTAACGACCGGTCGGGGCAGTTAATACCCGACCGGCGCGAGACGTGTCTGAGCGGACCATCTGTCCAACTTAGGATTGTTGGGATGTATACTATAAGCCTAACTTTTATATGAACATCTGTTTTGAAATATTTTTAAATGAGAATCACTTTGGTCAAATGTCTGTATTTTATATTTATATATATATTAATGTAGTTATCCATTTAATTTATATTGTAGATAACATGGTGTGTGGTGTCACACAAAAGATCATGTTATCAGTTCCTTATAAATTATAAATAGTAGATCACAACTAAGATGGATTGGGACAAACCGTTGGAACGGTTGTAGTATAATTTGGTATTAGTCTATCTTGACTATAAAATTACACTAGTACACTATGTGTGTATTGAGCAGGATTATTTGAGGTTGTTCGATTTGTACTGACTACATAAAAAAATATAACCTTTGTTATTATAGATGTATGCCCTCTTAATCCCTATATAATAACAAGCACGTATACTTAATATTTATTTCTTTAACTTATCAATGGGTGAGATTTATTCGTTAAATAAATAGGCCCGATGAGTTGGGAAATAGTACTGTTTATATGGTGTGTTGTTGATTATAGAAGGAATCTATGTCCCAATTATTTAGGTTGATGGTGTCCCCTTGAGGAGCTCATAAGAATTATCATGTAAACCCTGCAGGTGGACTTAGTCCGGCATGATAATAAAGTTGAGTGGTACTACTCTTGGAATCAGATGTTAATTAATTTGGTTGTCAATAACTCATTTAATTAACGGGCATACGATATCTTAAACACGAGGAGATTAACACACTCATGATAAGAAGGAGCTCATATTGTAATATGGGATTAGTGCGGTAGTTCAATAATAACCCTTTAATGGTATGGGCTATTATTGATGGACTTGGGTTGGGTGTTCGGGCCGAACATAGGAAGCCCAAGCCCATCAGGAGGCCTAAACCAATTCCTCCTCTAGGTCCCTATTGTAGCCTCTATATAAAGCCTCGCATCCACTCATCCATAACTTGGTTTGGTTTAACTTGGTTTAGTTTAACTTAACTTGGTCTAGTTTAACTTAACTTGATTTGGTTTAACTTAACTTGGTTTGGTTTAACATAACTTGGTTTGGTTTATCTTGGTTATAGAAAGGAAGATTTTTTCTAAACAAAATTCGGTTATAGAAAAAGAGATTTTTTTCTAAATAGAATTCTATTATTTTTCTTTCTTTGTAACCGATGGCAAGCCTATAAAAAGGAGTAGGTGGTGGCTCCTAAAACCTAATTTTCTAATTCTCCACAATCCTCTTCTATCCTTGTGGTCAGGGCCCCTCTTCATTTGCTAGGGTTGGCGCCCCTCCTCACCTTGCTAGGGCTGCCCTTCCTCACCTTGCAAGGGTTGCCCCCTTCCTCTCTTTGCTTAGGGCCGACACCCCCTTCCTCTCCTAGCTAGGGCCGACGCCCCTTCCTAGCAATCCATTGGTGGCCGACGGCTTGAAGAAGAGGAAGAAGAGGAAGAAGATTAGAAAGTGCCCCATCCTAGAGCCTCCTTTTGTAGCCGACAGCTTGGAAACCAAGAAGAGAAGGAGGGTGGAGTTGTCTTGGTAGATCGTCGCCCACATGATGTCCAAGAAGAGGAGAGAAATACGACAGAAGATCTAGAGGTCTTTAGCTACAAAGAAAAGGTACAACTAGTTCTTTAATTATGCTGCGTATCTAGTTTTGTTTTCTTTGTATCGTTCTTGGAATACCAACATAAGAGACCAGCGATCTTGTATTTCGATCAAGATGTACTTTGATCATTCAAGAACTTGCTTGATTGATCAAACACATGTTTGATCGAACATGCAGGTTGCTAGAAAAAGTTCTGTTCTTGTATAATTTTTTTTTTGTACAGGGAAATTGAAACAGAACGGAATTCCAACGCCCTTCAAGTGGTATCAGATTAAGTTTTCTAGTTCTGTGTGATTGGTTTTCGGTTAAATTATGCACTGCTCGTACATAAGTTTAGGTCGGATAATAGTAGGATGTGCTAGATAGATTAACTCTGTGGTTGCAGGCATCCTAGATCCAACTATTATGCCTTTGTGTATGATTTGAACCCTCGGGCATGTGGAGGTTGTTTATGTGTGCATGATTGTAATAATTAAATATGGCCAGTTGTCGTATTATTTTTTACATTTTGTTCGATCTAGATTACATGTAAATTCCTTTGTGGAATATAGGATCGATAAATGTAAATTTTTATTTATTTTGTTGCAGCTTGTATCCTTACTATGTGTGGTGCTATTTTGAGGACCAGAGGCGCAGTGGAGAAGGAAGTGAGATAGACGGGACGGCTTGAACCATCGGTGTCATATTGGAGGACAGCGTTGGATGAGGCCATAATAGTTGAAAATTTTATTTTCATATTTATTACCTTTATATGCTGTTTTGTGTGCTGTGATGATGGTTTTATGTGTTGTGATGTGTGTGCATGTTAAAATTCCTCAATTTAAATAACTAAGTAGGAGAGAGATTATTTAAATAAATTCCACGGTCTCCATTACTGGTTTGTAAGTGATGCATTCAAACTTGTGCGTTGGCTTTAAGTGTCTTCCTCCAAATCGAATGAGTTTGTTTGCGGATCACTAGATCAAACTTCCTTTATGGATGATTATAGGAAATTATTTAGGTATGTGTGATCTTCTCCATCTGAAGGGGCACAATCCTAATTAATGGATTAAGTATCAAGTAATGGTATATACTTAGGCGCATTTAATAGTATCCTCCCCATCGGAGTCACTGTTATTATTTGTGTGATCGAAGATGAACTAACTATTAATTTTATTTGTCATAAAGTTAGGTTGACAAGATAATAAAATTAATGGGTAAATCCTCCTCTTACAAATGTTTGAATTAGTATACATCCACACTATCGTGGCATACAAAATTCACGGTGTTTTGAGGTGTCAGTGAATTTAAATTATATTGTTTGAGGAATCAATATTATTTTAAATTCTAAAGTTTTGACTAAATATTTTATTTTGTGATTCTCAGGATTTCAAAATGGCTTTCAATCCTCTTGCTATTATTTTAAAATAAAACAGACTTACTGGTCCAAATTATATTGATTGGAAACAGAACTTGAACATTGTCTTAACTGCTGAAGAATACAAGTTCGTACTTCTTGAGGTATGTCCTAGCGTGCCTGATAAGGATTCTAGTAAAAAGGTGATAGAAAGACATAGGAAATGAGTCAAGGTAGATGAGATGGCGCGATGTTACATTTTGGCTTCTATGTCAAATATGCTGCAACATCAGCATTAGGCCCTACCCACTGCCTATGACATAATGCTCAATCTCAAGGAACTCTTCGGACACCAGAATCGGGCTACCAGGCAGGAGAACAATAAAGGTGTACCTTATTCATTAGTTGTTGAAACATGTTTAGCGGTGTTATCTATCGGTACTTGGTGTGTAGATACGGGAGCCACTAATCATGTCTGCAATTCATTGCAGGGGTTCCAGGAAATCCGACGACTACATGAAGGGGAAATCACCGTCTACATGGACAATGCTACGAGAGTGGCGCATGTTGCAATGGGAGATGTTTATTTATCTTTTGATATAAATAAAACTTTGATTTTGAGAAATTGTCTTTACGTACCATGTTTTAGAAAGAACTTGATTTCAGTTTTTAAATTATTTATGGATGGATATTCTGTTTCTTTTGATGACAAAGTGGTTGTCAAGAAAAATATGGTGGTTATCTATTTTGGTACGTTGGTTGGCAATTTGTATACTCTTAATCCAATAACTCCCACGATGTAATAAATGGAAATTAATAACACATCTTCTAATTCTAATAAGAGAAAGCAACCTTCGGAAATAAACCAAACATATATTTAGCATATAAGGTTGGGTCAAATTAACTTGATTAGGATTCAAAGGTTAATAGTCGATGGACCTTTAGGTTCATTGGTAGTGGAAAATATTATGACCTGCGAGTCTTGCTTGGAAGGAAAAATAAACAAAAGGCCTTTTAAGGCAAAGGGGTATAGAGCCAAAGAAGTGTTGGAATTGGTTCATTCTGATTTGTGTGGGCCTATGACTATCCAGGCAAGAGGTGGTTTTGAATATTTTGTCTCTATTATATACGACTATTCGAGATATGGGTACATTTACTTGATGTGTCGCAAGTCTGAGTGCTTTAATAAGTTCAAAGAGTATAAGGCTGATGTGGAGAAACGCATGGTAAAAGTATCAAGACACTACGGTCTGATCGTGGTGGAGAGAATACCTCTTAGGAGAGTTTAGGAGTTACTTATCAGAGGTCGAGATTCAATCTCAATTGTCTGTACTTGGTACACCCTAACAGAATGGTGTGGCAGAACGAAGGAATAGGACTCTTATGGAAATGGTTAGATCAATGATGAGTTATTCAGAATTAGCAAATTCATTTTGGGGATATGATCTGGAAATGGCAACGTATATTCTGAACTTGGTACCTTCTAAGTCAGTACCCTCTACTCCCACAGAATTATGGAATGAGTGTAAGCCTAGTTTGAAATACATTCGGATTTGGGGTAGTCCAGCACATGTGGTGAAGGGAGACGCTGATAAGTTGGAGTCACGTACAGAAGTTCACTTGTTCGTGGGATATCCTAGAGGAACGAAAGGTGGTTTGTTTTATAGTCCTTAAGATCAGAAATGTCATTGTTAGCACCAATGCCCGATATTTAGAAGAGGACTATATAATAAACCACAAGCCCGTGAGTAAAATTGTTCTTGAGAAAATAAGAGAGGACACTTCTACTTTAGTACCAACGGAACAAGATGAGATACCACAAGTAATTGCAACACGTGTCACAAATGATGTACAATTACAGACAGTGCCTCGTCGTAGTGGGAAGGTTGTTAGGAAACCTGATAGATTCATATTTTGGGGAGAGTCTTCGGACTTGATCCCTGGTGAACATGAAGTTGATCCCTGGACATATGATGAAGCACTCCAAGATAAAGATGCAACATCTTGGCAAAGTTCAATGAACTCTGAAATAGAATCTATGCATTCTAATCAGAGTCTTGTGTATACAAGAAAAGTGATAGAAACGTGGTGGTATTTCTTGTAATATATGTAGATGACATTTTTCTCATTGGCAACAATGTCAAAGTGTTGTCAGACGTAAGGGTATGGATGTCCAAGCAGTTTGATATGAAGGACTTGGGAGAATGTGGGCATATTCTTGGGATCAAAGTAATAAGGGATCGCAAGAAAAGGATGTTGTGCTTACCCAAGCTTCATACATCGTTACTATCCTAGCTCGTTTTAGCATGCAAAACTCCAAGAAAGGTTTTCTACCTTTTTGGTATAGAGTATCTTTATCTAAGGAGATGTGTCCTAAAACATCAAAGGAGATAGAGGAGATGAAGGTAGTTCCTTATGCTTCGGTTGTAGGAAGCCTAATGTATGCGATCTTATGTACGAGACCAGATATCAATTTTGCCATGGGCATGGTTAGCAAATATTAAAGTAACCTAGGACCGGGACATTGGACTGTCATAAAGCATATATTGAAGTACATGAAAAGGACTAGAGATTATATACTAGTTTACCAGGCAGATGATTTGCTCCCTATGGGTTACACGGATTCGGATTTTCAATCAAATAGGGACAGTAGTAAATCAACCTTAGGGTATGTGTTTACTTTGGGAGGTGGAGCCATAGTATGGAGGAGTGTTAAGCATAAATGTGTTTCAGACTCCACCATGGAAGTTGAGCATATGGAAACCTCTGAGGAAGCCAAAGAAGCTGTATGGCTCAAAAACTTCTTGATGGACTTAGATGTGAATCCTGGTTTCCCCAAAGTTATCACAATTTATTGTGACAACAGTGGTGCAGTAGCAAACTCGAAGGAACCACGAGCTCATAAGACAAGTAAACACATTGAGCGCAAGTACCACCTGATACGAGACATCGTAAAACGAGGAGAGGTTGTTGTCGCCACGATTACATCAATAGATAACCTGGTAGATCCTTTCACTAAGGCCCTTCTGACGAGAGCTTTTGATAGACATGTTGAGGGGATGAGAATCAGATGTATGATAGCATTTATGGTAGCATAGTCTTTTAGTATAAGTGGGAGATTGTTGGGATGTATACTATAAGCCTAGCTTTTGTATGAATATCTGTTTTGAAATATTTTGAAATGAGAATCACTTTGGTCAAATGTTTGCATTTTATATTTATATATATGTTAATGCAGTTGTCCATTTAATTTATAGTGTAGATAACATAGTGTGTGATGTCACACAAAAGATCATGTTATCGGTTCCTTATAAATTATAAATAGTAGCTCACAACTAAGATGGATTGGGCCAAACCATTGGAATGATTGTAGTATAATTTGGTATTAGTCTATCTTGACTATAAAATTTGTTGGGTTTTTTGGGCCGCGAAAACCGCTTTTCGCGTCGCGAAAACCCCGAATCACCCATGCCACTGGATCTCGTGCGAAGGATAGATTTCAAAATTATGAGTACGAGTTTCAAACTTCGATCTACAGTAGATATACAAAGAAAAAACATTTTATACCTTCGATGCGTGCCCTCGCAAATCCCGCTCGTCCAACAGTACGCCGAATCTCGAAGTTATCAACGTAGACAACTCTCTAGTGATATCCACACGAACAAGAAGTGTTCTCTAACACTCAAGGATGGAGAAGAGAGCACCACAAGTGTGCTAGCACTCTCTAGGGCTCTCGGGTAGGATTAGAAGAAGAAGAAAAGAAAAGAAGAGAACACACTCCTCTAAAATCTCTATGTGACTTTCACTAACCTTTCTTCTTGGATTAGATTCACTCTCCTTTCTTCTCCCTTGCTTGAAACCCACGACCAAGAGAAGAGAAGGAGCAAGAAGAGAGCTTAGGAGGAGGAAGATCACTTGAAAATGAGAGTTACACTTGCAAAATGAAACTCTTTTCATCTAATTAAGTGGTTTGTAACCTCCATGGGATACCAAGAGTCACAACTCTTGGTAACTCCCATGAGGTGGCACTTCACTTAAGTAACCATGATGATGTGGAGCATCATCATTGGTCCACTTAATGCCAACTCACCAATGAGGTAGCATAAAGTCAAGTCAAACTTGACTCTTCATCTTCCTCTCAAGTCAAGTCAAACTTGACTTAATCTCTCTCATGGTTGATCTAATCCAACCATTTAATTCAAGCCAATTTAATATAATGAATCTAATTCATTTAATTAAATTGATTCAATGAGTCATAATCTAAATTAGACTCATTGAACACATGAATCAACTTGAGTCCAACTCAATTAGCCCAATTAGGATTACTCTTAATCCAATTTGATTCATCAAATGAATCTAATCCTCTTGGTTCATCATATGAACCTAATCTCCATACACTTGTTCTTTGTGTGTGACCCAATAGGTTCTTGTAACGTTGGCAATGCCCCTAAACTAATTTAGAAACATAAGTAATGAGCCGTATCTAGCAATACATCATTACTACCTAAGTTATAAGAATGTTGAGATCCAACATCACCTTGTGACTACTAATTGTGACTCCTCACAAAATATGACAAGTGTCCTTCTATCCAAGACATCTAGATTGATCAATGTGAGGCATAGACCGTGTCATCCTCTAATCAATCTAAATCTTAAACTCCAAGTAGACTCACTCAATCAAATGAGCTCAATATCCTATATTGACTCATTTGGGCATAACCATGTGGTCTCACTCTATCAAGAATATCGATGTCGCTCCCGTCATATAGGAGGGATAGATCCCATCTACATCACTCACATCCCTCTGCATAATTCGTTACATACCCAGTAATCACCTTTATAATCCATCCAGTTACGGGTGACGTTTGACGAAACCAAAGTACATAACTCCTTATGTAGGGAACCATGGTGACTTCAGGTCTAAGGACTAGTAGTCATACTAATAGCCACATGAGAAAGTATATGACACTCATATAACGATCCATGATACTTTCTCATGGCGGGTCATTCATTATACATTCTCCAATGCATACCCATGTGTCAACTTGATATCTCTATATCCATGACTTGTGAGATCAAGTCATCGAGTTGACCTACATGCTAGTCTTATTGTATTAACATTGTCCCTGAATGTTAATACTCGACTAGGAATGATTAAGAGTAGTGTTCCCTATATCATCCCACTATCGATTCAACCAATCGATTGATATAGGTAAGAACCTTCTACTCAAGGACGTTATTATACTTAGTTTATTTGGCACCAATACAAGCAAGTATAATAACCAAAAATCAAATGCCTTTATTTATATTGAATATGATACAACAAGTCCAAAATACAATCATCAAATGATTGGCTCTAGGGCTCTAGCTAACAATCTCCCACTAGCACTAGTGCCAATTAGTGTAGGCTCTAAGCCCAAATGACCTTGTGTGACCATCATGCTTCCTCTGTGCCAAAGCCTTGGTCAAGGGATCTGCGATGTTAGCCTTTGTAGGTACTCTGCAAATCTTCACATCTCCTCTCTCGATGATCTCTCGAATGAGATGGAAGCGTCGTAGTATGTGTTTGGTCCGCTGGTGTGAGCGAGGTTCCTTCGCCTGTGCTATAGCTCCATTGTTGTCACAATAGAGCTCAATAGGGTCAACAATGTTAGGAACCACCCCAAGTTCAGTGATGAACTTGCGAATCCAAACTGCCTCCTTTGCTGCCTCTGATGCCGTCATAGAATCAGCTACTGTGTCCTGCTTCGAACTCTTCCAGCTCACAGCACCACCATTAATGCAAAACACGAACCCCGACTGTGATCTATAGTCATCCTGGTCAGTCTGGAAGCTAGCATCACTGTAACCCTTTACAGCTAGCTCATCATTGCCTCAATATATCAAGAAATATTCTTTAGTCCTTCTTAAGTACTTAAGAATATTCTTGACCGCTATCCAGTTACTTTCACCTGGATCTGACTGGTATCTGCTCGTCATGCTCAAAAAATACGAGACATCAGGTCGAGTACATAGCATGGCGTACATGATCGATCCTATGGAGAGGCATAAGTGATCTGATCCATGCGATCTCTCTCCTGTCTAGAAGAGGGACCTTGAGTCTTCGAAAGACTCACGCCATGTGCCATCGGCAGAAATCCCTTCTTGGAATTCTGCATGGCAAACCGAAGGATTACCTTGTCAATGTATGTACTCTGACTTAGGCCAAGCAATCTCTTAGATCTATCTCTATAGATCTGAATCCCTAGAATGCGGGATGCCTCACCTAAGTCCTTCATTGAGAAGCAACTCCCTAGCCATATCTTGACAGACTGAAGCATAGGGATGTCCTTCCCAATGAGCAGTATGTCATCCACATACAATATGAGGAAGACAACTATGTCCCCTACAACCTTCTTGTAGACACAAGGTTCATCTTCATTCTTGATGAAACCAAACTGTTTGATTGCATCATCGAATCGAAGATTCTAGCTCCGAGAAGCTTGCTTTAGTCCATAAATAGACCTTGCATACTCTGCTAGTATGCTGTGGATCTACAAAACCCTCAAGTTGTGTCATGTACACATCCTCGAGTAGGTTTCCATTCAGAAACGCGGTTTTGACATCCATCTGCCATATCTCATAGTCATGGTAGGCTGCAATAGCAAGCATGATCCGAATGGACTTAAACATCGCTACTGGAGAAAAGGTTTCATCATAGTCAATACCATGAATCTGCTTGAAACCTTTAGCTACCAAGCGCCCCTTATAGATAAGTCCATCCATGTCAGTCTTTCTCTTAAAGACCCACTTACACCCAATGGGTTTTACCCCTTCAGGTGGATCAACCAAAGTCCATACTTGGTTGGTGTACATGGATTCCATTTCGGATCTCATGGCTTTTAGCCATTTCTCGGAATCTGGTCTCATCACAGCTTCCTGATAGGTGGTAGGCTCATCCTCTATAAGCATAACGTCATCATGGTCAGACAAGAGAAATGAGTATCTCTCAGGCTGACGACGTACTCTATCAAACCTACGAAGAGGTATGTCTACTTGAACTGATTGTTGTTCCTCAACTCTTTGTGGAACAACATCATCCACAATACTTTGTGGTTCTAGTTCAATTTCCATCGAGGCATCAGTGCTATTGTTCGCATCTTGAACTTCTTCAAGATCGAACGCGCTCTCACTAGTCTTTCTAGAAACAAAGTCTCTTTCTAAAAAGACTCCAGTCTTTGCCACAACTACCTTGTGCTGACTGGGAATGTAGAAGTAATATCCCTTAGTTTCCTTGGGATATCCAATGAAAAAGTACTTGTCGTATTTGGGTCCTAATTTGTCTGAGACTTGACGTCGAACGTAAGCCTCACAACCCCAAATCCTCATGAAAGACACCTGGGCATCTCTCCCAGTCCATATCCTATATGGTGTCTTTATCATGGCCTTGGATGGAACTCGGTTGAGTATAAAAGCTGCCGTGTCTACAGCATAGCCCCAAAGGTATGTCGGAAGATCTGTGTGACTCATCATAGATCGTACCATATCTAATAGGGTACGATTCCTCCTTTCGGATACACCATTCCACTGTGGTGTTCCAGGAGGAGTGAGTTGAGATAGAATCCCACACTTAGCTAGATAGTCACGGAACTCATGGCTAAGGTATTCTCCACCTCGATCGGATCGAAGTATCTTAATACTCTTGCCAAGCTGGTTCTGTACTTCATTCTTGAATTCTTTGAACTTTTCAAAGGATTCAGACTTATGTGTCATCAAGTACACATAACCATATCTACTGAAGTCATCAGTAAATGCGATGAAGTATCTATAACCGCCTCTAGCAGCAACATTGAAAGGGCCACATACATCACTATGTATGAGTCCTAACAAATCAATTACTCTCTCGCTATGCCCACTAAAGGGAGTCTTGGTCATCTTGCCTCGTAGGCATGACTCGCATATCTCATATGATTCTAAATCAAATGAGTCCAGCAAACCATCCTTATGGAGCTGGGATAAGCGCTTGTCATTTATATGACCTAAGCGACAGTGCCAGAGGTAGGTTTGGTTCATGTCATTTGACTTGAACCTCTTGGCATTTATGTTATAGATAGGGCTCTCAAGGTCTAGAATATAGAGTCCGTTTATCAGAGGTGCACTATAATAGAGCATATCGTTTAAATAGACGGAACAACATTTGTTCTTTATTATAAACGAAAATCCTTTCTTGTCCAAACAAGAAACTGAAATTATGTTCTTAGTCAAGGCAGGCACATAACAACAATCATCTAATTCTAGTACAAGCCCAGAGGGCAGAGATAGATGGTAAGTTCCTACAGCAATAGCAGCAACCCGTGCTCCATTGCCTACTTGTAGGTCTATCTCACCCTTCGTCAATGCCCTGCTATTTCTCAGCGCTTGTACATTAGTACAAATGTGCGAAGCACATCCGCTATCTAATACCCACGATGAAGAAATAGAGAGGTTGACTTCTATAACATGTATACCTGAAGTAGAAATCTTATTTCTCTTGTTTTTAAGATCTTCCAAGTATTCTTTGGAGTTCCTCTTCCAGTGCCTTGCTTGTCCTTGATATAGGTGACAAAGATGTTCAACCATATCATAAGCGCCCATCAACTCATGTTGCTTCTGAAGCTCAGAGTTCATGGTCGCGAGCATAAGACAGGACACATCTAATGCGTCATCTTGATGCTTCTCGTAAGCATCTCGGTCTGCTCGCGTAGCAGTGGCAGGAGAAGCCTCCGGAATGGGCTGCTCCAGAACGTACAGTTTACGTTCTTGGGTGAGAACTATTCTCAGATTCCTGTACCAGTCTAGGAAATTTGCTCCGTTGAGCTTGTCCTTCTTAAGGACAGAACGCATAGAGAAGATGTTCGTGTTTGACGTCATGGCAATTCTACAATAGAAATAAATGCAGAAATAAGTATCATATTCTTAATCATTTAATTAGGCCTTTAACTAAATGATGCTCCCACTGAATTCTATAATTCATGTGGAACAAGATCCACATCATACTAACCTTTGAGTTAGCTTTGGCTAATACGCCCAAGACTTAGTATGATCGGTAGGTAACGATTACCAATTACATCTCTATGCAATTCTTGTTTATAGGATCAATATCCACATTTATATTAAAACTCGAGTTAGCTTTGGCTAATATGCCCGAGAGTTAATATATATGTGATTTTGACCTATCTTTTCAACCGTTAGAAGAATGCTAACCGAGTTAACTAGAAATACTCAATCTAATTGAGTTGTACTCACCCATGCGTTGATAGGCGGGACCAAGATTGTCCCTCCGTACCCTACCAAGATAGTATGTGTTGCTCTGCTTTGGCAGATTCAACAACAACATGCGATCAAGGTAGTGGTAGGTATCACGGCATGGTAGGCATTACGAGTTGACGTGATTTAGATCTAATCTAAACGATGATGTGTATCATATACTCGATAGATCTAATCTAATCGAAGGGTGCATCATGTGCACGACTTAGATCTAATCTAATCGTAAGGCACTAATTAATTACTTAATTAACTAGCATGCATCACATACACACAAAACAATTAATTAAATAATTAATCAAATAATTTTGTGATTATGTCATGGCCCTACTACGATCTTCTCAAGCCAATGAGAAGATCGGATGGTCAACCTAAGGTCAATAGCTTCTCAAGCTCCTTCCTTTTGACCACCTTGTGTTGCTCACGCCTTCCTCGTAACTCCGTCTCGAGTGGATCTTCCACCGCTCCAATTATTGTACATTACAATTTTAGAAACTCGAGTTACATTCGAGTCTAAATCTAATTTACAACAAGAATAAAATAGAAGGCACGACGCGCAGGTCGACATCACATGACGGCACGCATGTCGTATTATGAATTACAACACAAATCCAATCACATTGGGTCTTTTTGGGCCATGACTATCACAAAATTAATATATAATTCAAAATTATATATTTTCATAATTTTTTATAATTTTTTTATAATTTTTACAATTTTATGAGTAAATTTTTCCCGGCGGTTTCGGGCGCAATCGCGGAGCGAATCCCCTTGCGGGGCCAGGGGCAGTACCCCTACCCGCGATCTAACCATCGCGAGTTGCTCCTAAGCGATCCAAGAGCGCCTAAGCCCGCTGTCCCAAAAAATTTTGGGGCGAAACTTTTCCGTTTTGGAAAATTCTTCTCGGTAGTCGAAGCCTACAAGTGCCGAAACACTTGTGCTTCGCTTCTACGAGAAAAATACCCATAAAAACTCTAAAAACCATAAAATTACAGAATATCACAGAACTGAATTTTTGTCATAAAAACAAAAACTAAACTCGTACAAGCTTCGCACGTGGCTCTGATACCACTGTTGGGTTTTTCGGGCCGCAAAAACCGCTTTTCGCGTCGCGGAAACCCCGAATCACCCATGCCACTGGATCTCGTGCGAAGGATAGATTTCAAAATTATGAGTACGAGTTTCAAACTTTGATCTATAGTAGATCTACAAAGGAAAAACATTTTATACCTTCGATGCGTGCCCTCGCAAATCCCGCTCGTCCAACGATACGCCGGATCTCGAAGTTGTCAACGTAAACAACTCTCTAGTGATATCCACACGAACAAGAAGTGTTCTCTAACACTCAAGGATGGAGAAGAGAGCACCACAAGTGTGCTAGCACTCTCTAGGGCTCTCGGGTAGGATTGGAAGAAGAAGAAAAGAAAAGAAGAGAACACACTCCTCTAAAATCTCTATGTGACTTTCACTAACCTTTCTTCTTGGATTAGATTCACTCTCCTTTCTTCTCCCTTGCTTGAAACCCACGACCAAGAGAAGAGAAGGAGCAAGAAGAGAGCTTAGGAGGAGGAAGATCACTTGAAAATGAGAGTTACACTTGCAAAATGAAACTCTTTTCATCTAATTAAGTGGTTTGTAACCTCCATAGGATACCAACAATCACAACTCTTGGTAACTCCCATGAGGTGGCACTTCACTTAAGTAACCATGATGATGTGGAGCATCATCATTGGTCCACTTAATGCCAACTCACCAATGAGGTAGCATAAAGTCAAGTCAAACTTGACTCTTCATCTTCCTCTCAAGTCAAGTCAAACTTGACTTAATCTCTCTCATGGTTGATCTAATCCAACCATTTAATTCAAGTCAATTTAATATAATGAATCTAATTCATTTAATTAAATTGATTCAATGAGTCATAATCTAAATTAGACTCATTGAACACATGGATCAACTTGAGTCCAACTAAATTAGCCCAATTAGGATTACTCTTAATCCAATTTGATTCATCAAATGAATCTAATCCTCTTGGTTCATCATATGAACCTAATCTCCATCCACTTGTTCTTTGTGTGTGACCCAATAGGTTCTTGTAACATTGGCAATGCCCCTAAACTCATTTAGAAACATAAGTAATGAGCGGTATCTAGCAATACATCATTACTACCCAAGTTACAAGAATGTTGAGATCCAACATCACCTTGTGACTACTAATTGTGACTCCTCACAAAATATGACAAGTGTCCTTCTATCCAAGACATCTAGATTGATCAATGTGAGGCATAGACCGTGTCATCCTCTAATCAATCTAAATCTTAAACTCCAAGTAGACTCACTCAATCAAATGAGCTCAATATCCTATATTGACTCATTTGGGCATGGCCATGCACTTCGTGGTCTCACTCTATCAAGAATATCGATGTCGCTCCCGTCATATAGGAGAGATAGATCCCATCTACATCACTCACATCCCTCTGCATAATTCGTTACATACCCAGTAATCGCCTTTATAGTCCACCCAGTTACGGGTGACGTTTGACGAAACCAAAGTACATAACTCCTTATGTAGGGAACCATGGTGACTTCAGGTCTAAGGACTAGTAGTCATACTAATAGCCACATGAGAAAGTATATGACACTCATATAACGATCTATGATACTTTCTCATGGCGGGTCATTCAGTATACATTCTCCAATGCATACCCATATGTCAACTTGATATCTCTATATCTATGACTTGTGAGATCAAGTCATCGAGTTGACCTACATGCTAGTCTTATTGTATTAACATTATCCCTGAATGTTAATACTCGACTAGGAATGATTAAGAGTAGTGTTCCCTATATCATCCCACTATCGATTCAACCAATCGATTGATATAGGTAAGAACCTTCTACTCAAGGACGTTATTATACTTAGTTTATTTGGCACCAATACAAGCAAGTATAATAACCAAAAACCAAATGCCTTTATTTATATAGAATATGATACAACAAGTTCAAAATACAATCATCAAATGATTGGCTCTAGGGCTCTAGCTAACAAAATTACCCTAGTACACTATGTGTGTATTGAGCAGGACCATTTGAGGTTGTTCGATTTGTACTGACTACGTAAAAGAACAAAACCTCTGTTATTATGAATGCGCGTCCTCTTAATCGCTATATAATAACAAGCACGTATACTTAATATGTAAAATACCGAAAATAGGCGAATATGAATAAGGAAATTTTCCGGAATTTTTGGACATTTTTTGGGAATTTTTCGGAGCTCGTACGGACGAGTTGACGGTGATAAAAACGGGGCCCAGAAAAGCCTGTTTGGGTAACCCCATTTAAGCGAGGAATTGTTTCTTTTATAAATTCCTTATTCCTTTTCTTTTTCATTTATTTTTTTTTTCCCGTGCCTATATTTCCTTCTCTCCCGAGCCTCACTCGGCCCCGACGCCGATTCTTCTCGCGCCGAAGCCCTAACCGCCGACGTGCACTAACCGCCGACTTCTGCCGATCCCTCTTCTCTCTCGGGTCTTTGCCGAGCCGCCTTCTCTACTCGACAGCGACGTCGCCGCACGGGACAACGCCGGCGACTCTCGAGCCAACGCAGCCGAGGACCCGACTCTAGCCTCTGCCCCGACTCCAGCGACGTCGTCCCTGTGCCCTAGCATCTCGCGCCGCCACCACAGGTGGCCACCCCGAG
The DNA here is from genome assembly GCF_018446385.1 of Zingiber officinale. Taxonomy (NCBI): domain Eukaryota; kingdom Viridiplantae; phylum Streptophyta; class Magnoliopsida; order Zingiberales; family Zingiberaceae; genus Zingiber; species Zingiber officinale. The sequence goes on from NC_055987.1 coordinate 31,529,722, forward strand.
CCCTATCTCCGATCACCTCACATCAGAGCCGAGTTTTACTCCATCTCGAGTGCCCTAGTCGGCTCCGACGCCACTGCCGACCACCGCCTTATTCCTTGCTTGAGCAGCCGGCGATCGCAGGGATCTTTCTCATCAGTGTCGTGCCCTAGTTTTTCCCCATTTCTGCTCTGATCTACATTGTGGATTGTGATCACTGGCCGACCACTGCAAGTGACGTTGTTGCCAGCAACAGTGGGTTACAACCGGAGGAGGAGGTCAATTGGGTAATGAATTCTTGATATAAGCTTTGATGACCTATCTTAGTTTAGTTTGGGAACCTGATTTGGAAGGGAATATACTGATTTGGGTTGCTTGTTTTGTTTCTAGCAGCCAACAACCCTAATTGTGCGGCAAAAACCCCTCATTCCAGCATTTCCTCATTCCAGCAGCAATTAACCTTAATTGGGCAGCAACTCTTTAATTCCAGCATCTTCTTGTTCTTGAATAAAAAATGTGGAACTTGAGGTGAGGTTAGGGTTTTAATCTTTGTGGTAGATGATTGTTAGTTCTGTTAGCAAAAATTGTTAACTTAGATTCATGTGTAGGTTTTAAAGTAATCGAGTAGTGGAATGATTAGGGATTTACCCTAAATTAATTTAGAAGATTTTATTTAGCTATTCGTTTAAATTTGTAGCTAAATAAAAATGTAAATTATATGTTTAATATACAGGACCTTGACGCGAGACGTCAGATTGGACCTTTCCATTTTCGGAGCGGGTACTTTTGACTATTTGTCTTTGATATGCTTAGTAATGAAAATAATAAGTTGCATTAATTGTGTTTCATATTTGTTTCGGTTAATCACTGCCCAATACATGTTACCTGTTTGATTGATTGTTTGATTGCATCTCGTATTGATCATGTACCCGATCTATCATGCTCATGGGTAGTGATATAACCATGTTTCACATGTTCAGGACCTAGGTTTGATACCTTATTGATCAGTATGTCTTGATATGACCTATTCATTATGGTGCCCGTTATTATATGTCCAGAGGTTGGTTTAGTATTTTACCATGCTTAGTGACATGCACCATTTGCATGATCGCATGCTGTGCGATAGATTGCTCCATTATTGTCGAGCACATTGCCAGTTTCATTACTGTTCGGTGCTCCATTGTGACGCTCATGGGTAGCGAGATACAGCGTGGTAGCACGTCAGTTTGACTCTTCCGGTGCTCCGTTGATCCGCTCAGGGGTAGTGTGTGCGTACGTTAGAGATTCCTCCCGTCATAGCGTCTTAGGGAGATGAGAGCATTCGCTCCCCATTTATGATTTGGCGTGGGAGTATGTATGTACTCCGACATCCGTCCATTCGATCACTCATCAGGAGTAGTGTAGCAGTCACAACCCTACCCACTTGGTCCCACTTATGTTGTGAGTTGGTGGCGTCGGGGTGACCATGACATTGGCATCATATACATGATGCATTTATTGCTTGTGTTTGTGTTTGTTGCATTTATATGCTGCACATTGTTTGGATACCTATGTTTGACATGCATACAGGTCTTCTATACCTTTCTGACTGTTTGTCCTTATACTGGGTCTTAGTACTGATTCTCTCCTGTCTTCTTGGTTGCATTTACCTTTATCTTTATCAGGATACGCATGATTAGTGCTAGGTGTTATTTCTTTACTTTCCATATCAATTGTACCTGAGTGTTGGACTCACCCGCCTCCATTGTTGTTATTTTCGGGTTGATGCTGTCGGGAAGTCGTTGGTCCCCACAGCACGTAGTGCTAGTCCTCTCTTGGGTTGAGTTGTTATTTTATTTTAGTTTTCTCTATCGGACTTTGTTTTAGTCTTGTTTTGGATTTTACATATGGATATTATATGGAATCCTTCGTTTGATGGACTTGTGATATGATTTGGATTTTATTCTACTACATGCCTGCATCTGATTCGTCGGATTTGAGTTTCTGAGTGTAGTTGAGTAGGGTGGATTTGAGTCGAGTACTATTGTTTGTGATTACTATTATTAGCTGCGTGGTTGTGACAGGTTAATATTTATATATAACTGCGTGGTGATGTTTTATTTTATTGTTATTATTCCGACCATGTGGCTGAGGTATTTGTGAGATGTAGAAAAGTTTGATTGTCCGTCACAATCGACTGGTGTTTAATTGCAGTCGATTGGTACGTAGTAGTCGAGCTCCAATTGATTTGACTTGCTTTTGTTCGTGGATTTTGATTAGTCGACTAATTTTATGGTATCGAGCAGAGATTGACAATGATCACCTTTGTGTATTGGATATTTATCAAATTGACAAGGAAATCGATATTTCGTTATCGATCAACATCGATATGGTTAGTGTTTGGTTTTTCGGATTTCTTTTATTCTACTTTTTCTATTTTGAGGTCAAATTGGGGACTAGACAGCGATGGAACATCTCCAGACGGCAAATAGGTATGTTGTTATTTTATGTTTGTTATATTGGTATTGATATCGTAATTTAATTTAATGGATATGAGGCGATCTACTCGTATTGTTGCGAGGCGTGGTCTTGGGCGACCACGTGCGAAGACCAGGATCTCTGGATATGCGAGATGCCTCGTTAGTGAGCATGTCGATCGTCAGGGACAGACTCAGGATGCAGCGGGAGCATCGGGCTCTCAAATCCCGATAGCTCCTGTAGAGATACCTACTTTGGCCACACCGATGGTATCCACGCCTACCCTGTTTACCGTACCATCGGGGGTACCATTGGTGTACCCGACATCTGCTCCAGCGCAGCCTACCGCGTATTCAGTGCCACCACCACTTGGATCTACAGTGTATCCTATACCCGGTGGCACGGTGCCCCATACCTCTGATGATTGCGGCGGTACCATATCGTACCATTACCTCACCCAGTACCTCCCGCCACCACTTTTGTTCCCTCGGTACCAGGCTTATGCTCCAGGTATATCTGGCGACAGGGAGTTCCTCCTCCGGTTTATTCCAGCGGTACCACTGTAGTATCGCTCGGTGTTTCCGCTTGATTCTGCGGTAGTCACGGCTCGATATTGTCGTTGCTGAGCTAGGATTCCGGCCTTGGTGAGTCGATGAAGACTCGTTTCACTCTTTCCACGGAGATCTCGATCCGAGTATGGCTCTGTCATGGATAGAGACTATGGAGCGACTTTCTTCTATGGCTTGCTCAGTGGGAGAAAGCGGTGGTGCTTACCATTCTGGGATGAAGCTAATGCAGTGGGTTACTCGGCTTTCTATTATTGGTGGCTCGTCACATGGACGAGTTCGAGAGGCTTTTGAGAGCCGTTTCTTTCCTTGTCCTATCGGATGGCTCGTGTGACGAGTTTTATGAGTCGGCGAATAATCGCTCGATGACCGAGTATAATCTTGAATTTCTCGGTTGGCTCGATTTTGTCGAGTTAGTTGCGGAGGAGTAACTCGCGTAATCAGATTTATCTGAGGATTGGATGGTTATCTGCATATACGACTTGCGGATTAGGGATTACATCTTATTCTGATGCATTGAATCGAGCTTTGATGATAGAGTTAGCTCGGCGGGCAGACATGTATCCGGACGGGAAAGAAGCATCCGGGGCTGCGAGCCGAGCCAGCCGAGGAGCAGGGGCGGACATCGAGTAGTCGCACCACGATCGGTCGAGTTCTTAGGGTTTCGTAGGCCTCGAAGTCGGGACGATCTTCCTCGGGGCGTTTCCGGTCTCCTCGGCGAGATCGGAAGCAGTCCACCGATATCTGATATTTCCGATGTGGTTCGAGACCACATCACTTGACACACTGGAGCAGTCGGTTTGCTTTTATTACCGCCACCAGAGCCCGAAGATTGTCGGTGAAGGCTCGGCCTGCCCTGGAGGTCGCAGAGGAGGTCTAGTCGATCGGTGTCTCGGCGAGGCGGAGATTCACACCCTCGCACGTCGGCGAGGCAGCCTCCCTCTGCGGCGGCATTTGGCATGCTTGGGCGAGTACTCGGTGCTTCAGCACCCAGTTTTGTTCCGGACCTTATTATCCGACTCGAAGCGTGCAGACTCGGTCGGCCGGTACACGATATCGGTCACCATCCTCTCGGTCTTCTCGGCTCATTATCGGCCACGCCTCGGTGGCGGAACGACGCAGGAGGCGTTACCTCCTCCTCCTCCGGAGCGATTGGCAGTTCACGAGGAGGATGCGCAGCGAGCCGACGGATCCGTTTTCCGCGGTATGATTTCCATTTATGCATTTTCGCGATATTTTGATTGATCTGGTAGTTCGCACTCTTTTATATCCCGTACCTTTATGCGGGAGATTGGTAGATTACCCACTTGCAGACCCCAATGATTGCTGTCTCGCTACCGTCCGGTGATACATTAGAAGTCACCCGGAGATCAGAGGTTGCCCGTTAGACTTTGGCAACATGATACTTACAGTAGATCTTCTAGTATTGGAGATGGTCGAGTTTGATGTCATACTTGGCATGGATTGGTGTCAATATATCATGCTACCGTTGATTGCCGGACGAGGGTGGTCACCTTTCGACCTCCGAACCAACCCTCGTGGAGTTTCAGCATCGAGGCAGCGGTATCTCGATTATTTGGCGATTCGAGTATGGCTGACTGTCTCCCACGGTGTCATGGTTTTCTGTTATCGTTGATCGATCGAGGACGGTAGTAGTTCGACTCTCGGCGTTCTGTTGTCCAGAGTACCGGATGTATTTCTAGAGGGCTGCCGGTTTGCCTCCCGGAAGGCAAGTGGAGTTCGCTATTGAGCTAATTAAAGGGACCGACATCGAAGCTCCGTATCGTATGGCACCAAAGAGTTGAACGAGCTGAAGGTTCAACTCGGAGCTTTTAGGCAGAGGATTCATTCGCCCTAGTGTTTCACCATGGGGTTCTCCAGATTGTTTGTCAAGAAAAGGATGGTACTATGAGGTTGTGTATTGACTACAGGTGAATGCGGTTACCATCGAAATAAATATCCATTACCGCGGATTGAGGATTTGTTTGATCGGCTCGAGAGGTACATCAATGTATTCTAAGATTGATCTGCGATCCGGATATCATCGGTGAGAGTCGAGATTACGATATCAGAGACGACTTCCGTGCGGATCGGTCATTATGAGTTTTGGTAATGCCATTTGGGCTTACCAATGCTCCAGCCATGTTTATGGACTTGATGAACCGCATCTTTACGGAGTATCTGGATCGGTTTGTTATCGTTTTCATTGATGACATATTGGTCTACTCTCGTTAGAGGAGGAGCATGCATCTTCGCGCGGTCTTGGAGATTCTTGACGACATCATTTGTCATAAAGTTCGGCAAGTGTGCGCATCGCTATCCTCGGGTTTTAGGACACGTGGTTTCTAGCGGATGTGATCCGAAGATCGATTTGTCGCGTTGGGGCGGTAAGGCGAAGTCGATTCGAGAGAGATCCAGGATTTTAGCGATATTGTTTTTGTCGGGATTCTTCTCGCATGTATGCTCCGTTGACACGTCTTACGGAAAGGCATGAAGTTTACATGGTCGAGATTGCGAGACAAGCTTCGGTGAGGCGGAGATTAGTGTCGGCCCGGTTTGGTTTACCTTGAGAGAATGGATTGTACTTTACAGCACGCATCTCTTGAGGTTTGGGCACTGTCATGCCGACGGCGAGTCTCTTATGCTCGTCACTGAAGGAGCATGAGAAGAACTACCCAGTTCATGACTTGGGTTAGCCATCATCTTTGCTCTAAGCTTTGGCGTCATCATTTGGTGTCATGAGATTCTCACCGCGAGTCTCAAAATTTTCACTCGGAAGGGCTTAATCTCGGCGAGGAGATGGATGGGTTTGAAGGACTATGATTGTACCATTAGCTATCACGGGAAAGCTAATGTTGCACTAGAGCGAAGTCGCAGGGGCTTGCTTTGGGACTTGACTTGATTCGGAGTTTCTCGGAGTTAGATCTTGAGGGGCAGGGACCGGAGAGCGGGGTATTATTCGGTTACCATGGTTGCTCGATCGTCGATCGATCGAAGATCGAGAGGCCCGAGCGATGATTAGCATTTGCAGTTTATTGTGATCGAGATAGCTTAGCAGGTTTACGAGTTTATATACTCGAGGCAGATATATACTTCAAGACAGTTATCGTACCTCGGTCTCATCCGGTCTTCGGAGCTACTCCAGAGAGACACGTTTGCGATCCATGGAACCCGCATGTATCGAGATTTGAGGCGTTCCTATTGGTGGAAGAAAGACATCGCGGATTTTGTAGCTAGATGTCTTGTTAGGTGAAGGTGAACCTAGACCCGAGATTACTTGTGGATTCTGATTCATTCACGTGGGAAGTGGGATCACCATGGACTTTGTGGTAGGGTTGACAGGGCGACACGAGGGGCCATCGTGTATCGTTGATCGATTAACCAAATCGACACTCTAGCTGATCCGGAGGATTGATTCCCTCGATCGATTAGCGGTCTGTGTCGAGAGATCATCGACTACATGGTGTTCCGTTGAGTATCATTTCGGATAGAGATCTACGGTTCACATCTCGTCGTTTGGCATGCGGCGGGCCTTGTGCTCCGTTTCGATCTGACCTTCCATCCACAGACGGATGGGCGGTCGAGGCGGACTTCGAGACTTTGAGGACTTGAGGTCATGTGTTATGGATTTTGAGAGGGAGGACCATCTGCCGTTAGTAGAGTTGCCTACCTACAACAACTTCCATCTGGCTATCCGGATGCACCGTTTGGCGTTGTATGGTAGACCTTGCGGACACCGTCCTTTGGGATGAGGTTGGAGAGGCCCGGTTGGGACCTCGCCGAGGCCTCCGGAAAGAGTCTAGGAGGATGTCGAGGCACAGGACACTTGAAGAGTTATCAGATCGGAGGCGCAGACCACTAGAGTTCTCTGTTGGCGACCATGTATTTCTGAGTTTCACCCACGAAAGGGGTGAAGAGATTTGGCCTCAGGGGTAAGCTAGCTCCACGGTATATTGGTCCTTTCGAGATATTGGAGAGGATCGGAGTAGTAGCTTACCGACTGGCACTACCACCGTCCCTGTCAGGCGTTCATGATGTATTCCACGTATCGATGCTGAGGAGATACGTACCTGATCTGACACATGTGCTGGCAGATATTCGACATTACATATGAGGAGGTTCCGGTACGGATTCTCGACCGGAAAGAGCGTCAGTTGCGGAACAAGACTATCCGGCTGGTTAAAGTCGGATGGCAGCATCATTCAGACGAGGAGGCTACTTGGGAGCTCGAGGACACTATCCGAGCTCGATATCCCCATCTTTTCACTTGAGGTATGTACGCATAGTTTACCGTTCAGCATTTATACTTCCTGTCTATTGTTAGTACTTGCTGATGGTAGATAACGAAATTTGGGGACCAAATTTTTATAAGTGGGGGAGAATGTAAAATACCGAAAATAGGCGAATATGAATAAGGAAATTTTCCGGAATATTTGGACATTTTTCGGGAATTTTTCGGAGCTCGTACGGACGAGTTGACGGCGATAAAAACGGGGCCCAGAAAAGCCTGTTTGGGTAACCCCATTTAAGCGAGGAATTGTTTCTTTTATAAATTCCTTATTCCTTTTCTTTTTCATTTATTTTTTTTTTCCCGTGCCTATATTTCCTTCTCTCCCGAGCCTCACTCGGCCCCGGCGCCGATTCTTCTCGCGCCGAAGCCCTAACCGCCGGCGTGCACTAACCGCCGCCCACTCGGCGGTTCTTCTCCTTCCTCTTCTCCTCTTCCTTTGACGGCACAAACCACTCGCGGAGCATCTCAACGCTGCCGACTTCTGCCGAGCCCTCTTCTCTCTCGGGTCTTTGCCGAGCCGCCTTCTCTACTCGACAGCAACGTCGCCGCACGGGACAACGCCGGCGACTCTCGAGCCAACGCAGCCGAGGACCCGACTCTAGCCTCTGCCCCGACTCCAGCGACGCCGTCCCTGTGCCCTAGCATCTCGCGCCGCCACCACAGGTGGCCACCCCGAGCCCTATCTCCGATCACCTCACATCAGAGCCAAGTTTTACTCTATCTCGAGTGCCCTAGTCGGCTCCGACGCCACTGCCGACCACCGCCTTATTCCTTGCTTGAGCAGCCGGCGATCGCAGGGATCTTTCTCATCAGTGTCGTGCCCTAGTTTTTCCCCATTTCTGCTCTGATCTACATTGTGGATTGTGATCACTGGCCGACCACTGCAAGTGACGTTGTTGCCAGCAACAATGGGTTACAACCGGAGGAGGAGGTCAATTGGGTAATGAATTCTTGATATAAGCTTTGATGACCTATCTTAGTTTAGTTTGGGAACCTGATTTGGAAGGGAATATACTGATTTGGGTTGCTTGTTTTGTTTCTAGCAGCCAACAACCCTAATTGTGCGGCAAAACCCCTCATCCAGCATTTCTTTTTGCTCAAGAACGACTGAGATAAGGTAAACTCTTGTTCTTGAATACATTTGGGTGAGGTTGTTTTAATGTTTGTGGTAGATGATTTTTAGTTAGATGATTGTTAGCTTAGATTCATGTGTAGGTTTTAAAGTAATGGAGTAGTGGAATGATTAGGGATTTACCCTAAATTAATTTAGAAGATTTTATTTAGCTATTCGTTTAAATTTGTAGCTAAATAAAAATGTAAATTATATGTTTAATATACAGGACCTTGACGCGAGACGAGTATCTCAGAGTCAGATTTGCACCATTTTATCGGAGGCGGGTACTTTTGACTATTTGTCTTTGATATGCTTAGTAATGAAAATAATAAGTTGCATTAATTGTGTTTCATATTTGTTTCGGTTAATCACTGCCCAATACATGTTACCTGTTTGATTGATTGTTTGATTGCATCTCGTATTGATCATGTACCCGATCTATCATGCTCATGGGTAGTGATATAACCATGTTTCACATGTTCAGGACCTAGGTTTGATACCTTATTGATCAGTATGTCTTGATATGACCTATTCATTATGGTGCCCGTTATTATATGTCCAGAGGTTGGTTTAGTATTTTACCATGCTTAGTGACATGCACCATTTGCATGATCGCATGCTGTGCGGTAGATTGCTGCATTTTTGTCGCGCATTGTTTCATTCTTGGGTGCTCCATTGTGGCTTCATGGGTAGCGAGATACGGCGTACGTCGGTTTGACTCTCTGCTGTTGATCGCTGTGGGTAGTGTGTGACGTGTATGCGTTAGAATTCCTCCCGTCATAGCGTCTGGGAGATGAGAGCATTGCGCTCCCCATTTATGATTTGGCGTGGGAGTATGTATGTACTCCGACAACATTCCATTCGATCACTCATCGGGAGTAGTGTTCTGAGTGCCTGATCGTCATGACCCTACCCACTTGGTCCCACTTATGTTGTGAGTTGGCTGACTGGCGTCAGGGGTGACCATGACATTGGCATCATATACATGATGCATTTATTGCTTGTGTTTGTGTTTGTTGCATTTATATGCTGCACATTGTTTGGATACCTATGTTTGACATGCATACAGGTCTTCTATACCTTACGAACTGTTTGTCCTTATACCGGGTCCTGGTTAGTACAGATTCTCTCCTGTCTTCTTCGGTTGCATTTACCTTTATCTTTATCAGGAGACTGTACGCATGATTAGTGCTAGGTGTTATTTCTTTACTTTCCATATCAATTGTACCTGCTGAGTGTTGGACTCACCCCGCCTCCATTGTTGTTATTTTCAGGTTGATGCTGTCAGGAGGGAGTTTCAGTCGCTGGTCCCCACAGCACGTAGTGCTAGTCCTCTGCTGGGTTGAGTTGTTATTTTATTTTAGTTTTTCTCTATCAGACTTTGTTTTAGTCTTGTTTTTGGATTTTACATATGGATATTATATGGAATCCTTTCGTTTGATGGACTTGTGATATTATTTGGATTTTATTCTACTACATGCCTGCCTGGAAGGCAGAAGAGGTGAGTTCGTCGGATTTGAGTTTTACGAGTGTAGTTGAGTAGGGTGGATTTCGAGTCAGAGTACTATTGTTTGTGATTACTATTATTAACTGCGTGGTTGTGACAGCCAGAGGCTGAATACTTATATATAACTGCGTGGTGATGTTTTATTTTATTGTTATTATTCCAGCCACCTGTGGCTGAGGTATTTGTGAGATGTAGAAAAGTTTCAGATTGTCCACCGTACAGGGGAGATGCTGCTGAAATTTTCTCGGACAGGGACTCCTCTGGGGCGTGACAATTTAGTGGTATCAGAGCACAATTTTACGATCTTTTGTTTCGTATTTTGGATTTTCGGGATTTATCTGATACCAATTTATTGGTATCAGAGCAGGTTATGGATACCTGCTTTTGGTTTTTGGAGATTTATCGGATACATTGTTGGTATTACGGATATTTGGGTTAGCAGGTTTGAGTCAACGGGCATTTCGGATTCGATATGGTTATGTTTGGTTTTTTGGATTTATTTGGATTTTCGGCGATATTCTCACGAATTTTGAGGTCAAATGGCGGAACATCTCGACAAATAGGTATGTTGTTATTTTATGTTTGTTATATTGGTATTGATATCGTAATTTAATTTATATGAGGCGATCTACGTATTGTTGCGAGGCGTGGTCTTTGGGCGACCACGTGCGAAGACCACCAGGATCTGGATATGCGAGATGCCCAATGCTGTTAGTGAGCATGTCGATCGGGGCAGACTCGGGATGCGTTGAGCATCGGCTCAATCCGATAGCTCTGTAGAATACCTACTGGCCACCCAAGCGGTATCCCTCCTAGTATTACGGTACCATCGGTACCATTGGTTGAACATACCTCGAGTAGAGTCTACCACGTATTGATTGCCACCACCACTTGGATCTCTGATGTGTATCTATACAGTGGCACAGCCCCAGTTCTCTTGGCTGAAACCATGGTACCATTACCGGTACCTACCTACTGTGCCACCACTTTTGTTCCCGTTCGGTACCAGGTGACAGTGCTGCAGGTATCTGACATCGAGTTCCTCCTACGGTTTATTCGCGGTACCACACAGCAGTATCAGCTTTCCTTGATTCCCAGGACGACTGCGATAATTGCCGTTGACCGCGCGAGCTAGGATTCCGCCATTGGTGAGTCGATGAAGACTCGTTTCACTCTTTTCCACGGAGATCTCGATCAGTATGGCTCATCATGGATAGAGACTATGGGCAGACTCTTCTATGACTGCTCGAGTGGGAGAAACTTGCCCATTGAGATGAAGCTAATACAGTGGTTTATTTCTACGTATTGAGTATTGACGTCACATGGACCCGAGTTGAGCTTTTGAGAGCCGTTTCTTGGTGCTTGTCGCCTGGACCTGCTCGAGAGGCTTTGGTCTTATGATGCAGTGAGAATAATCACTCAGTAAGTATCTTGAATTTCCAGTTGGCCGATTGTCGGAGTTAGTTGTCGAGTTAGTTGCGGAGGCGAACTACGTATGCGGTTATCTGGTTGGATGGTTATACGCAGACTTGCGGTTAGGGATACATCTTATTCGATGCATTGATCGAGCTTTGATGATAGGAATTGCTTCGTGACGGCATATCGGGGCGGGAAAGAAAGCATCTGGTCGGACGGAGGCCGTCCGGTGATTGCGAGCGGCGGGGCGGCATGGTGGTCGCCGCGTCAGTCGAGGATTCTTACGGGGTTTCTCGCGGCCTCGGGCGGACGATCTTCCTCGGAGCGTTCACGGTCTCCTCAGCGGATCAGGCGATCCTGCTTGTCGTGTTCCGATGGTTCGGAGACCACATCTTGGCTACACACTCTGGGCAGTCCGGTTGCTTTTATTGCAAACTGCTGGGCACCAGGCCGAGATTGTCGGTGAGGCTTCGGCCACCGCAACTTCGGTCATAGCGAGGGGCCGATTCTGGTGATCGGTGTCTCGGCGGAGAAATGATTCACCCTCACGGCGTCGTGAGGCGACTCCCTGCGGCCATTTGGCATGCTTGGGCGGGAGTACTCGGTGTACATAGCACGGAAGTTTGTTCCGGAGACCTTATTATGTCAAACTCGGTACCGGACTCGGTCCTAGCCGGTACGCAGTATCGATCACCATCCTCGGTCTTCTGGCTCGCTTCCTCCCGGCTGCCGCCTGGTGGCGGACTTGTCAGGCCCATGACGTGGGCGATACCTCCTCCCTCCATGAGCCAGGCGAGTTCATGCGATTACAGGGGATCTTGGCGAACCTGTGGATCGTTTTCAGTATGATTTCCATTTATGCATTTTCGATATTTTTAATGCGGTAGTTCGCACTCTTTTATGTCATTTTATGCGGGAGATTGGTAGATTACCCTTGCGAACAATGATTGATCTATGTCTGCGCTTGGTCGGTGTCGTTAGAAGTCACCCGGAGATCGAGAGGTTGCCGTTAGACTTTGGCAACATGATACTTACGGTGGATCTTCTAGTATTGGAGATGGTCGAGTTTGATGTCATACTTGGCATGGATTGGTATCAATATATCATGCTACCGTTGATTGCGAGACGAGGTCACCTTCGACCTTCGAACCAACCCTCGTGGAGTTTCAGCATCGAGGCAGCGGTATCTCGATTATTCGTCGTGCCAGCTCATGGTTTGTTATCGTTGATCGATCGAGGGCGGTAGTAGTTCGTGACTCTCCGGCGTTCTGTTGTCAGTACCGGATGTATTTCTAGAGCTGCCGGTTTGCCTCCCGAAGGCAAGTGGAGTTCGCTATTGAGCTAATTCCAGCATCGAAAGCTCCGTGTCGTATGGCACCAAAAGAGTTGAGCAGTGAAGGTTCAACTCCGTGAGCTTTAGAAGGAGGATTCATTAGCCTAGTGTTTCACCATGGGGTTCTCGATTGTTTGTCAAGAAAAGGATGGTACTATGAGGTTGTGTATTGACTACGAGCGGTGAATCGGTTACCATCGAAATAAATATCCATTACCGCGGATTGAGGATTTGTTTGATCAGCTCGGTACATCAATGTATTCTAAGATTGATCTGCGATCCGGATATCATCGGTGAGTCGAGATTACGATATCCGACTTTCCGTGCGGATCGGTCATTATGAGTTTTGGTAATGCCATTTGGGCTTACCGATGCTCAGCGGTGTTTATGGACTTGATGAACCGCATCTTTGGAGTATCTGGATCAGTTTATCGTTTTCATTGATGACATATTGGTCTACTCTCGTTAGGAGGGCATGCGGCGACATCTTCGGCGGTCTTGGAGATTCTTGACGACATCAGTGAGACAGTAAGTTCGTGCATGCTATCCTCGGTTGGTTTTGGGACACGTGGTTTCTAGCAGGTATTGATCCTCGAGAGATCGTTCGGACCTCACCGTCGGAGTCGATTCGCCGAGTTTTCAGGATTGGCGGATATTACCGGCTTTTGTCGATTCTCGCTATGCGGACACCGTCTTACCGGAAAGGCATGAAGTTTACATGGTCCAGTTGAAGACAAGCTCGGGGAGGCGGAGATTAGTGTCGGCTCAGTTTGGTTTTACCTACGGAAGAATGGATTTGTACTTTACACCGCGCATCTCTTGGGGTTTGGGCATTACTATGCACTGACGTAGTCTCTTATGCTTCGTCATTGAAGGAGCATGAGAAGAACTACCGAGTTCATGACTTGAGTTAGTTGCCCATCATCTTTGCTGGCTTTGGCGTCATCATTTTATGTGTCACATTTGAGATTCTCGCGATCATAAGAGTCTCGAATATATTTTCACTCGGAAGGAGCTTAATCTCCGACGGAGGAGATGGATGGAGTTCTGAAGGACTATGATTGTACCATTAGCTATCACGGGAAAGCTAATGTGGTTGCTGATGCACTGTGGAGAGGACTTTGGCTTGCCGGACTTGATCACGGACTTGATCGAGTTTCTGAGTTAGATCTTGAGGCGGGAGGCGGCAGAGGGTACGATGTTACCATGGTTGCTCGTCGTCGATCGGATGGAAGTCCGAGAGGCCGAGCCGATGATTAGCATTTGCGTTTATTGTGATCGAGATAGCTTCGAGCGGCGGTGAGTTTACGAGACGAGGAGAGGTATTATATACTTCAAGGCAGTTATGCGTACCTCGGTCTCATCCGGTCTTCAGAGCTACCACCGCTGCTACTCGATTTGCGATCCATCCGGCGGAACCCGCATGTATCGAGATGAGGCGTTCTATTGGTGGAGCGGGATGAAGAAAGACATCAGCGATTTTGTAGCTAGATGTCTTGTGCATGTGGTGCGGAGAACAACACGGACTGCGAGGATTACTTGTGATTCCTATTCAGTGGAAGTGGGATCACATTACCATGGACTTTGTGGTAGTTTAGGGACACGGCGAGGCATGGTGGTGGGTGTCGTTGATCGGATACCAATCAACGACTCTTAGCGATCCGGAGTTGATTCCCTCGATCGATTGGCGGTCTATTGTTGAGAGAGATCATCGGACTATGGTGTTCCGTTGAGTATCATTTCGGATAGAGATCTACGGTTCACATCTCGTTTACAGCGATGTCTCGGGCCTGGAGTACAGGCTCCGTCAGATCCATCCATCAGAGCATGTGGGACAGCGGACTATTCAGACTTTAGAGGACTTTGAGGTCATGTGTTATGGATTTCGGATGAGGACCATCTGCCGTAGTTACAACAACAACGACTTCCATTCGGCTATCCGGATGGCACCGCCGTTGTATTGTATGGTAGACCTTATCGGACCGTCCTTTGGGATGAGTGGAGAGGCCGGTTGGGACCTCAAAGAGCTCGGGGACTTGAAGTTAGTCCGTACTATCGGACGGAGGATGTCGGAGAGGACCGCCGAGTTATGCAGATCGAGAGAGCGAGACCACTAGAGTTCTCTGGCGACCATGTATTTCTGAGTTTCACCCACGAAGAGAATTTAGCCTCGAGGTAAGCTAGCTTCACGGTATATTGGTCCTTTCGAGATATTGAGAGGAGAGTAGTAGCTTACCGGCCTTTCACCCGTCCTGTCGGGCGTGATGTATTCCACGTGCGATCTTTGAGGAGATACGTGCACGATCGATCATGTCTTTGGCGGATATCGATTCAGTCGATTCAGCTGACATTACATATGAGGAGGATCTCGGCCGAGCGTCGGTTGCGGATCCAGGTTAAAGTCGGATGACGGGCGAGGCTACTTGGGAGCTCGAGGACACTACGAGCTCGATATCCCCATCTTTTCACTTGAGGTATGTCGGTTCATGGATTACGGCATTATACTCATATGTCTATTGTTAGTACTGATGGTGATACAAATTTGGACCAAATTTTATAAGTGGGGAGAATGTAAATAATCGAAAATAGGCGAATATGAATAAGGAAATTTCGAATATTTGGACATTTTCGGAAATTTTTCTGAGATGCAAGAGTTAATAGAGGCCTCGGGGTAACCCCATTTAAGCGAGAATTGTTTCTTTATAAATTCCTTATTCCTTTTCTTTTCATTTATTTTTTTTTCCGTGCCTATATTTCCTTCTCTCCCGAGCCTCACTCGGCCCCGTATGCTTCTTCTCATGGCGAAGCCCTACCGCCGCACTAGTGCCGGACTCTTCTTTCTTCCTTCCTCTCCTCCCTCCCACAAACCACTCATGGAGCATCTCAACAGCTTGCCGACTCTGCCCTGAGCCTTGGCTCTCCGCCTTCTTCTGCTCCTGCACGAACATTGCACAACGGACTCTCGAGCCAAGCAGCGCGGCTCTAGCCTGACCCCGGCCTGCGCCTCTCACATGCGCCTAGCATCTCGCGCCACCAGGCTCAGAACCTATCTCCGATCACTCCATCGAGCCAAGTTTTACTATCTCGAAGGGTGCCTAGTGCGCTCAGCCGTCGCAAACCCGCCTTATTCCTTGTGAGGCGTGCGCGGATCTTTCTCATCGATGTCGTGCCCTAGTTTTTCCCCATTTACTCGCTCGATCTACATTGTGGATTGTGATCACTGGCCGACCCTTTGCAAGTGGCGTTGACGTTGCCAACAATGGGTTCTGGAGGAGGAGGTCAATTGGGTAATGAATTCTTGATATAAGCTTTGATGACCTATCTTAGTTTAGTTTGGGAACCTGATTTGGAAGGGAATATACTGATTTGGGTTGCTTGTTTTGTTTCTAGCAGCCAACAACCCTAATTGTGCGGCACAAACCCCTCATTCCAACATTCCCTCATTCCAGCAGCAATTAACCTTAATTGGGCAGCAACTCTTTAATTCCAGCATCTTCTTGTTCTTGAATAAAAAATGTGGAACTTGAGGTGAGGTTAGGGTTTTAATCTTTGTGGTAGATGATTGTTAGTTCTGTTAGCAAAAATTGTTAACTTAGATTCATGTGTAGGTTTTAAAGTAATCGAGTAGTGGAATGATTAGGGATTTACCCTAAATTAATTTAGAAGATTTTATTTAGCTATTCGTTTAAATTTGTAGCTAAATAAAAATGTAAATTATATGTTTAATATACAGGACCTTGACGCGAGACGAGTATCTCAGAGTCAGATTTGCACCATTTTATCGGAGGCGGGTACTTTTGACTTATTGTCTTTGATATGCTTAGTAATGAAAATAATATGTTGCATTAATTGTGTTTCATATTTGTTTCGGTTAATCACTGCCCAATACATGTTACCTGTTTGATTGATTGTTTGATTGCATCTCGTATTGATCATGTACCCGATCTATCATGCTCATGGGTAGTGATATAACCATGTTTCACATGTTCGGGACCTAGGTTTGATACCTTATTGATCAGTATGTCTTGATATGACCTATTCATTATGGTGCCGTTATTATATGTCCGAGGTTGGTTTAGTATTTTACCATGCTTAGTGACATGCACCATTTGCATGATCGCATGATAGATAGATTGCTCCATTATTTGTCGAGCACATTGCATTACGTCGCTCGTTGTGCTTCATCATGAGATCAGCGTAGAGTCGAACTGTTGACTCTTCTGCTCAGTTGATCCGTCAGGGGGTAGTGTATTGTGTGCACGTTAGAGAATTCCTCCCGTCATAGCGTCTGGAGATGAGCATTGCTCCCCATTTATGATTTGGCGTAGGAGTATGTATGTACTCCGACGGCATCCCGTCCATTCGATCACTCATCGGAGTAGTGTTGCTGAGTGCGCAGTTGTGTCACATCCCTACCCACTTGGTCCCACTTATGTTGTGAGTTGGTTGTCGCGGGGTGACCATGACATTGGCATCATATACATGATGCATTTATTGCTGTGTTTGTGTTTGTTGCATTTATATGCACATTGTTTGGATACCTATGTTTGACATGCATCTGGTCTTCTATACCTTCTGACTGTTTGTCCTTATCTGGGTCTGGTTAGTCTGATTCTCTCTCAGTCTTCTTGTTGCATTTACCTTTATCTTTATCGAGGTATGCATGATTAGTGCTAGGTGTTATTTCTTTACTTTCCATATCAATTGTACTGTGAGTGTTGGACTCACCCGCCTCCATTGTTGTTATTTTCGGTTGATCTTGTCGGGAGGGAGTTTGATCATTTGGTCCCCACGACGTAGTGCTAGTCCTCTATTTGGGTTGAGTTGTTATTTTATTTTAGTTTTTCTCTATCGGACTTTGTTTTAGTCTTGTTTTGGATTTTACATATGGATATTATATGGAATCCTTTCGTTTGATGGACTTGTGATATTATTTGGATTTTATTCTACTACATGCTGCCTGGAGGCGAAGAGGTGAGTTGTCGGTTTGAGTTTCTGGTGTAGTTGAGTAGGGTGGATTTGAGTCGAGTACTATTGTTTGTGATTACTATTATTAGCTGCGTGGTTGTTGTGACGGAGGTGAATACTTATATATAAGCTGCGTGGTGATGTTTTATTTTATTGTTATTATTCCGACCATGTGGGTGAGGTATTTGTGAGATGTAGAAAAGTTTGATTGTCCACCATGCAGGGAGATCTCTTTGCTGAAATTTTCTCGGCGAGGACTCCTCAGGCGTGACAATTTAGTGGTATCGAGCACATTTTACGATCTTTTGTTTCTTATTTTGGATTTTGGATTTATCGATACCAATTTATTGGTATCGAGCAGTTATGGATACCACTTTTGGTTTTGGAAATTTATCGGATACATTGTTGGTATTACGGATATTTGGGTTAGCGAGTTGCGAGTCAAGCCGGCATTTTCGGATTCGATATGGTTATGTTTGGTTTCGTTTGGTTATTTGGATTTTCGCGATATTCTCGATTCGGAATTTTGAGGTCAAATTGGGGACTAGGACGGAACATCTCCAGACTGCAAATAGGTATGTTGTTATTTTATGTTTGTTATATTGGTATTGATATCTGTAATTTAATTTAACGATATGAGGCGATCTACTCGTATTGTTGCGAGGCGGTGGCCGGGCGACCACGCGTGCGAAGACCACAGGATCTCTGGATATGCGGAGATGCCCAGCGATAGTGAGCATGTCATGTCAGGAGAGACTCGGGATGCGGCGGGAGCATCGGGCTCTCAAATCCCGATAGCTCCTGTAGAGATACCTACTTTGGCCACCTGGCCGGTATCCCACTCCGTATTCTGTACCATCGAGGTACCATTGGTGTGCGACATCTGCTCGGTAGATCTCACAGCGTATTCGATTGCCACCACCACTTGGATCTCTTGTATCCTATACCGGTGGCACCAGTGCCCCGATACCTGATGTGACATGCACCATATCCCAGGTACCATTACCTAGTACCTCACGGTGCCACCACTTTTGTTCCCAGATCGGTACCACGCGGCTTATGCTCATATGCACATCGGGAGTTCCTCCTCTGGTTTATTCCGGTACCACGTAGTATCATCGAGTGTTTCCGATTCCTGCGGCCCAGTCAGCCACGGCTCATTGATATTGTCGTTGCGAGCTAGGATTCCAGGCCTTGGTGAGTCGATGAAGACTCGTTTCACTCTTTTCCACGGAGATCTCGATCCAGTATGGCTCTGTCATGGATAGAGACTATGGAGCGACTTTCTTCTATGGCTTGCTCGAGTGGGAGAAAGCAGTGGCTGCTTACCATTTCGGGATGAAGCTAATGCACGGTGGGTTACTCGACTTTCTATTATTGGTGGCGCAACGTCACATGGACGAGTTCGAGAGGCTTTTGAGAGCCGTTTCTTTCCATGCTCCTATCGGATGGCTCGTATGGGATTTTATGAGTCAGCGAATAATCGCTCGATGGCCAGTATAATCTTAATTTCTCCGGTTGGCTCGTTTTGTCGAGTTAGTTGCGGAGGGCGAACTCGCATAATCGCGATTTATCTGAGGTTGGATGGTTATCGCATACTACATTGCGGATTAGGGATTACATCTTATTACGATGCATTGAATCGAGCTTTGATGATAGAGTTAGCTCGGCAGACAGCATATCGGACGAGGAAAAGCATCGGGTCGCATCGGGCGATCGGCGGGGCCATCAGAACTGAATTGGAGTTCGATCGGAGTTCTTGGGAGTCGTTGGCCTCGACGAGGCTGAGGGACGTCCTGGATCTTCTAAGCGCAGGCACCCGCGATATCTGATTGATTTCCGTGTCAGAGTTCCAAGATCTTAACCTGCGCTGAACAGTCGGTTTGCTTTTTATGTGCGCACCAGCTGAGCCGAGATTGTCGGTGAAGGCTCGGCACAAGGCGAGGGTCATAGCCGAGAGGGGCAGTCTAGTCGGTGTCTCGGCGAGGAGGCGAGATTCACACCCTCGCGGCGTCGGCGAGGCGACTCCTCTGCGGCATTTGGCATGCTTGGGCAGAGTACTCGGTGCTTGTAGCACCCAGTTTTGTTCGAGACCTTATTATCCGACTCGAAGCGATGCAGACTCGATCCCCGGCCGCACCTGATGACGGTCACCATCCTCTCGGTCTTCTCGCTCATTATCCAGCCGCCTCGGTGCGAGACTTACCCGTAGCCGCGGCCGCGTTACCTCCTCCTCCTCGCAGACCGGGCGAGTTCATGCGATTACGGAGGATCGCTAGACCATGATCCGTTTTCAGTATGATTTCCATTTATGCATTTTCCGCTGATATTTTGATTGATCTGGTAGTTCGCACTCTTTTATATCCCGTACCTTTATGCCGGAGATTGGTAGATTACCCACTTGCAGACTGCATCGCTACCGTCCGGTGATACATTAGAAGTCACCCAGGAGATCGAGGTTGCCCGTTAGACTTTGGCAACATGATACTTACGGTAGATCTTCTAGTATTGGAGATGGTCGAGTTTGATGTCATACTTGGCATGGATTGGTGTCAATATATCATGCTACCGTTGATTGCCGGGAGTGTCTTCGACCTTCAGAACCAACCCTCGTGGAGTTTCAGCATCGAGAGCGGTATCTCGATTATTCGGATTCAGCAGAGCTGCGTCTCCACTACCGTCATGGTTTTCTCGTTATCGTTGATCGATCACGAGGGTAGTAGTTCGACTCTCCGAGCGTTCTGTTGTCAGGAGTACCGGATGTATTTCTAGAGGAGCTGCGGTTTGCCTCCCGGAAGGCAAGTGGAGTTCGCTATTGAGCTAATTAAGCCGCGAGGCAACATCAGCTCCGTGTCGTATGGCACCAAAGAGTTGAGCAGTGAAGGTTCAACTCCGAGCTTTAGACGCAGGATTCATTCGCCCTAGTGTTTCACCATGGGGTTCTCGATTGTTTGTCAAGAAAAGGATGGTACTATGAGGTTGTGTATTGACTACAGGCGGATGCAGTTACCATCGAAATAAATATCCATTACCGCGGATTGAGGATTTGTTTGATCAGCTCGGAGGTGTATTCTAAGATTGATCTGCGATCCGGATATCATCGGTGAGAGTCGAGATTACGATATCGAAGCGACTTTCCGTACGGATCGGTCATTATGAGTTTTGGTAATGCCATTTGGGCTTACCAATGCTCAAGCGGTGTTTATGGACTTGATGAACCGCATCTTTCTGGAGTATCTGGATCAGTTTGTTATCGTTTTCATTGATGACATATTGGTCTACTCTCGTTCCGAGGAGGAGCATGCATCTTCGCACGGTCTTGGAGATTCTTCGACGACATCAGTATGCAAAGTTCAAGTGTGCGTCCAGCTATCCTCGGTTGGTTTTACGGGACACGTGGTTTCTAGCAGTATTTCAATTGATCCTCGAAGATCGAGGGCATCACCGGTTGGGAGCGGTAAAGTCGATTCGAGAGATCCGCGATTTTCGGGATTGGCGGATATTACCGGCGTTTTGTCGAGGATTCTCGCGTATTGCTATGCCGTTGTCTTACCAGGAAAGGCGTGAAGTTTACATGGTCCGAGGATTGCGAGACAAGCTTTCGGGAGCTGAAGCGGAGATTAGTGTCGGCTCCAGTTTTGGTTTTATCCGGAGAGAATGGATTTGTACTTTACACCGATCTCTTGAGGGTTTGGGCCTGTTCTGATGCGGCACGGGAGAGTAGTCTCTTATGCTTCTCGTCGGTGAAGGAGCATGAGAAGAACTACCAGTTCATGACTTGGAGTTAGCTGCCATCATCTTTGCTCTGAAGCTTTGGCGTCATCATTTATCCGGTGTCACATTTGAGATTCTCACCGATCATAAGAGTCTCAAATATATTTTCACTCGAAGGAGCTTAATCTCCGACGGAGGAGATGGATGGAGTTCTGAAGGACTATGATTGTACCATTAGCTATCACCGGGAAAGCTAATGTGGTTGAATGACTCGGCGGAAGTCGAGAGGACTTTGGCTTGCCCACCGGACTTGATCACGGACTTGATTGAGTTTCTCGAGTTAGATCTTGAGGCGAGGGACCACAGGCGGCGGTATTCGGTTACCATGGTTGCTCGATCGTCGATCAGGACGAAGATCCGAGAGGCCCGAGCGATGATTAGCATTTGCGGTTTATTGACGATCGATAGCTTAGAAGCGTC
This sequence comes from Zingiber officinale, assembly GCF_018446385.1. Lineage (NCBI taxonomy): Eukaryota > Viridiplantae > Streptophyta > Magnoliopsida > Zingiberales > Zingiberaceae > Zingiber > Zingiber officinale. The sequence goes on from NC_055987.1 coordinate 31,551,544, forward strand.
ATCGAGTTTACAGAGGAGGTATTATATACTTCCGAGAGCAGTTATCGACTCGGTCTCATCGGTCTTACGAGCTACTCCGGAGGCACTGCGTACTCGATTTGCGATCCATCCGGTGAACCCGCATGTATCGAGATTTGAGGCGTTCCTATTGGTGGAGCAGGATGAAGAAAGACATCGCGGTTTTGTAGCTAGATGTCTTGTCAGTCAGCAGTGAAGGTAGAACACCAGACTTCAGTGGATTCCTATTCCCGAGTGGAAGTGGGATCACATTACCATGGACTTTGTGGTAGGGTTGCCGAGGACACGGCGAGGCCATGACGCGATTTGGGTAGTCGTTGATCGATTAACCAAATCAGCGCACTTCTTAGCGATCCGGAGGATTGATTCCCTCGATCGATTGGCAGATCTGTATTGTCGAGAGATCATCAGACTACATGGTGTTCGTTGAGTATCATTTCGGATAGAGATCTACGGTTCACATCTCGTTTACAGGTCTGCGGCGAGCCTTGGGTACAGCCTCGTTTCGATCTGACCTTCCATCCGAACGGATGGGCGGTCGGGCGGACTATTCAGACTTTAGAGGACTGCGAGGTCATGTGTTATGGATTGAGGCGTTGGGAGGACCATCTGCCGTTAGTAGAGTTGCCTACAACAACAGACTTCCATTCGGCTATCCGGATGGTTTGGCGTTGTATGGTAGACCTTGTCGGACACCGTCCTTTGGGATGAGGTTGGAGAGGCCGGTTGTTGGGACCTCAAAGAGCTCAGCAGATGCAGAGTTAGTCCGTACTATCAGACGGAGGATGTCGAGGCACAGGACCGCCAGAAGCTGATCGGAGACGGAGACCACTAGAGTTCTCTGTTGGCGACCATGTATTTCTCTGAGTTTCACCCACGAAAGGGGTGAAGAGATTTAGCCTCGGGGTAAGCTAGCTCCACGGTATATTGGTCCTTCGAGATATTGGAGAGGATCGGAGTAGTAGCTTACCGGCGCTTTCACCGTCCCTCGCGTTCATGATGTATTCCACGATCGATCTGAGGAGATCGTACGATCGACACATGTGTCGAGATATTCGATTCGATTCGGCTGACATTACATATGAGGAGGTTCGTGCAGATTTCGGCCGGAAAGAGCGTCGAGGAACAAGACTATCCGGCTGGTTAAAGTCGGATGGCAGCATCATTCAGACGAGGAGGCTACTTGGGAGCTCGAGGACACTATCCGAGCTCGATATCCCCATCTTTTCACTTGAGGTATGTACGCATAGTTTACCGTTCAGCATTTATACTTCCTGTCTATTGTTAGTACTTGCTGATGGTAGATAACGAAATTTGGGGACCAAATTTTTATAAGTGGGGGAGAATGTAAAATACCGAAAATAGGCGAATATGAATAAGGAAATTTTCCGGAATATTTGGACATTTTTCGGGAATTTTTCGGAGCTCGTACGGACGAGTTGACGGCGATAAAAACGGGGCCCAGAAAAGCCTGTTTGGGTAACCCCATTTAAGCGAGGAATTGTTTCTTTTATAAATTCCTTATTCCTTTTCTTTTTCATTTATTTTTTTTTTCCCGTGCCTATATTTCCTTCTCTCCCGAGCCTCACTCGGCCCCGGCGCCGATTCTTCTCGCGCCGAAGCCCTAACCGTCGGCGTGCACTAACCGCCGCCCACTCGGCGGTTCTTCTCCTTCCTCTTCTCCTCTTCCTTTGACGGCACAAACCACTCGCGGAGCATCTCAACGCTGCCGACTTCTGCCGAGCCCTCTTCTCTCTCGGGTCTTTGCCGAGCCGCCTTCTCTACTCGACAGCAACGTCGCCGCACGGGACAACGCCGGCGACTCTCGAGCCAACGCAGCCGAGGACCCGACTCTAGCCTCTGCCCCGACTCCAGCGACGCCGTCCCTGTGCCCTAGCATCTCGCGCCGCCACCACAGGTGGCCACCCCGAGCCCTATCTCCGATCACCTCACATCAGAGCCAAGTTTTACTCTATCTCGAGTGCCCTAGTCGGCTCCGACGCCACTGCCGACCACCGCCTTATTCCTTGCTTGAGCAGCCGGCGATCGCAGGGATCTTTCTCATCAGTGTCGTGCCCTAGTTTTTCCCCATTTCTGCTCTGATCTACATTGTGGATTGTGATCACTGGCCGACCACTGCAAGTGACGTTGTTGCCAGCAACAATGGGTTACAACCGGAGGAGGAGGTCAATTGGGTAATGAATTCTTGATATAAGCTTTGATGACCTATCTTAGTTTAGTTTGGGAACCTGATTTGGAAGGGAATATACTGATTTGGGTTGCTTGTTTTGTTTCTAGCAGCCAACAACCCTAATTGTGCGGCAAAAACCCCTCATTCCAGCATTTCCTCATTCCAGCAGCAATTAACCTTAATTGGGCAGCAACTCTTTAATTCCAGCATCTTCTTGTTCTTGAATAAAAACTGTGGAACTTGAGGTGAGGTTAGGGTTTTAATCTTTGTGGTAGATGATTGTTAGTTCTGTTAGCAAAAATTGTTAGCTTAGATTCATGTGTAGGTTTTAAAGTAATCGAGTAGTGGAATGATTAGGGATTTACCCTAAATTAATTTAGAAGATTTTATTTAGCTATTCGTTTAAATTTGTAGCTAAATAAAAATGTAAATTATATGTTTAATATACAGGACCTTGACGCGAGACGAGTATCTCAGAGTCAGATTTGCACCATTTTATCGGAGGCGGGTACTTTTGACTATTTGTCTTTGATATGCTTAGTAATGAAAATAATAAGTTGCATTAATTGTGTTTCATATTTGTTTCGGTTAATCACTGCCCAATACATGTTACCTGTTTGATTGATTGTTTGATTGCATCTCGTATTGATCATGTACCCGATCTATCATGCTCATGGGTAGTGATATAACCATGTTTCACATGTTCAGGACCTAGGTTTGATACCTTATTGATCAGTATGTCTTGATATGACCTATTCATTATGGTGCCCGTTATTATATGTCCAGACGTTGGTTTAGTATTTTACCATGCTTAGTGACATGCACCATTTGCATGATCGCATGCTGTGCGATAGATTGCTCCATTATTGTCGAGCACATTGCCAGTTTCATTACTGTTCGGTGCTCCGTTGTGACGCTCATGGGTAGCGAGATACAGCGTGGTAGCACGTCAGTTTGACTCTTCCGGTGCTCCGTTGATCCGCTCAGGGGTAGTGTGACGCAACGTGTAGCACGTTAGAGATTCCTCCCCGTCATAGCGTACCGGGAGATGAGAGCATTGCGCTCCCCCATTTATGATTTGGGGTAGGAGTATGTATGTACTCCGACAGCATCCCGTCCACTCGATCACTCATCAGAAGTAGTGTTGCTGAGTGCACGGTCGTCACAGCCCTATGTTGGTTGCTACTCGGAAAACCTATAGGTTCCACTGTACAAAAATTTTGTACAAAGGTCTGAACCTTTTCCTAGCTACCATGTGTTCTTTTAAATTAAATTTTGGATCGCCTGCGGAACTTAACACGTTTGATCCAAAACTTAATCTATTTGTTCTTTTAGGTTTTGACTTGGATCTCCTGCGGAACTTAACACGTTCGACCCAAGTCTCCTTAAGTTATTAATTCCATTAAATATTAATTTCCATAAAAGGTTCCCAGTACTGACGTGGCGAGGCACATGGCCTTCTTGGATATGGGAGCAACCACCACCGACTAGACAAAACCTTTAATAGAAAGCTAATATTTAATTTCCTAAAATAACTTTAGGTTAACCAAAGAGAACAATCAAATCACAAGGAAAAGAAAAAATAAAAGAACACAACTTCGAAAAAACATATTCGAAATTCTAGAACGTAAGCCTCTTGTATTTGGTATTATTTCCATAAATAACTAGCATGATGCGGAAATAGAAATTACTAGTTATACCTTGTAGAAAAACCTCTTGATCTTCTACCGTATTCTTCCTCCACCTTGTGTGTGGCAACGATCTTCCAAGATGAGAAACCACCAACCACCTTCTTCTCCTCCAAGCAAGGTTCGGCCACAAAGAAAAGCTTTACCAAGGAGGAAAAACCAAAATACTAACCAAGCTCCAAGAGATGCTAGCTTTCTCTCCTTCTTCTTCTTCTCCAAGTAGTCGCCACCCAACTCCAAGGAGAGAGAGGGAGGTTCGACCACAAGAGGAGAAGGAGATGATGGCCAACCAAGGAACAAAAGGAGAGGAATAATAGATGTTGTGTCTTGTGAATGCACCCTCACCCCTTCTTTTATATTCCTTGGCCTAGGTAAATTAGGAAATTTAATTACAATAAATTTTCCTTAATTTCCTTGACATGATTTAATTGAGAAAAATAAAATAATATTTCCAATTAAACAATGGATGGCCAAATCAATAGGAAGCAAATTGGACAAGTTTCAATCAACAATTAAAACTTTCCTTATTTGTTTTCGGAAATTTTAAAAATAAAATTTCTCTTTAAAATCTCTTCATGGTTAATAAAAGGAAATATCTATAATTTTAATTTTATTAACATGTGAATAATTTTAAAGAGAAAATAAAATCTCTCAATCTACAAATAAGGAAAGAGATCTAATCTCTTTCTTTAATCTTTTGTAAATCTTTTACAAGTGAGATATTTTAATTTTAATTCTCTTTAAATTAAATCTTCCACATAATAATAAACATTAAAATTAAATTTTCTTTTAATTAATTGGCCGGCCCTACTAGCTTGGGTTCAAGCTAGGGCCCGGCCATTAAACAAGCTTAGGCCACCTAGCTTGGCCGCATTTAGGTGGGTATAGGGTAAGGTGGGTATAGGTATAATTTAATAAGACTACTATGATCGAGAGAAGGAATTGGTTTTGGTCTCGATAAAATTAAGCATCCCATGTTCGCCCCGAACACAATTTTATCAATGATAATTCATTCCACTAGAGAACTATCATTGAACTACCGCACCAATCCCAAATTACATTTTGGGCTCCTTCTTATTAAGTGTGTTAGTCTCCCTGTTTAAGATATCGAATGTCCACTAATTAAGTGAGTTATTGACAACTCATTTAATTAATATCTAAGTCCAAGAAGTACCACTCAACCTTATTATCATGTAAGTCCACCTGCAGGGTTTAACATGACAATCTTTATGAGCTCCTCTTGAGGACATTATCAACCTAGTATCACTAGGACACGTTTCCTTCTATAATCAACAACACACACTATGGTGATATCATTTCCCAATTTATCGGGTTTATTGATTCATCGAACTAAATCTCCCCATTGATAAATTAAAGAAATAAATATCAAACATATGTGCTTGTTATTATATTAGGATTAAGAGCACACATAATAATAGAGGTCTTTGTTCCTTTATAAAGTCAAGTATAAAAGGAACGACCTCAAATGGTCCTACTACACTCTGAGTGTACTAGTGTAATTATATAGTCAAGATAAACTAATACCTAATTACACTACGACCTTCTAATGGTTTGTTCCTTTCCATTATCGTGAGCTCACATTTATAATTTATAAAGATTCATAACATCATCTTCTGTATGTGACACCACATACTATGTTATCTACAATATAAATTAAATGAACAACTACAAACAAATGTAGATAATTAGACCAAATGTGATTCTTTATTCATAATGAATGTTTACAAAGCTTAGGCTTTCAATACACCCAACAATCTCCCACTTATACTAATGACTAATGTGCCATATCTTCTACCATATCGATTCCATTCCCTCCACTTGAAGCTTTCACTGGGAAGGGCTTAGTGAAAGGATGCCAGTTGGTTATTCTTGGCGATGACCCTATGCCTCTCCTTCACGATATCTCGTGGTGGTACTTGCGCTCTATATGTTTACTCGCCTTATGAGCTCGTGGTTCCTTCGAGTTTGCAATCGCACCGCTATTATCACAATAAATTGTGATGATCTTGGGCAAACAGAATCACATCTAAGTCCATTAGAAAGTTCCCGAGCCATACCTCTTTGGCGCCTGAGGGCTACTCACTCTCGCTCCATGGTTGAGTGAAACGATTCTAACCACTCCATGAAATGGCTCCACCTCCTAAAGTAAACATAGCACGTTACTACTCCCTACTCGATTGAAAATCGAAATCGATGTAACCCATGTGAGCAAATCATCGCTTGAAACTAGCATATAATCCCTAGTCCTTCTGTATGCTTTAATACATCTGCCAGTCCATGTCCTTGTTCGGGGTTACTTCGATGTCGATGCATACCTCATGCTGCAGACGCATTACACTTACATCAGTGCTTCGTACACGACCATAGGAAGCGCTTTCATGTCCTCTATCTCTTTGATGTCTTTGGAGACATCTCTTTAGATAGAGCTACTCCATGTCTAAAGGTAAGAAACCTTTCTTGGAGTCTTGCATGCTAAAACGAGCAAGGATTGTATCTATATATGAAGCTTGGGATAGACACAACATTCTTTTCGCGATCCCTTATAACTTTGATCCCAAGAATGTGTGCACATTCTCTAAGTCCTTCATATCAAATTATTTGGACAACCATACCTTACGTCCGATAATACCTTGACATTGTTGCCAATTAACAAAATATCATCTACGTATAGTACAAGAAATACCACCACGTTTCCATTACACTTCTTATATACACAAGACTCATCCGGACTTTGAATAAATCCATATAGTGGATTACTTCATTAAACCGGATGTTCCAAGATCTAGCTTGCTTCAGTCCATAAATGGACTGATTGAGCTTGCATACTAGATGCTCTTTGCCTTTTCAATAAATCCTACTGCTTGCATATGGATGTTCTCTTCAACTTCCATTAAGGAAGCTTGACATCCATTTGCCAAATCTCATAATCCATAAGAATGGATAAGAGTATCGGATAGACTTAAGCATGGCTACCGGTGAAAAGGTTTCCTCATAATCGATTCCCTCTTTACGAGTGTACCCTTCGCAACAAGCCTAGCTTTGAAGGTTTCTACCTTCCGTCATCCCTCTTTTCCTTTTGTAGATCCACTTGCATCCAACGGCTTTTACACCATCGGTGGTTCTACAAGCTCCAGACCTTATTAGAGTACATGGACTCTATTTCATTCATTGCCTTTTGCCAAGATGTTGCATCTATATCTTGGAGTGCTTATCATATGATGGGGATCAGGTTTATTTGGGATCAAGTCCGAAGACTCTCCCAAAACATGAATCTTCGCCTCACAACCCTCCCACTACGACGAGGCACTATCGTGGTTGTGTATCATGTGTGACACGTGTTGCTCTCTTGTGGTACTTCATCTTGTCTTGTTACTGAAGTAGACATGTCCTCTCTAAGTTCTTCTAAAACAACTTTACTCGGGCTTGTGATCCATTATATAGTCTTCTTCTAAAAGCGGGCATTGGTGCTAACACTTCTGGTCTTAGGACTATAAAATAAGCCACCTTTCGTTCCTTTGGGATTCAAACAGCTGAACTTGATTCTAACTTATCGGTTTCACATGTCTGGACTACCCAAATCTGAATATGTCTTAGGCGGGTTTTCGCCCATTCCACAATTCTATGGGAGTAGGAAACTGATTTAGAAGGTACTAAGTTCAGAATGTATCTTCTGTTTCCACATCCAAAAAGGCTGATACGAATAACTCATCATCGATCTAACCATTTCCATAAGAGTCCTATTCCTTTGTTCTACACCATTCTGAGGTGTTCGGTGCAATTGGGATTGAATCGACCTTCGATAAGTAATTCCTAAACTCTCCTAAGAGGTATTCGCCACCACGATCCATCGTAGTGTCTTGATACTTTTACCTAGTCGTTTCTCCACATCATTGTATTCTTTGAACTTATCAAAGCACTCGGACTTGCGCATTAGGTAAATGTATCCATATCTTGAATAATCGTCTATGAAAGACGAAATATTCAAAACCTCCTCTTGCAGACCACACAAATCCGAGTGAACCAACTCTAACACTTCTTTGCTCTATACCCTTGAGCGGCCTCTTGGTCATTTACCTTCCAAGCAAGATTCACAAGTTGGAAAATTTTCCAACTCAAATGAACTCAAAGTCCATTGAAGCCTTCGAATCCTACTTAAGTTAATATGTCCAAGCCTTAGATGCCAAAGATATGCTTGGTTCATTTCTGAAGGTTCTTTTCTCTTATTAGAATTAGAAGATGAGTTATAAATTTCCATGTTTTGTGGTAGAAATTGGATTTAAAGTATACAAATTGCCAACTAATGCACGGTAGAATCACTTTATTTCTTTTAATAACTACATCGTTCTAAAGGATCCATCTAAAAGCAGTTTAAGCCGAAATTAAATTCTTTCTAAAGCTGGGTACATAAAGACAATTTCTTAAAACAAATTTTTATTTCTACTAAAAGATAAGTAGACGTCTCCCCCTGCAATGCCACCTTAGTAGCATTGCCCTATGTGGTAATCTTCCTCTTGATAGTCGGGTTTCTCGAACCCTAGGGAATTGCGAGACATGATCGGCTCTCGTATCCACACGTCTGGTAGATAACACCGCTAAACATGTTTCAACAACTAGAGCATGAGATATACCTTTGTTTTGGTTCTTACGATCCCTTCTTCTGTCATCCGCCTGGGTTGAAGCACTTGCCCTTGACTTCTTCTTCGACTTTAAATCCCTGAGATTTATTCACTTTCTTTCTTAACCAGTTTGTTTCTTCTTCTTCTTTCTCGGTTTAGTAGAACCATTTCAATATAGTGAATTTGAGCATTTGACTAAATACCTTGACGTTCCCAATGAATAAATCCTTTTATTCATATTATAGTTCAGGCGAATTGCTCAAAACTTCTAGGTAGGGTTTGGAGGATCATATCGATCTGGTTTCCCATCAATTTCTCCTCCAAGGATCTGTATTTCGGATAAGCCATCATCTTTAGGATATGATCTTACGGAGTACCCTCTTGCATGGTGGTCATTATCTTTCTCATGGCTTCTTGCCTAGAAGCTCTATCACGATGACCAAAGAGTTCCTTGAGATTGTTCATAATATCATAGTCTGTTGGTAAATTGTTGATGTTGCAATACATTTGACATTGAAGCCAAATGTAACAGCGCCATCTCATCCGCTTTTACCCATTTCCTATGATATTCAATCTCCTCTTGGTAGATTCACATGGGTGCATCCACCAAGACATATTTATAGCTTTGTGAAGAACAATGTCGGTTTCTTTTCAATCTATGTAGTTTGGTCCAGTCTATTCTATTGAAGTATGATGGACAGTGGGTTGAAAGACATCCTAAGAATCACAAATAACTTTTGGTCGAACTCTAAATTTAGAATAATATTGATTCCTCAAACAATACTATTTTAAATTAACCAACACCTCATAACACCGTGAATTTTATATGCCACGTTAGTGTGACGTATACAAATTCAACATTTGTAAAGGAGGTTTTAACCCATTAATTTTATTATCTTGTCAACCTAACTTTTGACAAATAAAATAATAGTTGGTATCATTTGGTCACACAAATAATAGCGGTGTTTGGGATGATACTATTAGATGTGTCTAAGTGTATACCATTACTTGACACTAAGTCCATTAATAAGATTATGCCCCTTCCGTTGGGGAAGATCACACGCTCTTAATTAACTTCCTATAGTCATCCAAAAATAGAAGTCTGTTCTAGTGATCCGCAAACAAGCTCATCCGTGATGGAGGAAGGCACTCAGAGCCAACGCTTGTTTGCATCACTTACAAACCATAATGGAGACCATGGGATTTATTTAAAATCCTCTCACACTTAGTTATTTATAAATGAGGAATTTTAACTATGCTAGCCTACTTAAACTTGTAAACTAACATGCACACACAGCACAATATAAAAGCAATAAATAGAAAATTTAATTTTCAACTATTATGGCTTTTATCTCTAATTGTCCTCCGTGTGTTGTCATCCCAAGATGCTGCCATCTTTGTTCCGCTGCGCCTCTGGTCCTTAGAAGGTTCCACGCTTTGCAAGATTCGATCCGCGACATAAATAGAATTTTACATTTTGATCCTATATTCCATAAAAGGAATGTACATGTATCTAGATCAAAAATAAAATCCTAATAAAACTAAATACAGCTCCTGCTGTATTTTAATACAATCATGCACACACATTAAATGCCCTTGACATGTCCAAGGGTCTAATCACACACATAATAACTAAAAGCCATAATAGTTGGATCCTGCATCCACAAAGTTAGCACATCCTACTATTATCCTGCCTAAATTATGTATGACATGTGCATAATTAAACTAAATACCAAATACACAGAGGCAAAACCCTAGCTCTGATACCAATTGTTGGTTGCTACTCGGAAAGCCTAGAGGTTCCACTGTACAAAAATTTTGTACAAAGGTCTGAACCTTTTCCTAGCTACCATGTGTTCTTTTAAATTAAATTTTGGATCGCTGCGGAACTTAACACGTTTGATCCAAAACTTAATCTATTTGTTCTTTTAGGTTTTGACTTGGATCTCCTTAAGTTATTAATTCCATTAAATATTAATTTCCATAAAAGGTTCCCAGTACTGACGTGGCGAGGCACATGGCCTTCTTGGATATGGGAGCAACCACCACCGACTAGACAAAACCTTTAATAGAAAGCTAATATTTAATTTCCTAAAATAACTTTAGGTTAACCAAAGAGAACAATCAAATCACAAGGAAAAGAAAGAAACAAAAGAACACAACTCGAAAAACATATTCGAAATACTAGAACGTAAGCCTCTTGTATTTGGTATTATTTCCATAAATAACTAGCATGATGCGAAATAGAAATTACTAGTTATACCTTGTAGAAAAACCTCTTGATCTTCTACCGTATTTCTCTTCTAACCTTGGACGTTGTGTGGGCAACGATCTTCCAAGATGAGAAACCACCAACCACCTTCTTCTCCTCCAAGCAAGGTTCGCCACAAAAGAAAAGCTTTACCAAGGAGAAAACCAAAATACTAACCAAGCTCCAAGAGATGCTAGCTTTCTCCTTCTTCTTCTTCTTCTCCGAGTAGTATCCGGCCACCACAAGAACTCCAAGGGAGAGGGAGAGGTTCGGCCACCACAAGAGGAAGAGAAGGAGATGATGGCCGGCCACACCAAGGAACAAAAGAGGGAGAGGAATAATAGATGTTGTGTCTTGTGAAGGCACCCTCACCCCTTCTTTTATATTCCTTGGCCTAGGTAAATTAGGAAATTTAATTACAATAAATTTTCCTTAATTTCCTTGACATGATTTAATTGAGAAAAATAAAATAATATTTCCCCAATTAAACAATGATGGCCGGCCAATCAATAGGAAGCAAATTGGACAAGTTTCAATCAACAATTAAAACTTTCCTTATTTGTTTCCGGAAATTTTAAAAAATAAAATTTCTCTTTAAAATCTCTTCATGGTTAATAAAAGGAAATATCTATAATTTTAATTTTATTAACATGTGAATAATTTTAAAGAGAAAATAAAACATCTCTCAATCTATAAATAAGGAAAGAGATCTAATCTCTTTCTTTAATCTTTGTAAATCTTTTACAAGTGAGATATTTTAATTTTAATTCTCTTTAAATTAAATCTTCCACATAATAATAAACATTAAAATTAAATTTTCTTTTTAATTAATTATGGCGCTACTACTACTGGTTCAGCTAGAGCGGCCCATAAACAAGCTTAGGTCGCCCTAGCTTGGTTCCCAACATTAGCTTGCCGCAGGTGGGTATAGAAGGTGGTATATGTGGGTATAGTACTCTATAAATAAGAGGCTACGAGACCGAGAGAGAGGAGGAATTGGTTGGTCTCCGATAAAATTAAGCATCCATAACACACAACTTAATTTTATCAATGATAATTCATTCCACTAGAGAACTATGAACTATCATTGAACTACCGCACCAATCCCAAATTACATTTTGGGCTCCTTCTTATTATGAGTGTGTCCACTGTTTAAGATATCGAATGTCCACTAATTAAGTGAGTTACTGACAACTCATTTAATTAATATCTAAGTCCAAGAGTAGTACCACTCAACCTTATTATCATGTCGGACTAAGTTTAACATGACAATCTTTATGAGCTCCTCTTGAGGACATTATCAACCTAGTATCACTAGGACACGGTTTCCTTCTATAATCAACAACACACACTATGGAGTGATACCATTTCCCAATTTATCGGGTTTATTGATTCATCGAACTAAATCTCACCCATTGATAAATTAAAGAAATAAATATCAAACATATGTGCTTGTTATTATATTAGGATTAAGAGAGCACATTTCATAATAATCGCAGGTCTTTGTTCCTTTATAAAGTCGGTATAAAGCGACCTCAAATGGTCTACTCAATACACTCGAGTGTACTAGTGTAATTATATAGTCAAGATAAACTAATACCTCACACACTCCGACTTCTAATGGTTTGTTCCTTTCCATCGGTCGTGAGCTATCGTATAATTTATAAGGCATTTATCATATACGATCTACATACACCATACTATGTTATCTACAATATAAATTAAATGAACAACTACAAACAAATGTAGATAATTAGACCAAATGTGATTCTTTATTCATAATGAATGTTTACAAAGCTTAGGCTTTCAGTATACACTCCAACACCCTACCCACTTGGTCCCACTTATGTTGTGAGTTGGCTGACTGGCGTCAGGGGTGACCATGACATTGGCATCATATACATGATGCATTTATTGTTTGTGTTTGTGTTTGTTGCATTTATATGCTGCACATTGTTTGGATACCTATGTTTGACATGCATCTGTCTTCCCATTACTGATTTGTTTGTCCTTATACCGGTCTGGTTAGTCTGATTCTCTCCTGTCTTCTTCGATTTGCATTTACCTTTATCTTTATCGGGATGTTCGCATGATTAGTGCTAGGTGTTATTTCTTTACTTTGCATATCAATTGTACCTGCTGAGTGTTGGACTCACCCCGCCTCCATTGTTGTTATTTTCAGGTTGATGCTGTCAGGAGGGAGTTCCAGTCGCTGGTCCCCACAGCACGTAGTGCTAGTCCTCTGCTGGGTTGAGTTGTTATTTTATTTTAGTTTTTCTCTATCAGACTTTGTTTTAGTCTTGTTTTTGGATTTTACATATGGATATTGTATGGAATCCTTTCGTTTGATGGACTTGTGATATGATTTGGATTTTATTCTACTACATGCCTGCCTGGAAGGCAGAAGAGGTGAGTTCGTCGGATTTGAGTTTTACGAGTGTAGTTGAGTAGGGTGGATTTCGAGTCAGAGTACTATTGTTTGTGATTACTATTATTAACTGCGTGGTTGTGACAGCCAGAGGCTGAATACTTATATATAACTGCGTGGTGATGTTTTATTTTATTGTTAATATTCCAGCCGCCTATGGCTGAGGTATTTGTGAGATGTAGAAAAGTTTCAGATTGTCCACCGTATATGGGAGATGCTGCTGAAATTTTCTCGGACAGGGACTCCTCTGGGGCGTGACATAATATTTATTTCTTTAACTTATCAATGGGTGAGATTTATTTGTTAAATCAATAGGTCCGATGAGTTGGGAAATAGTATTGTTTATATGGTGTGTTGTTGATTATAGAAGGAATTTGTGTCTTAATTATTTAGGTTGATGATGTCTCCTTGAGGAGCTCATAAGGATTATCATGTAAACCCTGCAGGTGGGCTTAGTCCGGCATGATAATAAAGTTGAGTGGTACTCATCTTGGAATCAAATGTTAATTAATTGGGTTGTCAGTAACTCATTTAATTAACGGGCATACGATATCTTAAACACGGGGAGATTAACACACTCATGATAAGAAGGAGCTCATATTGTAATATGGAATTAGTGCGGTAGTTCAATAATAACCCTTTAGCGGTATGGGTTATTATTGATGGACTTAGATTGGGTGTTCGGGCCGAACACAGGAAGCCCAAGCCCATCAGGAGGCCTAAACCAATTCCTCCTCTAGGTCCCTATTGTAGCCTCTATATAAAGTCTCGCATCCACCCATCCATAACTTGGTTTGGTTTAACTGGGTTTGGTTTAACTTGGTTTAGTTTAACTTAACTTGGTTTGGTTTAACTTAACTTGGTTTAATTTAACTTAATTTGGTTTGGTTTAACTTAACTTGGTTTGTTTTAACTTGGTTATAAAAAGAGAGATTTTTTCTAAACAGAATTCTGTTATTTTTCTTTCTTTGTAACCGACGGCAAGCCTATAAAAAGGAGTAGGTGGTAACTCCTAAAACCTAATTTTCTAATTCTCCACAATCCTCTTCTCTCCTTGTGGTTGCCACCCCTCTTCCTTTTCTAGGGTCAGCGCCCCTCCTCACCTTGCTAGGGTTGCCCTTCCTCACCTTGCAAGGTTCGTCCCCCTCCTCTCCTTGCTTAGGGTCGGCGCCCCCCTTCCTCTCCTATCTAGGGCTAGCGCCCCTTCCTAGCAATCCATTGGTGGTCGGCGGCTTGAAGAATAGGAAGACGAGGAAGAAGATTAGAAGGTGTCCCATCCTAGAGCCTCCTTTTGTAGTCGTCGGTTTGGAAACTGAGAAGATAAGAAGGATGGTGTTGTCTTGGTAGATCATCGCCTACACGATGTCCAAGAAGAGGAGAGGAATACGACAGAAGATCAAGAGGTCTTTAGCTACAAAGAAAAGGTACAACTAGTTCTTTAATTCCGCTGCATATCTAGTTTTGTTTTTTTGTATCGTTCTTGGAATACCAACACAAGAGGCCAACAATCTTGTACTTCGATCAAGATGTGCTTTGATCATTCAAGAACTTGCTTGATTAATCAAACACATGTTTGATCGAACATGCGGGTTGCTAGGAAAAGTTCTGTTCTTGTACAATTTTTTTTGTACATGGAAATTGAAATAGAACGGTATTCCAGCGCCCTTCAAGGATAATATGACAAGATAATTAGATGCTCAATATGAAGCAACAGGACACCAAGGAGATTGGAGAGCTTGTCCAAATGTGGAGGTCACGTTACTACACAGTTACTGCAGGGAAGAGCAAATGAGACAGAGCAGAGGGGTCCCGGCCGAGCGGCTACCCCGCTCGGCCAAGCAGCAGTACCTGGCCATCAACGGAGCGGAGTCCTAGCTGAGCCGCTACCCCGCTCGGCCAAGCAGCAGGACTGTGGTCGTATCACTTGATATCCTTCTGGGAGATAGTGTGATTGACACAAGGCATGGTGACAGGTAGATCGTACGGCGAAAGCTTCTACTGTCTTGTCAGGGATATGCATGTCTTATTAAGGTATGGTGTTAGAGGTACTTTCCTAATAGGCCCCTTCATAGGATATATTGGAGAATGTGCCTATACGTCAAGGAGCGTGCACATCACCCACCAGGGCTCTATATAAAGGGGGTCCATCACCTGCGGAGGTACGTGTTATTCACTATTTGCGCCTGTGTTACTATTGCTCTGCTTTCTTTCTACACTTCTGGTGACTGACTTGAGCATCGGAAGGCCAACGTCGGGGACCCCTTCCCTAGCTCGGCATTGAAGTTACTTGTTTTACAGAGCGGAGCGAGGTCTACAGTCAGTCAGCGAAGCCACCACATCCCCATCTTTCTACCTTCCCGCTTTCAGACAGCATCAATGACATAAAGAAGATATCCAAGTCAGCATCCAACAACTCAATGACAAACGTCACATGCTACGGCTGCAATAAGAAAGGGCACTTCAAACATGAATGCCTGAACAAAAACAAGGTTGAGAAGCAAAAGAAAGCACTAAAGGCGATTTGGGACGAGTCTTCTTCGGATGGATAGGGGGCAGACGAGCCAAAGCAAGCAAGTTACCTCGCATTGATGGCAATCGGAGGTGAAACGGATCAAGAAGATGAGTCAAAATACGAGTCAAGCAATGGATCCACATCCGATTCAGATGAACCAACGAGGTAAAATTTAATTACACTATAAATTTATTTAAAATTATTTTATGCCTAAACAAAAAGTTAACTAAAACTAAGGAACACACTGAACTCCTCATTAAGAAAAATAACATCCTTAAGGAATAATTGAGCTTGATCTTTTTAACTGACCAAGTTTAAGACAGAAATTCAACTTAACCTGTAAATCTTGAGGAAAAAAGAATTCTATTTTGAAAAATCAAGTTGAAGAGTTAAAAGAACCATTAGAAAAGTTTACCTTAGGATCTAAGTATCTAAATATGATACTCGAATTCTAAAGAGCTATCTATAATAAATCTGGACTAGGATATAATTCTAACTCAATATTTAAATCATTTTAACTCTAACTCAAAATAAGAAATTAACCAAAGTTTGGGTTTCGAAAGCATGTCTAACCATGCAAGCAAGACTTAATCAATACTATATATTAAAAAATAATATTCACTACATAAATCAAATAACTCACTCTTAATTTCAAAAATTAAATCTTCAAAAATAAAATTAAACCTAAAAAATAAAGTAAAAATAAATAAATAAAAAACTAAACCTAAATTAAATAAAAATAAAATTAATCTAAACTCAAACTATAACCAAGTCTATTATAACTATAAAGTAAATCAGCACAAACCTAAAATCTAAAAGTTTAATAATTCAGGGGAGGCTCCAAATTAGTTGACACCTCTAAAAATAATAAGCTACATGGCTAGGTAAATAGGACTAGCATAAATACGGATAAAAGTTTAATCTGATAAACTGTACTGGAGAAGTTTTGGATGATAGTAGGTTAGAGAAGCTCTACCTATGCGTGTCTAGGAAGATATGACTTCAACCTGGTACATTTGGCTTAGTGAAACTAACTGAAGCTACCCTTTACTAATCCTAACTAGTTAGACCAAAGTTTTGTATTAAGTTCAGTGGATAGAACTATTTAAAAATTTTCAAAGGCATAGTTATTCTAATCATGCCCAAGTGACTCACCACAGTTTAGAAGTTTATCTAAAAAATGCCTATTTATTGAACCCCA
This sequence comes from Zingiber officinale, assembly GCF_018446385.1. Classification (NCBI taxonomy): domain Eukaryota; kingdom Viridiplantae; phylum Streptophyta; class Magnoliopsida; order Zingiberales; family Zingiberaceae; genus Zingiber; species Zingiber officinale. The sequence continues at coordinate 31,568,470 of NC_055987.1, forward strand.
AAGCTAAACTTGAATCGAACACAGGTTAAACCAAATTCTGAAATTTAACTTAACTCATCTCACAAAATTATAGGATTTTCTATTTGAAAATATAGATTAGGTGAGATGACTAAGAATTCAAATTAAAATTAAGATTCAAATTAAAATTAAGATTCAAATTCAAATTAAATTCAAATTCAAATTAAATTCAAATTCAAATTAAGATTCATATTCAAATTAAGATTCAAATTCAAATTTAAATTAAATTAACTTTAAAGTCCAATTAAAATTAATTCAATTAAAGTTAACTTAAGCTAAAGTTTTATTTCTACTCTTTGTAAGAATCTAAATGGATACTGACACATGACCGAAGATCAAGCAATGTTCACTAAAATAACATTCAAAAGGCTATGAACAGTTGCCTTTGGAAACAATGGCAAACTAAAGGTAATTGGAATAAGTAACATTGAACTTGAATCTAATTTTATTATTCATAAAATACTACTTATTAAAAATTTCAAATTTAACCTACTTAGTGTTAGTCAATTGTGTGATTCAGAGTATACATTTATATTTACATCCAATGAATGTTTAATTAAACATATGAAAGACCCTACAATAAAATTAAAAGGACTTAAAGATAATAATATTTACACAATTAACCTAACAAGCTCCTCACTTAAGTGTCACCTGACACAAAAAGAGGAAACTTGGTTATGACATAAGAGAATGCCCCATACTAACTTTAGAAATCTCAACAAACTAAATGGCTTAGTTAGAGGACTACCAAACTATCCAACTTAGACTCAATAATTTGTAATGCTTGTTAACAAGGAAAATATACCAAATCAACCCACAAATCAACTAATCAAACTCAAACCAATTCAACACTTGAATTATTACACTTAGATTTATTTGACTTACATGGGGTTAAATCTATAAATAGAAATTTATACTATCTAGTAATAATTGATGATTACTCATGATTCACTTGGATGAAATTTTTAAAAAATAAAGATTAAACATTTGAAATATTTAGTAATTTTTGTAAACAAACTGAAAATGAAAAATATTCAAAAATTAAAAGAATTAGAAGTGATAATGGTGGGGAGTTTAAAAATTATAGGTTTGCTAAATTATTCTTAGAAAATGGTTACCATCAAGAATTCTTATGTCCTAATACACCTCAACAAAATAGAATAGTCAAAAGGAAAAATAGAACTTTTCTTCAAAAGTAGAAAATGGAATTTTTATAGGGTATTCTTGTTAGAGTATATACTAAAAGCCTAGCTTTTGTAAACATTTATTTTTGAAATAAAAGAATCACATTGGTCAAATATCTACATTTTATTTGTCAAAGTGTAGTTGTTCAATTAATTTATATTGTAGATAACATGGTGTGTGGTGTCACACACAGAAGATCATGTTATCAGTTCTTTATAAATTATAAACAGTTGCTCACGACTAAGATGGAAAGGAACAAACCATTGGAATAGTCATAGTGTAATTAGGTGTTAGTTTATCTTGACTAATAAATTACACTAGTACACTCTAAGTATATTGAGTAGGACCATTTTAGATAAGTTCTTTTTATACTGACTTAATAAAAGAACTAGATCTTAGTTATTATGGAAGTGTGTGCTCTTAATCCTAATATAATAATAAGAACATATATTTAGTATTTATTTCTTTAACTTATCAAAGGGTGAGATTTAGCTTGATAAATCAATAGGGCCGATAAGTTGGGAAATGATATTACTTATAGTGTGTATTGTTGATTATAGAAGGAAACTGTGTCTTAGTAAATCTAAGTTGAGAATGTCCCCAAGAGGAGCTCATAAGGATTGTCATGTTAAACCCTGCAGGTGGACTTAGTCCGGCATGACAATGAGGTCGAGTGGTACTACTCTTGGACTTAGATATTAATTAAGTGAGTTGTCAGTAACTTACTTAATTAGTGGATATTTGTTATCTTAAACACAGGGAGACTAATACACTCATGATAAGAAGGAGCCCATAAATGTAATTTGGGATTGGTGCGGTAGTGCAACAATAACTCTCTAGTGGAATGAGTTATTGTTGATGAACTTGAGTTGTGTGTTCGGGGCGAACACGGGATACTCAAGCTCATCGGAAGGCCAAAACCAATTTCTCCTCTAGGTCCCTGTCGTAGCCTCATTAAAGCCTCAAGTTCATTCAAATATAAGTCCATCTTGGTGTCCAAGAAGGGGGCCGGTCCAATGCTTGGTGATCAAGCAAGGGTCGGCCACATCCTCCTCTATGGGGGCCGACCTTTTTGCTTGGTGACCAAGCAAGTAGGGGTCGACCATGATTAATTCAAATAGGAGGGGTATTTTAAATTTTTAAAATCTTCTCTTTGTAGAAAACTACAAGTTTTAAAAGAGAGTTTTTAAAATATAAAACTTTCCTTATTTGAATTAGGTCACATGGTTTAATAGAGAGTTTTAAAACTTTCCCCTTTTAACCATCCTCATGGTTTTAGAAAAAAGGAAGAGAAGTTTTAAAATTAAATTTTCTATTTTTGTAACCATGTTAAAAAAGGAAATTTTAGAAGAGAATTTTTAAATTTTAAAACATGGTTTTAATTTTTAAAACTTTCCTTTTTTTTAACATCCACTTTAGGAAAGAGAGCTTGTAAAATTTTATAAGAGGATTTCTTCTTGTAAAATTTTATAAAAAAATTATTTTCTTCTCTCCTTGATGATGTGGCCGACCACCCTTGCTTGGTGCCCAAGCAAGGGGCCAGCCAATCAAAGTTTAAATCAAATCAATCAATCTATGATTTGGTGATTGATTCAATCAAGAGGAAAGAAAAGGAAAAATAAAAAGGAAAAAGGAAAAAACAAGAGGAAAATTTTAATTTTTGTAAAAAGTCTTCCCTTATTTGCCTTGGGCAAGTAATATAAAAAAAAGGGGAGGGGAGGCCTCATGAAACAACACAATTCTTATTCTCTTGTTGGTGATCTCTTTGGTGGTCGACCCTCTCTCCCTCTCTTCTCCCTTTGCTCTCTTTTGCTCCTTGGTGGTGGTGGTCGAATTCTAGGAGGAGAAGCTCTTTTGGGTGGTGTTCATCTTGGAGGATCGTCACCCACACAACGTCCAAGGCGAGGCGAGGAATACGGCAGAAGATCTTGAGGTCATTAGCTTGCAAAGAAAAGGTATAACTAATAATTTTCTTCCGCATCATGCTAGTTATTTTTCTTTGTTAGAATTCCAAACACAAGAAGCATTAGATTCTAGTTTTTCGGATTTGTTTCGAAGTTGTGTTTTTTCTTTGTTTTTTCGAATTTGTGATTCGATTGTTCCTTTTGGTTAAACCTAGAGTTATATAAGGAAATTAAATATTAACTTTCTTTAAAAGCTTTGTCTAGGAAGTGGTGGTTGCTCCCATATCCAAGAATGCCTAGTGCCTCGCCATGTTTAACCTGGAAGCCAATTTTTGAAATTAATATTTAATTGAATTTATAACATAGGTGGATTTGGATCAATAGTGTTAAGTTCCGCTTGCGATCCAAGTCTAAACCATTAAGAACAGATAAGTTAAATTTGGAATCAATAATGTTAAGTTCCGTTTGAGATTCCTAATTGAACTTCTAAAGAACACAATAGGTTATTTAGAAAAGGTTCGACACTTGTACAAAATTTTTTGTACAGTGGAACCAGTACGATCTTCCTAGGACTAACCAACAATTGGTATCAGAGCTAGCGTTTGCCTCTGTGTTTTGGTTTTCAAATTAATTATGCACATGTCATACATAATTTAGGCAGAATAATAGTAGGATGTGCTAACTTTGTGGTTGCAGGCTTCAACTATTATGGCATATAGATATTGTGTGTGATTGGACCCTTGGACATGCCAAGGGCATTATTTTGTGTGTGCATGATTGTATTTAACTAATATAGCAGGAGTTATATTAACCCGATCTAGTTTTTTTTTAGAATTTTATTTTTCGATCTAGATTACATGTACATTCCTTTGTGGAATATAGGATCGATATATGTAAATTCTATATTTATCACGGATCGTATCTTTGCGAGGCATGGTGCTATTGGAGGACCAGAGGCGTAGCGGAATAAGAAGCAAGATAGATGCGACAACTCGACCCGATGGCGGTGGCTAAAGATAGCAGCAGCTAGGGTTAGAGCATACTGAAGACAGTGATGGAAAAGGTCATAATAGTTGGAAAATTAATTTTCAAATTTATTGCTTTTATTTACTGTGATGTATGTGTGCATGATATGCTAGCATAGGTTAAAATCCTCATTTTTAAATAACTAAGTGGGAGAGAAATTTTAATAAATTTCACGGTCTCCATTACTGGTTCGTAAGTGATGCAAACAAACTTGCGCGTTAACTCTGAGTGCTTTCCTCCATATTGGATGAGTTTGTTTGTGGATCACTAGATCAAACTTCCATTTTGGATGACTATAGGAAATTAATTAAGAGTGTGTGATCTTCCCCATCGAAAGGGGCACAATCTTATTAATGGACTGAGTGTCAAGTAATGATATACACTTAGGCACGTCTAATAGTATCCTCCCCATCGGAGTCACTGCTATTATTTGTGTGACCGAAGGAAAACGAACTATTAATTTTATTTGTCATAAAGTTAGGTTGACAAGAATAAAATTAATGGGTAAAACCTCCTCTTACAAATGTTTGATTTTGTATACGTCCACACTATCGTGGCATGCAAAATTCGTGGTGATTTGAGGTGTTGGTTAATTTAAAATAGTATTGTTTGAGGAATCAATATTATTCTAAATTTAGAGTCTTGACCAAAGCTTATTTTTGTGATTCTTAGGATGACTTTCAACCCACTAGCCATTATTCTGAAAGAGAATAGACTTACTGGTCCCAACTATATAGATTGGAAAAGAAACCTGGATATTGTCTTAACTGCTGAAAGATATAAGTTTGTACTGTCAGAGGTATGCCTAGATACACCTAATGGTGACTCTACCCCAGCGGAGATTGAGTATCATAAGAAATGGATAAAAGTAGATGAGATGGTGCGGTGTTACATTTTGACTTCAATGTCAAATGTATTGCAACATCAGCATCAAGATTTACCAACTACTTATGATATAATGAACAATCTCAAAGAACTCTTTGGGCACCAGAGTCGGACTGCTAGGCAAGAGGCAATGAGAAAGTTAATGACAGCCACCACGTCGTAAGGGACACCCGTAAGGGATCATATCCTCAAAATGATGGCTTATCTGAATGAAATACAAGTCCTTGAAGGTGAAATCAATGGGGAAACCCAGGTTGATATAATTATCCAAACTCTATCCAAAAGTTTTGAGCAGTTCCACCTGAACTATAACATGAATAAAAGGGTGTATACGTTGGCAAAACTTCTGACAGAACTACAGGCAGCAAAAGGTATATTTCATCACAGTTCTCAGAGTCACTATGCTGAAAATAATTCTACTTCTAAGTTGAAAGGCAAGAAGAAGAAGAAACAGGTCTTTTCAACAAAGAAAGTGAATAAACCTTAGGGTACAGGACAAAAAGCTGGAAAGAAGAAGCCGAAGGGCAAGTGCTTCATCTGCAAGCAGTCAGGATATTGGAAGGCAGACTATCCTCGTAGGAATCAGAACAATAAAGGTATATCTCATTCTCTAGTAGTTGAAATATGTTTAGCGGTGTTATCTACCAACACCTGGTGTGTAGATACGGGAGTCACTGATCATGTCTGCAACTCTTTGCAGGGGTTCCAGGAAACCTGATGACTATTTGAAGGAGATATAACCATCTACATGGGCAATGCTACTAAGGTGGTGGTTGTTGCAGTGGGAGACGTCTACTTATCTTTTGATAGGAATAGAAGTTTGGTTTTAAGAAATTGTCTTTATGTACCCAGTTTTAGAAAGAATTTAATTTCAGTTTCTAAACTGTACTTGGATGAATATTCTGTTTCTTTCAGTAACAATGTAGTTATAAAGAGAAATAGAGTTATTATCTATTCTGGTGCATTGGTTGGTAATTTATATATATTAAATCCAATTTCTCTCATAAAGCAACAAATGGAAATTAATAACACATCTTCTAACTCTAATAAGAGAAAAGAACCTTCGGAAATGAACCAAACATATCTTTGGCATCTAAGGCTTGGTCATATTAACTTAAGTAGGATTCAAAGGCTTATAGCTGATGGACTCTTAGGTACATTAGAGTTGGAAAACTTTCCAACCTGTGAATCTTGCTTGGAAGGTAAAATGACCAAGAAACCTTTTAAGGCCAAGGGGTATAGAGCCAAAGATGTGTTAGAACTAGTTCATTCTGATTTGTGTGGTCCTATGTCTATCCAGGCAAGAGGTGGTTTCGAATACTTTGTCTCTTTTATAGACGATTATACGAGATACGGATACATTTACTTGATGCGTCGCAAGTCTGAGTGCTTTGATAAGTTCAAAGAGTACAAGGCTGATGTGGAGAAACGTCTTGGTAAAAGTATCAAAACACTACGGTCTGATCGTGGTGGCGAATACCTCTTGGGAGAGTTTAGGAATTACTTATCAGAGGTCGGGATTCAATCCTAGTTGTCTGTACCTGGTACACCCCAACAGAATGGTGTGGCAGAACGAAGGAATAGGACTCTTATGGAGATGGTTAGATCGATGATGAGTTATTCAAAATTACCAAATTCGTTTTGGGGATACACTCTGAAAACAGCAGCACACATTCTGAACTTAGTACCTTCTAAATCAGTACCTTCTACTCCCACAGAATTGTGGAATGGGTGAAAGCCCAGTCTAAGACATATTCGGATTTGGGGTAGTCCAGCACATGTGCTGAAAGCATATGCTGATAAGTTAGAATCTCGTACAGAAGTTTGCGTGTTTGTGGGTTATCCTAGAGGAACGAAAGGTGGTTTATTTTATAGTCCTAAAGACCAGAAGTGTATTGTTAGCACTAATTCCCAGTTTGTAGAAGAAGACTATATAATGGACCACAAGCCCAAAAGTAAAATTGTTCTAGAAGAAATGAGAGAGGGCGCGTCTACTTCAGTACCAACAGTACAAGATGAAGTACCACAAGAGACTGCAACACGTGTCACACATGATACACAACCACAGACAGTGCCTCGTCGTAGTGGGAGGGTTGTAAGGCAACCTGAGAGATTCATGTTTTTGGGAGAGTCTTCAGACTTGATCCCGGGTAAACATGAACCTGATCCCTAGACATATGACAAAGCACTCCAAGATATAGATGCAGTATCTTGGCAAAAGGCAATGAATTCTGAAATAGAGTCTATGTATTCTAATAAGGTATAGGAGCTTGTAGAACCACCTGATGGTGTAAAAGCTGTTGGATGCAAGTGGATCTATAAAAGGAAAAGAGGGACAGATAGGAAGGTAGAAACCTTCAAAGAAAGGCTTGTTGCGAAAGGGTATACTCAGAAAGAGGGAATCGATTATGAGGAGACTTTTTCGCCGGTAGCTATGCTAAAGTCTATCCGGATACTCTTATCCATTGCTGCTCATATGGATTATGAGATTTGGCAAATGGATGTCAAGACAACTTTCCTTAATGGAAATCTTGAAGAAAACATCCATATAAAGCAACCAGAGGGATTCATTGAAAAAGGTAAAGAGCATCTAGTGTGCAAGCTGAATCGGTCCATTTATGGACTAAAGCAAGCTTCAAGATCTTGGAACATCCGGTTTAACGAAGTAATCCAGTCATATGGATTTATTCAGTGTCCAGATGAGTCTTGTGTATACAAGAAGTGTAACGGAAACGTGATGGTATTTCTTGTACTATACGTAGATGATATTGTGTTAATTGGCAACAATGTCAAAGTGTTATCGGACGTAAGAGTATGGTTATCCAAACAATTTGATATGAAGGACTTAGGAGAATGTGCACACATTCTTGGGATCAAAGTTATAAGGGATCACAAGAAAAGGATGTTGTGTCTATCTCAAGCTTCATATATAGATACAATCCTTGCTCATTTTAGCATGCAGAACTCCAAAAAGGATTTCTTACCTTTTAGGCATGGTAGCCTTATCTAAAGAGATGTCTCCGAAGACATCAAAGGAGATAGAGGACATGAAGGCAATTCCTTATACTTCGGCTGTGGGAAGCCTAATGTATGCAATGTTGTGTACGAGACATGATATCTGTTTTACCGTGGGCATGGTTAGCAGATATCAGAGTAACCCTGGACAAGGGCATTGGACGGCTGTAAAGCATATATTGAAGTACCTGAGAAGGACTAGAGATTATATGCTAGTTTACCAAGCAGACTATTTGCTCCTTGTGGGTTACACGGATTTGGATTTCCAATCAGATAGGGACAATAGTAAGTCTACATCAGGCTATGTGTTTACTTTAGGAGGTGGAGCCATTGCATGGAGGAGTGTCAAGAAGAAATGTGTTTCAGACTCAACCATGGAAGCTGAGTATGTGGCAGCCTCTGAGGCAGCCAAAGAAGCTGTATGGCGCAGGAACTTCCTAATGGACTTAGATATAATTCCTGGTTTGCCCAAAATCATCACAATTTATTGTGATAATAGCGGTGTAGTTGCAAACTCGAAGGAACCACGAGCTCGTAAGGCGAGTAAACATATAAAGCGCAAGTACCATCTGATACGAGACATCGTCAAGCGAGGAGAAGTTGTCGTCGCCAAGATTGCATCAGCAGATAACCTGGCAGATCTGTTCACTAAGGCCTTTCCAGCGAAAGCTTTTGATCGGCATGTGGAGGGGATGAGAATCTGTAACGCCCGAAAATTCTCAAAACTGTTTTAGAAATATAGTATGATTTTTCTGGAATTTTTAGATATTTTTCCGGAATTTTCCGAGTAGCGGAAGTAGCAAAAATAAATATAAACGAAAACGGCCTAAGCGGGAATCGAACCCGAGACCTATGGTTTAGGGGATAATGCTAGTAACCAGTGAACCCAGCAGGGCCGTGCTGAAAGGAAAGGGAGACAACTTAATTTATATTAGAGTTGGTTCGGGTTAACCACTTAATATAAATAGAGGGTTTAAGTGGGGTTTGGTTTATTTTGGTTCGGCAGCCCTTCCTCACAAAAACCTCACGCAACTCTCCCTCTCCAAACCCTCAACGCCGAACACCCCTCTTCCTCCTCCTCTCTCGGCGCCCAAGCCCCAAGGGCTCTCGGATCACTTTCCGGCGAGGACTCCAACACGAAAAGGTTCATCTCCGCGAGAGAAACGTAAGCGGATCGTCGAGAGGATCAGTTTTCCGGAAAACCTAGCGGATAGAATCGTAAGAAAACCTTACGATTGAGGTAAGAACCCCCTCACATGCAGTATCATAGCTCCGTTTGGTTTTCTACGCCTTAGTTTGGCTATATGCAGTTTTTTTCCCACACATCGAGTGGGTTTAAACCCTCCTCGAGGCTTAGGGATCTAGTTGAGCAACTCTAGATGGGCCGGACGCGTTGGTCTCCTTTAGTTGGAGATTCTAGACGTTGTCGGGTGCCTAGAGGTGATCTCCTATTAGAGGAGAGAGTTGGAGCACCCCAAGTGTTCGGTAAAATGTTAGTATAGCTAGAATACCACCTCAGTATGTTTAATAGCTCAGTTAAATGCATTAGGAGCATTTAAAACAGCACTTTAGTTTTAGTTCTGTTTATTACAGCTTATATGGATCAGATATCCAATGGTGGGCTCCCACGCCTCTAGGTTCAGACAACCTAGCTCTAGGTTCGGATAACCTAGAAATAGTTATATCAGTTAGCTATAGATATCCGTATTTTATTTTCAGTGGCACCGCACTGGATCGATATCCATTGGGTTGGACTCCCATCGTCCCTAGGTTTAGATAACCTAGTTAACCCTACTAAATTCGGACTTGCAAACCCGGTCTAGTTAGGGATATGCGCATAGTTCAAAGCAAGATGTTTATTATTTTCACTTACTATGTACTAGTTTTCAAAACTCAAAACAGTTATATCAGTTGAGTTGATTGCAGATTTGTTTTAGTTCAGCTTAGCTTAGCATTATGCTTCAGTTTAGTTTTCCATGTTAGCTCTATGTTCGGCTTATGTTATGCCATGCTTTGTATGATACCATGCCATGCCATGTTTGCATATTCAGTATGTTTTTGAAATAACATGATTTAAAATCATATTCGCATCGTATGCATGATTTAGTGAGGTAGATGGTTTCTTACTAAGCTTTAAGCTTACAGATACTATTTTCCTTATACTGCAGATACAGGTAAAAGGAAAGTGGACTAGTGGAGGCTGGAGGGCGATGCTACGATGATGTGTGTGTGCAAGGGGTCTGGAATAAAGATCCTTGGGATCTAAACACTTTTGTTTCAGTTTTAGCACTTAATATGTCTAGTTTTACTTTTAGACTTGTTACTAATTGTTCTAGCTGAGTAACTATGTCTTGTTTAGCTTAACATGCTTAGAACATTAGTACTTTCATGCTAGAATGTTATTACATGTTGTTAGAATAGTTTATGATGCATTAGTTAGGTGTTATGTGGAATTTTGGCACGCCAAAGTGCTGAAATCAGAATTCTCGAGTGAAATCAGACACTGATCGGTCTCCAGACCGATCAGAGTCTGAGCTGTTCCACTGGATCGGTCACCGACCGATCCAGTGAGATACAGTAGCCTCGAAGAGATTTTCAGTCGGTCAGCCGACCGATCCAGCCATTCCTGGATCGGTCTGCCGACCGATCCAGCACGGGACAGTAGCGAACCCAGGATTCTACAGGTTCCTGGATCGGTCAGCCGACCGATCCAGGCATACCTGGATCGGTCTGCCGACCGATCCAGCAGCGTACAGAGTCGCAGTATAGCTTGGGGATCGGTCGATGGAACGATCCAGCCCTGAACAGAAGTTGAGCTTTGTGGATCGGTCAGCCGACCGTTCCAGAACCCTTCTTCCGTGCCGGTAGTAAGCTGGAATGATCCTTGGATCGTTTCGATAGCCCAATCGACCCACGGGTCGATTGAAATGTCTGATTACAGTTAGTAGAATATCCGAGAGGCATAGATTGTCTTTCCTAGCACGGGTACAGTAATTAGTTAGCAAAATTTTAATTAGCCCAGCTTTCCGCACAGTATAGTTTAGCACAGTACAACTGTAGCGATTCGCCTTATAGCCTAGTAGTAGAAGGCGGGTCGTTACAGAGTGGTATCAGAGCAGTGTTCCTTACTTCCTACACACACATCAGCATTGTACCTGCAGCTCCCAAGTAAGGATACCTCTACTCTCCTTAATGTTCTTGTTTATAGCTACAGTTCATGTTATATGTTTCTTGCTTATAATTACAGTTCATGTTATATGCTTGTGCTTGTTAGTACATGGTAGTTTAATCATGATATCAGAAATTTTATAACTGTGATAGTATTAGTTATACATATGTTCTCTATGTCATTAGAAATGGCACGAGGACGCCCAAAAAAAGGGCACTAGCCGGTGAGCCCCAAGAAGAGGCGGCCTGCCTCCTCCAGATCTTCTGACATTAGTGGCTCGAACAGAAGCGAGTGAAATAGCCACCTTAAAGGCTAATCAGAACACCCCACACCCCGAGCCAAACGACGACTCCAAGAGTTTTAGAGGTTCCACCACTCGGCTGCGGCCCAAAGACTCCCAGCGGTGAGCCAAGGAAGGAAGCCTATCGATCCAATGGCGAGTCAAGCCGAGAACTTCTCGGGCACTAGTGAACCATGGGATGCACAAGCATGGTTCAAAACACCGGAGAGCACGATGGAGCTTCGGGACTGGCCAGAACGAGAAGGTGAAGTGTGCCTCCTTCGCTCGACAGAGACGACGCATGTGGTGGAAAGAATCGAACGCGCCCGGAATCGGGATGTCATGGGGGACTTGAGAAGGAATTCTTTGAGGAGTTCTTTCACATGCGGGTTACAAACCGCCACTACGACGAGTTCACGGAGTTTCGTCAGGCAACCTTTCGGTGGAGGAAGCCGTGAAGAAATTCAACAGTTGGCTCGTCTATGTCCGGAGTTAGTCGGCACAGAGAAGGAACGAGTCCGGTTGATGCTCAAGATGCTGAGGCCCGAGATCGCAGTGAACGTGGCAGGTGGCATTCATAGGCCACAGACCACGGAGGAGCTAGTGAGCAGTGCCTTGACCACAGAGCATTACCAGAACAGCATGAAGCAACAGGAGCAAGTCTCCTCAGAGTCCAAAGGCCAAGGAAGCTCTCACACTCAGAAACAGCAGGGCCACAGCTCCAACTGGAAAGGGAACTCCAACAACAAGCGCAAATCAGGGAGTGACTCAAAAGGAGGACCATCTAGCAAGCGACCCAGTTATCCAAAGTGTGTCACTGTGGGAAATTCCACCCAGGGTTTGTCGCAAGGGCACACGAGGATGCTTGAATGTGGACAAGAAGGGCACATGAGCAAAGCCCGAGCAAGACCAATCTTCCTCACCACAGAGATTCAGTATGCGGAGCCGGCCATTACATCGAGATGCAGGCAGCTCTAGAAGGTCCACTTATCGGCCAAGGCGATTAGAAGCCCTCCACTTTAGCGAATGCGAGGATCTACGCACTCACGAGAGGACGTAGCCAATGCCTCGACGGTTGTCACAGGTCGATTAGCATTTTTCAGTATACTGCTCTATTTGATCTTGGGGCAACCCATTCATATATAGCCGGATGTTCTCCGAAAAATTAGAGGTACCTCCAGAGATACTCTCGGTTTTTGACGACGCTACCTTCAGGAGAGATCATGGCCCACGCACTGGCTCGGGCAGGCTTCGGTCATTATAGCGCATGTGAGCTCTTTTGCGATCCGATAGTGCTAGAAATGACCGACTATGACATTATCTTGAATGGACTTTTTGGTCAATACGGTGCCTCTATCGAGTCGTAAGCGAAAAAGTCACGTTCCAACCTCAAGCGAAGCACGGTCAATTGGTCGTTCGGGAACCAAGGAGAAAGGCCAAGAGGTTTCTCTCAGCTATGACTGGATTCAGGATGCACGGATTCCTAGCACACGTAGTCACTACCAGTCAGACCAAAAACTAGCAGAGGTCCGAGTCGTTTGTGACTACCTCTCAAGAGCTACCAGGCTTAGCACCGACATGGAGATTGAATTTGAGATAGAGCTTATTCCCGGCACAAATCAATTTCCAAGGCACCATACCGCATGGCTCCAGTAGAACTCAAGGAACTTGAGCAAATACAGGAGCCGCTTGACAAGGGTTTCATACGCCCGAGTCACTCCATGGGGAGCGCCTGTGTTGTTCGTGAAGAAGAAGGATGGAAGCATGCGATTGTGCATAGACTACGGATCACCGAACCAGTCACAATCAAAACAGGTATCCTCTTCCTGTAATAGATGACCTATTCGATCAAGTGAAGGGGCATCAGTGTTCTCTAAGGTAGATCTCGGATCAGTTATCATCAAGTAAAGGTTAAAGAAGGATATACCAAATAGCATTCAGACCGGATACGGACACTACGAGTTCGTGGTCATGCCCTTTAGCGTGACAATGCTCCAGCTACATTCATGGATCTCATGAAGAGTATTCAGTGAGTATTTAGATAAGTTTGTTATTGTGTTTATCGATGACATTCTTATCTACTCAGAACTCAGAAGAACATGAGCACCAAACTAGTATTGCAGACACTTCAGATCCTTTTACGCCAAGTTCACGAAATCAATTTTGGCTAGATCGGTGTCCTTTCCGGGTCACATCATCTCAAAGGATGGTATTATGGTGGATCCCAAGAAGATAGAAGCAGTAACTGGAAGAGACCAACCAGTGAAATCGGAGCTTTCGGGATTAGCAGGATATTACAGGAAGTTTGTAGAGGATTTCTCCAGGCCCCACTGACAGCTCTTACCGTAAAGAACAGAAATTCCGGATGGCGGAGGATCGTGAGAAAATGCGACAGCTAAAGGAGATTGACCAAGGTGCTCCTATTTGGCTCTGCCAGACGACACCAGCCTTTGACATCTATAGTGATGCCTCTAAGTTGGGACTAGGAGCAGTACTGATGCAAAACGGCAAGGTGATCGCCTATGCCTCCAGACAACTCAAGGATTATGAGAAGAATTACCCTACTCATGACCTTGAGCTTGCAGCAGTCGTCTTCTCTCTCAAAATTTGGAGACATTACTTATATGGAGCTCAGTGCAGAGTGTATACAGATCATCAGAGTCTGAAGTACTTCTTCACTCAGAAGGATCTGAATATGCGACAGCGCAGATGGCTTGAGCTGGTCAAGGACTACGATATAGACATCCTCTACCATCCAGGGAAAGCCAATAAGGTAGCAGATGCACTTAGCAGGAAATCCAGTGCTACCTTATTGTCTCTTACAGCCATGTCGCCGCCCCTACAGAAGGAGATCGTGGATTTCGGTCTCGAGCTCATCGTGGGACAGCTCTCTACTATGACCTTAGAGTCTACCTTGCTTGGTGATATTCAGTCAGCTCAGGATCAGGACCCTGAAATTCAGAAAATCAAGCAAGGGCTAGCAGAATCAGAAAGTGGAGAATTCAGAGTGTCCGACAATGGTGTTGTATTTCGGCGACAGATCTGTGTTCCAGATCGGGAGGAGCTACGAGGATGATTTTAGATGAGGCTCACAGACTCCCTATGCGATGCATCCGTGCTCCACCAAATGTATCAAGACCAAGAAGCGTTTTTGGTGGCCGGGATGAAGCGAGACATCGCTAGATATGTTAGCATCCGCCTCACCTGTCAGAGGGTCAAGGCGAACATCACGACCAGGAGGAGTTCTGCAGCCTATCAGATTCAGAATGGAAGTGGGAGGATATCTCGATGGACTTCATAGTGGGGCTACCCAGAACCACAAATGGTTTTGATGCCATCGGGTAATAGTTGATGTGTTGACTAAATCAGCCCACTTTCTAGCTATCAAGATATCCTACTCCATGGAGAAGCTAGCTGAGTTGTGGAGATTCTCAGACTACATGGAGTCCCACGAACCATCATTTCGAGAGACAAGAGATTTATATCACACTTCGAAGTGTGTTCGCCACTATGGGCACCTGCTAAAATTCAAACGATGCTTTCCATCCTCGACGGATGATGGGCATTGAGCGAGTAAATCGTACTCAAGATACTCAGCCAGCTTGCCCTAGATTTCAAGGAAGTTGGTGCAAATATCCGAGTCTAGCGAAATTTGCATACAACAACAGCTATCGTGCCACTATCGGCATGGCTCCTTATGAGGCACTCTATGGCGGAGGTGCAGATCACCAATCTGCTATGAGAGTGGTGAGCAGAAGGAACTAGAGCTACATCTAGTAGCAGATACCACAACACGGCAGATTCGCCAGAGGATAGAGGACGACCAGAGCCGAAGAGCTATCTTGATACACCGACGCACCCCTAGAGTTTTCGATTGGGGATCAGGCTTTCTCGAGTAGCTCCCATGAAGGGAGTCATGCGTTTTGGGAAAAAGGGCAAACTAGCTCCCGATATGTGGGACCATACCTTATCATGAAGAGAGTGGGCAAGGTAGCATATGAGCTAGAGCTACCTCGAGATGTCACCTGACGTATTTCATGTCTCCATGAAGAAGCATATCGACGCCACCGGTGATTGAGCCCCAGTTAGTGCAGTCCGTGATGATCTCAATGATGTTCCCTATTCGGATAATAGACCGAGCAAGAAAGAAATTACGGAACAAGGAGGTACCATTAGTCAAAGTCACCGGCAAAATCAGCAGCAGAGGCGACTTGGGAGACAGAGGCCAGATGAGAAGTATCAGAGTTGTTTTAAGTTCGGGATGAACTTTTTATAAGGTATGGGGTAACGCCCAAAATTCTCAAAACTGTTTTAGAAATATAGTATGATTTTTCTGGAATTTTTAGATATTTTTCCGGAATTTTCCGAGTAGCGGAAGTAGCAAAAATAAATATAAACGAAAACGGCCTAAGCGGGAATCGAACCCGAGACCTATGGTTTAGGGGATAATGCTAGTAACCAGTGAACCCAGCAGGGCCGTGCTGAAAGGAAAGGGAGACAACTTAATTTATATTAGAGTTGGTTCGGGTTAACCACTTAATATAAATAGAGGGTTTAAGTGGGGTTTGGTTTATTTTGGTTCGGCAGCCCTTCCTCACAAAAACCTCACGCAACTCTCCCTCTCCAAACCCTCAACGCCGAACACCCCTCTTCCTCCTCCTCTCTCGGCGCCCAAGCCCCAAGGGCTCTCGGATCACTTTCCGGCGAGGACTCCAACACGAAAAAGGTTCATCTCAGCGAGAGGAACGCGAAGACGTGAACGGATCGTCGAGAGGATCAGTTTTCCGGAAAACCTAGCGGATAGAATCGTAAGAAAACCTTACGATTGAGGTAAGAAACCCCTCACCTGCAGTATAATAGCTCCGTTTGGTTTTCTACGCATTAGTTTGGCTATATGCAGTTTTTTTCCGACACATAGGGTGGGTTTAAACCCTCCTCGAGGATTAGGGATCTAGTTGAGCACCTCTAGATGGGCCGGACGCGTTGGTCTCCTTTAGTTGGAGATTCTAGACGTTGTCGGGTGCCTAGAGGTGATCTCCCTATTAGAGGAGAGAGTTGGAGCACCCCAAGTGTTCGGTAAAATGTTAGTATAGCTAGAATACCACCTCAGTATGTTTAATAGCTCAGTTAAATGCATTAGGAGCATTTAAAACAGCACTTTAGTTTTAGTTCCGTTTATTACAGCTTATATGGATCAGATATCCAATGGGTGGGCTCCCACAGTCGCCTCTAGGTTCAGACAACCTAGCTCTAGGTTCAGATAACCTAGAAACAGCATGTTATATCGCTTAGCTATAGATATCAGTATTTTATTTTCAGTGGCACTGTACCGGATCAGATATCCATTGGGTTGGACTCCCACAGTCGTCCCTAGGTTTAGATAACCTAGTTAACCCTACTAAATTCGGGACTTGCAAACCCGGGTCTAGTTAGGGATGCGCGCAGAGCAAGTACAGTTGCTTGCCGGGCCCAACAGCATGTTTATTATTTTCACTTACTATGTACTAGTTTTCAAAACTCAAAACAGTTATATCAGTTGAGTTGATTGCAGATTTGTTGTAGTTCAGCTTAGCTCAGCATTATGCTTCAGTTTAGTTTTCCATGTTAGCTCTATGTTCAGCTTATGTTATGCCATTCTTTGTATGTTACCATGCCATGCCATGTTTGCATATTAAGTATGTTTTTGAAATAACATGATTTAAAATCATATTCGCATCGTATGCATGATTTAGTGAGGTAGATGGTTTCTTACTAAGCTTTAGCTTACAGATACTATTTTCCTTATACTGCAGATACAGGTAAAAGGAAAGTGGACTAGCAGTGGAGGCTGGAGGTCGATGCATATGAGGATGTGTGTGTGTGGGTCTGGAATAAAGATCCTTGGGATCTAAACACTTTTGTTCAGTTTTAGCACTTAATATGTCTAGTTTTACTTTTAGACTTGTTACTAATTGTTCTAGCTGAGTAACTATGTCTTGTTTAGCTTAACATGCTTAGAACATTAGTACTTTCATGCTAGAATGTTATTACATGTTGTTAGAATAGTTTATGATGCATTAGTTAGGTGTTATGTGGAATTTTGGCACGCCAAAGTGCTGAAATCAGAATTCTCGAGTGAAATCAGACACTGATCGGTCTCCAGACCGATCAGAGTCTGAGCTGTTCCACTGGATCGGTCAGCCGACCGATCCAGCGAGATACAGTAGCCTCGAAGAGATTTCCAGGTGCCTGGATCGGTCAGCCGACCGATCCAGCCATTCCTGGATCGGTCTGCCGACCGATCCAAACAGTAGCGAACCCAGGATTCTACAGGTTCCTGGATCGGTCAGCCGACCGATCCAGGCATACCTGGATCGGTCTGCCGACCGATCCAGCAGCGTACAGAGTCGCAGTATAGCTTGGGGATCGGTCGATGGAACGATCCAGCCCTGAACAGAAGTTGAGCTTTGTGGATCGGTCAGCCGACCGTTCCAGAACCCTTCTTCCGTGCCGGTAGTAAGCTGGAATGATCCTTGGATCGTTTCGATAGCCCAATCGACCCACGGGTCGATTGAAATGTCTGATTACAGTTAGTAGAATATCCGAGAGGCATAGATTGTCTTTCCTAGCACGGGTACAGTAATTAGTTAGCAAAATTTTAATTAGCCCAGCTTTCCGCACAGTATAGTTTAGCACAGTACAACTGTAGCGATTCGCCTTATAGCCTAGTAGTAGAAGGCGGGTCGTTACAGAATCAGATGTATGGCAGTAGATATGACAGCTTAGTCTTTTAGTATAAGTGGGAGATTGTTAGAATGTATACTAAAAGTCTAGCTTTTGTAAACATTTATTTTTGAAATAAAAGAATCACATTGGTCAAATATCTATATTTTATTTGCCAAAGTGTAGTTGTTTAATTAATTTATATTGTAGATAACATGGTGTGTGGTGTCACACACAGAAGATCATGTTATCAGTTCTTTATAAATTATAAACAGTTACTCACGACTAAGATTGAAAGGAACAAACCATTGGAATAGTCGTAGTGTAATTAGGTGTTAGTTTATCTTGACTAATAAATTACACTAGTATACTCTAAGTGTATTAAGTATGACCATTTTAGGTAAGTTCTTTTTATACTGACGTAATAAAAGAACTAGACCTTAGTTATTATGGAAGTGTGTGATCTTAATCCTAATATAATAACAAGCACATATATTTAGTATTTATTTCTTTAACTTATCAAAGGGTGAGATTTAGCTTGATAAATCAATAGGGCCGATAAGTTGGGAAATGATATTACTTATAGTGTGTGTTGTTGATTATAGAAGGAAACTGTGTCCTAGTAAATCTAGGTTGAGAATGTCGCCAAGATGAGCTCATAAGGATTGTCATGTTAAACCCTGCAGGTGGACTTAGTCCGACATGACAATGAGGTTGAGTAGTACTACTCTTGGACTTAGATATTAATTAAGTGAGTTGTCAGTAACTTACTTAATTAGTGGGCCTTCGATATCTTAAACACAGGGATACGAACACACTCATGATAAGAAGGAGCCTATAATGTAATTTGGAATTGGTACGGTAGTGCAATAATAACTCTCTAGTGGAATGAGTTATTGTTGATGAACTTGAGTTGTGTGTTCGGGGCGAACACGGGATACTCAAGCTCATCGGAAGGCCAAAACCAATTTCTCCTCTAGGTCCCTGTCGTAGCCTCATTAAAGCCTCAAGTTCATTCAAATATAAGTCCATCTTGGTGTCCAAGAAGGGGGCCGGTCCAATGCTTGGTGATCAAGCAAGGGCCGGCCACATCCTCCTCTATGGGGGCCGACCTTTTTGCTTGGTGACCAAGCAAGTAGGGGTCGGCCATGATTAATTCAAATAGGAGGGGTATTTTGAATTTTTAAAATCTTCTCTTTGTAGAAAACTACAAGTTTTAAAAGAGAGTTTTTAAAATATAAAACTTTCCTTATTTGAATTAGATCACATGGTTTAATAGAGAGTTTTAAAAGTTTTAAAACTTTCCTTTTTTAACCATCCTCATGGTTTTAGAAAAAAGGAAGAGAAGTTTTAAAATTAAATTTTCTATTTTTGTAACCATGTTAAAAAATAAAATTTTTAGAAGAGAAGTTTTAAATTTTAAAACATGGTTTTAATTTTTAAAACTTTCCTTTTTTAACATCCACTTTAGGAAAGAGAGCTTGTAAAATTTTATAAGAGGATTTCTTCTTGTAAAATTTTATAAAAAATTATTTTCTTCTCTCCTTGATGATGTGGCCGGCCACCCTTGCTTGGTGCCCAAGCAGGGGTCGGCCTATCAAAGTTTAAATCAAATCAATCAATCTATGATTTGGTGATTGATTCAATCAAGAGGAAAGAAAAGGAAAAACAAGAGAAAGATTTTAATTTTTGTAAAAGTCTTCCCTTATTTGCCTTGAGCAAATAATAATAAAAAAAAAGGAGAGGAGGCCTCATGAAATAACACAATTCTTATTCTCTTGTTGGTGATCTCTTTGGTGGCCGGCCCTCTCTCCCTCTCTTCTCCCTTTGCTCTCTTTTGCTCCTTGGTGGTGGTGGCCGAATTCTAGAAGGAGGAGAAGCTCTTTTGGGTGGTGTTCATCTTGGAGGATCGTCGCCCACACGATGTCTAAGGCGAGGCGAGGAATACGGCAGAAGATCTTGAGGTCATTAGCTTGCAAAGAAAGGTATAACTAGTAATTTTCTTCCGCATCATGCTAGTTATTTTTCTTTGTTAGAATTCCAAACACAAGAGGCATTAGATTCTAGTTTTTCGGATTTGTTTTGAAGTTGTGTTTTTTCTTTGTTTTTTCGAATTTGTGATTCGATTGTTCTTTTTGGTTAAACCTAGAGTTATATAAGGAAATTAAATATTAGCTTTCCTTAAAAGGCTTTATCTAGGAAGTGGTGGTTGCTCCCATATCCAAGAAGGCCTAGTGTCTCGCCATGTTTAACCTGGAAGCCAATTTTGGAAATTAATATTTAATTGAATTTATAACATAGATGGATTTGGATCAATAGTATTAAGTTCCACTTACGATCCAAGTCTAAACCATTAAGAACAAATAAGTTAAATTTGGAATCAACAATGTTAAGTTCCGTTTGAGATTCCTAATTTAACTTCTAAAGAACACAATAGGTTATTTAGGAAAGGTTCGACACTTGTACAAAAAATTTTTTATAGTGGAACCGGTATGATCTTCCTAGGTATAACGACCCGCCTTCTACTGACTAGGCTGTGAGGCCGATCGCTACATTATGCTGTGCTAAATTACTATTGCGGAAATCTGGAATGATTAAAATTTTACTAAACTGATTACTGTAAAATCTGAACTTAATATTCTAGGTGTACCTAGGAGTTGTACACATGCTAGGGAAGATAATCTATGCCTCTCGGATGTCCTGCTAGCTGTAACCAAGCATTTCAATCGATCCATGAATCGATTGGGCTGTCGGATCGATCCGGTGATCGATCCAACATGCTACGGAGAAACTGGATCGGTCGGTGACCGATCCATAAGCTATATTGCTTCAGTATGGCTAGATCTTTTGCAGTAAATGCTCATGATTGGTTCGGTCGACCGATCCCGTTTATCGGTCGACCGATCGAGCTTTCTCCTTGTTCGTTGCGATCTGCCGAGATCCATAACGCAACTTTAATGTTGATTGGATCGGTTGACCGATCCTCCAATTCGATCGACCGATCGATCTGGGTTTCTGATTTCGAATCAGAACCCCTGATTTCAGCACTATTTCGTGCCCAACTCATACACATCAAGTCTATAACAGCTAGAAACATTTTTAACATGTATTAGCTAACATTTTAAAAATGATATCACGCATGGTTCACTAATTCATGGCATGCAAATGTACTATGTGTAGAATAATAAGGTTCTAACAGTTAACTAATTTTGCTGAAAGTTCTAATGCATAAATAAAGCTTGTTAGATTCCTAAGATCTTTTTATTCCAAGTTCCTTCCACACACATCTTCATCGCATTGTCCTCCAGCCTCCGCTAGTCCATTTTCCCTTTACCTTTATCTGCAGTATAAGGAAAAAGTATCTGTAAGCTTAAAGCTTAGTAAGAAACCGACTACCTCACAAAACATGCACACGATGCAATTTATGTTTTGAAAACATGCTATTTGAAATACGTACTGAACATAGATAAGCATGACATAGCAAAGTTACTAAGCACAAATACTGAAACATAGCATGCATATCAAAATCTAAGCATGGAGCTAACTCATGGTATCAATCAGGAAGAACTAAACTGAAACTGAAACTGAACTAAACTAAGCTAATACTGAATTAAATCCTGATCACATAGGTGACTGAGAGTTTTGAAAACTGTATACATAAGTAGATTAAAATAATAATCATGCTGCTGAGGGCCCTGACAACTGTACGTGCTGTGCGCGCATCCCTAGCTAGAATCGGGATTGCAAGTTCCAAATCTAGTAGGGTTTACTAGGTTATCTGAGCCTAGGGACGACTGTGGGAGTCCAACCCAATGGATATCTGATCCTGTACAGTGCCACTGCTGAAAATAAAATACTGAATAGCTGTACTGTTTTATTTGGTCGTTTCTAGGTTATCTGAACCTAGAGCTAGGTTGTCTGAACCTAGAGGCGACTGTGGGAGCCCACCCATTGGACATCTAGTCACATGAAAGCTGTAATAAAGCGAATTAACTGGATCAATACGTCTATACGGCATTTGACTGAGCTGAATAAATGCCCACTGAATCAAAAGCTGTCCTAATCTTTTTATCGAGCATTTGGTGAGCTCTAAATCTCCTCTCTAGTAGGGAGACCACCTCTAGGCACCCGACAACGTCTAACACCTCAACTGAAGGGGGCAAACGCGTCCGGCCCATCTAGAGGTGCTCGACTAATCCCTAAAGCTGCGAGGAGGGTTAAATACACCCTAGATGTCAACAAAAATCCGAGTATAACTAATCTAAAAGCATGCATTCAAACGGAAGCTACTTATACTGCAGGTGAGGGGTTTCTTACCTCCTATTCGAAGTTTCTTACGATTCTAATCGCTAGATTTCCGGAGGAGACAATCCTTTCGACGATCTTCTCGCGTCTATGCGTTCTTCTCGCGGAGAGGAACGTCCTCGTGTCGAAGTCATCGCCGGAATTGCCCTTGGAACCAAACCCTTGCTTGTTCTTGTGGTTGGCGCCGAGAGAGGAAGAGAAGGGAGAGGGTCGGCGGAAACTAGGGTGAGGAGGAGCAAGTCACGTTAAAAGAGAAAAAATAACTCTTCACCCATTAATTCCCTATTTATATTAAGTGGGTATTTCCGCCCATCTCAAATATAAATTTAATTGATCTCCTTTCCTTTCAGCACGGCCCTGCTGGGTTCACTTGGTTACCATGGTTCACCACAAGTCATAGGACCCATAGGTCTCGGGTTCAATTCCCGTGTAAGCTATTTTCGTTTTCTATTTATTTTTGCTACTTCTGCTATTCTAAAAATTCCATAAAAATATTCTAAAATTCCAGAAAAATCATAGAATATTCCTAAAATAATTTTGAGAATTTTTGGGCGTTACAATCCCCCATACCTTATAAAAAGTTCATCCTCGAACTTAGAATAACTCTGGGTACTTCTGTCTCCATGCCTCTTCTCCCGTGTTGCCTCTTCTGCTGTGTGACTGTGCCAACTAACTTTGACTAATGGTACTTCCTTGTTCGCACTTAACCGCTCGGTCTATTATCCGAATAGACCATTGTCATCCGAGGTCCTCATTTGTACCGACGGGGCTCAATCACCGGTGGCATCGGGATATGCTTCTTCAGCATAGAGACATGAAATACGTTGTGGACAGCTGACATTTCCTGGGGTAGCTCTAACTCATATGCTACCTTGCCCACTCTTCTGCTGATAAGGTATGGTCCCACGTATCTGGGACTTAGCTTGCCCTTCTTCCCAAAACGCATTACTCCCTTCATGGGAGCTACTCTGAGGAACACTGAATCCCCAACTGAAAACTCTAAAGGTCTGCGCCGTGTATCAGCATAGCTTTTCTGGCGGCTCTGAGCTATCTCTATCCTCTGGCGGATCTGCTGTATAGCTGCTGTGGTATCTGCCACTAGATCTGTCTGAAGTTCTAGTTCTTTCTGTTCACCACTCTCATACCAGCAGATTGGAGATCCACACCTCCGCCCATAGAGAGCCTCGTAAGGTGTCATACCGATAGTGGCCTGATAGCTGTTGTTGTATGCAAATTCTGCTAGACTCAGATATTTGCACCAACTTCCTTTGAAATCTAGGGCACATGCTCGGAGCATATCTTCCAGTACCTGATTTACCCGCTCCGTCTGACCATCTGTCTGAGGATGGAAAGCTGTGCTGAACTTTAACTTCGTGCCCAAAGCTGACTGTACACACTCCCAGAAGTGTGATGTGAACCTACTATCTCTGTTTGAGATAATGGTTCGTGGGACTCCATGTAATCTGACAATCTCCTTGAGATACAACTGAACTAACTGTTCCATGGAGTAGGATATCCTGATAGCTAAGAAGTGGGCTGATTTAGTCAACCTGTCGACTATTACCCAGATGGTATCAAAACCATTCGTGGTTCTGGGTAATCCCACTATGAAGTCCATGGAAATATCTTCCCACTTCCATTCTAGAATCTGGATAGGCTGCAAAACTCCTCCTGGTCTCTGATGTTCTGCCTTAACCCTCTGACAGGTTAGGCAGGTGCTGACATATCGTGCGATGTCTCTCTTCATCCCAGGCCACCAAAAATGTTTCTTCAAGTCCTGATACATTTTAGTGGAGCCAGGATGCATCGCGTAGGGAGTCTTGTGAGCCTCATCTAAAATCTTCCTTCTGAGTTCTTCCTGATCTGGAACACATAATCTATCACCAAAATATAATACCCCGCTATCTGATATTCTGAACTCTCCACCTTCTGATTCTGCTAAACCTTGCTTGATTCTCTGAATTCCAGGATCCTGCTCCTGAGCTGTCTGGATGTCACCGAGCAAGGTAGACTCTAATGTCATAGTAGAGAGCTGTCCGACTATGAGCTCGAGATCGAAATCTGAGATCTCCTTCTATAGGGGCGGTGACATGGCTGCTAAAGATAATAGGGCAGCACTGGACTTTCTGCTAAGTGCATCTGCTACCCTATTTGCCTTCCCTGGGTGGTAGAGGATGTCTATATCGTAGTCCTTGACCAACTCTAGCCATCTGCGCTGTCGCATATTCAGATCCTTCTGAGTGAAGAAGTACTTCAGACTCTGATGATCTGTATACACTCTGCACTGAGCTCCAGACAAGTAATGTCTCCAAATTTTGAGAGCGAACACTACTGCTGCAAGCTCAAGGTCATGAGTAGGGTAATTCTTCTCATATTCCTTGAGTTGTCTGGAGGCATAGGCGATTACCTTGCCATCTTTCATCAGCACTGCTCCTAGTCCCAACTTAGAGGCATCACTATATATATCAAAGCTGACTGTGTTTTCTGGTAGAGTCAGAATAGGTGCACTGGTCAATCTTCTTTTTAGCTCATTGAAGCTATTCTCACGATCCTCCGTCCACCGAAATTTTCTTCTTTACGGTGAGAGCGGTGGGAGGCTATCCTAGAGAAGTCCTCTCTACGAATTTCCGTAGTAACTGCTAATCCCGAAGCTTGATCTCCCGGCGTTCTTGGGTCTTTTTCCAGTTGCTCACGGCTTCTATCTTCTTGGGTCTACCATGATACCATCCTTTGAGATGATGTGACCCGGAAGGACACGATCTAGTCAAAATTCACATTTGGTGAACTTGGCGTCTGGTGATTCTCATGAAGGGTGCGTAATCTTTTTCGGCTCGTGTTCTTCCCGAGTTACGGAATAGATAAGGATGTCATCGATGAACACGATAACGAACCTATCTAAATATTCTCGAATACCATGTTCATAAGGTCCATGAAAGTAGTTGGAGCATTTGTCACGCCAAAGGGCATGACTACGAACTCGTAATGTCTCGTATCTAGTCCTGAATGTTGTCTTGGGTATGTCCCTTCTTTAACCTTCACCTGATGATAACCTGATCTGAGGTCTATTTAGAGAACACTGCTGCTCCTTTAGCTGATCAAACATGTCATCTATTCTTGGAAGAGGATACATTCTTGATTGTGACTTGATTCTGCTCTATATCTATACACAGCGCATGCTCCCGTCTTTCTTCTTCACGAACAATACGGTGCTCCCCATGGTGAGTGACTAGGACGGATGAAGCCCTTGTCAAGCACTCATGTAATTGCTCATGAAGTTCTTTCAATTCTGCTGGGGCCATGCGATAAGGCGCTTTGGAAATAGGATTTGTACTGGGAACGAGTTTTTATTTGGAGCCGGAGAAACTGATGAAGTTAATATGGATTAATCCTTTCGTTTAATCCTTTGCCCGTCTCTCGGTCCACTTTGTCGTTCAGGCCACCCTGCACACTAATTCCCAAATTATTTTGTCCAATAATATTTCTAATAAGATTATGTATTGGATGAAATGGATGATGTTGGAGCTGAATCTTTTGTTCTTTCACCACTAGGCCTATTGTTATTCGCGGGGACTAGACCTACATCCTATGCTTGGGATGCCAAGTTGGACATTACAATTATAGGACGGACCACAATGACTAAAAGCCATGAAGTTTGAGATTAGCTTCACCTACTTTTTTGCAGGCTCAACTTTTTAAGCTAGTCAGTCTTTTAAACATTTGCATTCAGTTATCTGTTGCTCTTTGCCGCCCAACTTTCGTTTAATCCTTTGACATTGTAAACGAGTTTTTATTTGGAGCCGGAGAAACTGATGAAGTTAATATGGATTAATCCTTTCGTTTAATCATTTGCCCGTCTCTCGGTCCACTTTGTCGTTCAGGCCACCCTGCACACTAATTCCCAAATTATTTTGTCCAATAATATTTCTAATAAGATTATGTATTGGATGAAATGGATGATGTTGGAGCTGATACTGAATCGGCTGGGGTAGAGGAAGACTAGTCTTGTTCGCACCGCTTAGCCATATGCCCTTCCTCCTGTCCACACTCAAAGCATCCTCGTGTGCCCTTACGACAAACTCCGGGATGGAATTTCCCAAGTAGCACACTTTGGATAACGGGCCGCTTCCTGGTCCTCCTTTGGATAACTCCTGGTTTGCGCTTGTTCTTGGAGTTCCTTTCGTTAGAGCCGTGGAGGGGCCTGGTGTTTCGAGTACCGAGCTTGCTTGTCCTTGGACTCAGAGAACTTGCTTCACGCTTGATATCGCTCGTAGTGCTCGGTGGTGAGCACCGCCGACTAGTTCTTGGTGGTTTGTGGCTATGAGCCGCCACCACGTTCATTGCTATTTCGGCCTCGGCTTGAGCATCAACCGGACTCGTTCTTTCTCTGGCCGACTAGTTCGGGCATAGACGAGCCAATCTGTTGAATTTCTTCACGGCTTCCTCCACTGAAAGGTTGCCCTGACGAAACTCGGTGAACTCGTCGTAGTGGCGGTTGTAACCCGCATGTGAAAGAATTCCTTCTCAAGTCATCCCATGTCATCCAGTTTCATCCTCGCTTCCGCCAATTCTCACATACGTGCATCTCCTGCCGACATAAGGAGGCGCACTTCACCTTCTCATGTTCCCCGGAGCTCCATCGTACTCTCCAGTGCCAGGCCTATGCATCCCATGGTTCGTTGGTGCTGAAATTCTCGCTTGACTCTCCGCCACGGATCGATAGGCTTCTCTCGTGTTCCTCGCCGGAGCTACTGGGCTGCAGTGGATGGTGGAACCTCTAAGACTCTGGTCGCTAAGTTTGGTTCAGTGGTAGCTGTGAGAGTATTCTGATTAGCCTTTAAGGTGGTTATTTCTGTTCTTTGCTTCACTAGCTGCTGTATGAATGAGCCACTAATCTTGTAAGGTCGGGGAGGCACCGAACCGCCCGCCTCATCCGGGGCTCACAGATGGTGTGTGCCCTTCTAATCAAGGCGTCCTCGTGCCATTCTAGAGACATAGAGGACATACATGACTAACACAAGCATAATAGAGTAACTATTGTTATCATGTTAACTACTATCATAAACAAGCATGCTTTAGTTATATCCGAACATGAAAACAAGAAACATAACGAAAGTGAGAGATGTTCTTACTTGAGACTGCAGGTTCAATGCTGATGTGTGTGTAGGAAGTATGGAAACTGCTCTGATCTGTAACGACCCGCCTTCCACTGACTAGGCTGTGAGGCCGATCGCTACATTATGCTGTGCTAAATTACTATTGTGGAAATCTGGATTGATTAAAATTTTACTAAACTGATTATTGTAAAATCTGAACTTAATATTCTAGGTGTACCTAGGAGTTGCACACATGCTAGGGAAGATAATCTATGCCTCTCGGATGTCCTGCTAGCTGTAATCAGGCATTTCAATCGATCCATGAATCGATCCGATTGGGGTGATCGATCGATGATTGATCGATCATGGCTACGGATCGGTCGGTTGACCGATCCATAAGCTATATTGTACGATGCGGTTGGATCGGTCTGCAGGCCAATCCGAGTACATCGATCGGTCGGCTGGCCGATCCGGGCTCACGATCGGTCACCGACCGATCGGTGAGCTTCTGTACTCTGTTGCATCCGGATCGGTGGTGACCGATCCATAACAGACGCTAACTCTCTGTTCGCGATGGTTGGTCACCGACCGATCCGATGCCTTCGACTGTCCGATCCGATCTGGGTTTCTGATTTCGAATCAGAACCCCTAATTTCAGCACTATTTCGTGTCCAACTCATACACATCAAGTCTATAACAGCTAGAAACATTTTTAACATGTATTAGCTAACATTTTAAACATGATATCACACATGGTTCACTAATTCATGGCATGCAAATGTACTATGTGTAGAATAATAAGGTTCTAACAGTTAACTAATTTTGCTGAAAGTTCTAATGCATAAATAAAGCTTGTTAGATCCCTAAGATCTTTTTATTCCAAGTTCCTTCCACACACATCTTCATCGCATTGTCCTCCAGCCTCCGCTAGTCCATTTTCCCTTTACCTTTATCTGCAGTATAAGGAAAAAGTATCTGTAAGCTTAAAGCTTAGTAAGAAACCGGCTACCTCACAAAACATGCACACGATGCAATTTATGCTTTGAAAACATGCTATTTGAAATACGTACTGAACATAGATAAGCATGACATAGCAAAGTTACTAAGCACAAATACTGAAACATAGCATGCATATCAAAATCTAAGCATGGAGCTAACTCATGGTATCAATCAGGAAGAACTAAACTGAAACTGAACTAAACTAAGCTGATACTGAATTAAATCCTGATCACATAGGTGACTGAGAGTTTTGAAAACTGTATACATAAGTAGATTAAAATAATAATCATGCTGCTGAGAGCCCTGGCAACTGTACGTGCTGTGCGTGCATCCCTAGCTAGACCCGGGATTGCAAGTTCCAAATCTAGTAGGGTTTACTAGGTTATCTGAATCTAGGGACGACTGTGGGAGTCCAACCCAATGGATATCTGATCCTGTACAGTGCCACTGCTGAAAATAAAATACTGAATAGTTGTACTATTTTATTTGGCCGTTTCTAGGTTATCTGAACCTAGAGCTAGGTTGTCTGAACCTAGAGCTAGGTTGTCTGAACCTAGAGGCGACTGTGGGAGCCCACCCATTGGACATCTAGTCCCATGAAAGCTGTAATAAAGCGAATTAACTGGATCAATACGTCTATACGGCATTTGACTGAGCTGAATAAATGCCCACTGAATCAAAAGTTGTCCTAATCTTTTTATCGAGCATTTGGTGAGCTCTAACTCTCCTCTCTAGTAGGGAGACCACCTCTAGGCACCCGACAATGTCTAACACCTCAACTGAAGGGGGCAAACGCGTCCGGCCCATCTAGAGGTGCTCGACTAATCCCTAAAGCTGCGAGGAGGGTTAAATACACCCTAGATGTCGACAAAAATCCGAGTATAACTAATCTAAAAGCATGCATTCAAACGGAAGCTACTTATACTGCAGGTGAGGGGTTTCTTACCTCCTATTCGAAGTTTCTTACGATTCTAATCGCTAGATTTCCGGAGGAGACAATCCTTTCGACGATCTTCTCGCGGAGAGGAACGTCCTCGTGTCGAAGTCGTCGCCGGAATTGCCCTTGGAACCAAACCCTTGCTTGTTCTTGTGGTTGGCGCCGAGAGAGGAAGAGAAGGGAGAGGGTCGGCGGAAACTAGGGTGAGGAGGAGCAAGTCACGTTAAAAGAGAAAAAATAACTCTTCACCCATTAATTCCCTATTTATATTAAGTGGGTATTTCCGCCCATCTCAAATATAAATTTAATTGATCTCCTTTCCTTTCAGCACGGCCCTGCTGGGTTCACTTGGTTACCATGGTTCACCACAAGTCATAGGACCCATAGGTCTCGGGTTCAATTCCCGCGTAAGCTATTTTCGTTTTCTATTTATTTTTGCTACTTCTGCTATTCTAAAAATTCCATAAAAATATTCTAAAATTCCAGAAAAATCATAGAATATTCCTAAAATATTTTTGAGAATTTTCGGGTGTTACACTAGGACTAACCAACAATTCTCTAAATAGTAAAGAATATAAGTTTTCATAAAACCACTCTAAGAATTAAGGAAAAAACCAATGTAAAATTTGATGAAATTACTAAAGAATCTGATTCAACTCAACCTCAATATCAACCAATTGATTTTGTTAGAGATAACACTAATCTAGAGGGAGAAAGTGAAAATCCAATAAACGAATATAAAGATGAATAAAATCAACCACAAGAAAATGAACAAACACAAACTAAGCCTAGAATAATAAGAGTAAGTTCATATCACCCAATTGACCAAATAATAGGTTATCCATAATTAAGGGTTCAAACTAGATCCTCATTTAGAAACCTAAGTCAAATTTCCTTAATTTCTAAGATTGAACCCAAAGTAGTAGAAGAATTCTTAGTTGATCCAGACTGGGTTATTGTCATGCAGGAAGAATTAGCCTAATTTGAAAGAAACCAAGTCTGGAACTTAGTTCCTTTACCCAAGAATAAGAAATTCATAGAGACTAAGTGGGCATTTAGGAATAAGTTAAATGAAAAGGGAGAAATTGTTAGGAATAAAACTAGACTAGTAGCTAAAAGGTTTAGTCAAGTAGAGGGACTTGACTATGATGAAACCTATGCCTCAGTTGCCAGACTTGAGTCCATTAGAATGTTACTAAGTTATGCAACCCATAAAGGGTTTAAGCTCTATCAAATGGACACTAAATCAGCCTTCTTAAATGGACTAACAAAAGAAAAAGTATATGTAGGTCAACCACCTGGATTTGAAAATTTAGAAAACCCTGATTATGTTTTCAAATTAAAAAAAAGACGCTATATAGTCTAAAACAAGCACCTAGGGCTTGGTATGAGTGATTATCCACCCATCTAATTTCAAAAGAATTCAAACAAGGTCGAATTGATCCAACCTTGTTTGTCAAGACTGTGAAATCTGATATTTTTATCGCCCAGTTTACATCAATGACATAATCTTTGGATCTACAAACTTAGACTTTCTACAAGAGTTTATTGACCTAATGGAACAAGAATTTGAAATAAGTCTAGTAGGTAAGGTAATTTCCTTTTTAGACTTACAAATTAAACAAACTAATGAAAGTAATTATGTTTATCAAGAAAAATATATAAAGAAATTACTTAAAAAATTTAGAATGGATAATGCTAAAGAAATAAAAACACCAATGGCAATAAATAAAAATATAGATAGTGATCCTAATGGAACACCTATAGACCTAAAGTATTATAGAAGTGTCATAGGTAGTCTATTATACCTAACTGCAAGTCGACCTGATATACTATTTAAAGTTAGTATGTGTGCTAGATATCAGACATGTGCTAAGGAGTCCCATCTCAAACTTGTCAAACGAATCTTCAGATATCTAAAAGGTACACAAAATATAGGAATGTGGTACTCTAGGACAACTAATTTTGACCTTCTGGGATATTTTGACTCAGATTATGCTTGCTCTAAATTAGATAGAAAAAGTACAAGAAGCGGATATCAATTACTTGGACCATCACTTGTCAGCTGGTTTAATAGAAAACAACATTGTGTTGCTTTTTTACAACTGAGGTAGAATATATAGCTATGGGTGAGTGTGTAGCACAATTATTATAGATAATGCGCACATTACAAGACTTTAACTTAAATTATAAACATACAAAAATCTGTATTGACAACCTAAGTTTAATAAACTTAACCAAAAATCTAGTGCATAATTCAAGAACCAAACATATAGAAGTTAAACATCATTTCATAAAAGATAATGTAGCCAAAGGTGATATTGAACTCAACTATGTTGAGTCAAAATCAAATTTGGCTGACATATTTACTAAACCATTATCAGAACTTGAATTTAGCAACTTACAGTGAAAGTTAGGAATGTGTATGATAGACTAGGGCTACTACTTTCAAAATAATTTTTAAATATTTTATAAATTCTAGGAAAAATTCCTTATATTTTCTAAAAATTTATATTTTCTTAGTATTTCAAAATTATTTTTGGCCTTAGACTAGATCAAATCCATAGAAAGCATATTCCTTTATATCTAGATATCAAGTATCTCACAAACACACTAGGTCTACCTTGATTATGTATTCAAAAACTTAGAACAACGTGAGATACATAGGCCTATTGTCTAGACTTCAGATGCTTATATCAGTGTATCAACACAAGTCTAGGAAAAAAAATACTAAAATTACAGAGATCAAGTTAAGTAATTCATTTTAGTCAAATACTAATTGGATACATTTACTTAACTTGACTAACCAAGTGAATACTACTATCTTCTGATAGTTAGTTAGTAACTAACGGTTAGACAGTTAAGGCTAAATTTTTTAGATGAATATTTTTTTAAATATATCAAGTTCAGAGGGAGGATAATTGAAAATAATTTTTAAAATAATTTATCTCCTTTCCTAATACTTGTTGTAAAAATCACTTTCAAAATTGGATTCAATTTTTTTTGCAAAATACTTTCAAAAAGACTCTTAGGATACTTGCTTTGAAAAAAAATTTTATACTTTTTCAAACCATCCGTTTTGAAAAATAAAATGCAAGTATTTTAAAAATATATATATATTAAAAGATATTTTCGAAAAACAACTTTGAAAGTTTTTGAAAAGTCTTATTCATAAGTTATCTTTTCACTTTGAAAAATATCTTTGAAAAATCTTTAAATATTTTTGTTTGAAAACTACTTTGTAATTACTTCCAAAATTATTTTTTGGAGAAATTCTTTGAAACTACTGTAAAAAAAATATTATTGAAAGATAATTTGTAAAGTAATTATTTTTGAAATCTATCTTGAAATTAGTTTGTAAAATTTAGTTTTACAAATGGTTTATGTTGCAAAATTAATTTTTAAAATATTGAAAATCTTTTGAATGGTTAAAAATTTCTATTAAAATACTTTTAAATGTTACTAACTCCTCCCTCCAATAGACCTACAGTTTTGGTGGGTCAGATTGACGTCACGGAGATAACTTGACACATGGCAAGTGAAGGTAAGTCACTAGAGGAGAGTGACTGTAACACCCCACCCTCCTCACTACTGGTCTGTGAGGGTGGGGCGCTACTGGACTACTAACTTTACTTAACTATCCTTGTTCACATGTTGATAGAACTTCCTAAAACTCTCGGAGAACTTAAAACATACAATTAACTAGCAGCGAAAGACTAAATGACTCATCTAATACATTCTTAATAAATTGTTATGCTAAATCCCAAGGCTTCTATAGTCCAGGCATCACACATCCATCCGCACCTCCTTGTCGCCTTCCTTTGCTGTAACTTTTCCTTTCCTTTATCTGCAGTAAGAGGAAATGCAACTATAAGCAAAATTGCTTAGTAAGCGCTATCTAACTCACAAAACTCGAATATGCATGTTGCTGGAAGAAATCTAAAACTGAATGCTCAGAAAGAAATACTACTCATGCTCATCTAATAGCAAAAGAAACATAGGATACTGAAATACTAAACATGTAAGCAAATCTAAATAACATGTCAGCATATAGGAAAACTAAAATTATTGAATTCTAAACCTATGTGAAGCTTGTTTCTTTTATTTAAAAAAAAACTTATACTTTAATACTTCAAAATAATAATCAACTTTCTTCTTGGGCCCGGCAACTGTACTTGCTATGCGCGCATCCCTAACTAGACTCGAGATAGTTGGTCCCGAATCTAGTAAGGTTTACTAGGTTATCTAAACCTAGGGACGACTATGGGAGCCCAACCCAAGGACAACTAAGAGTCCAGCACAGTGCCACTGATAAAAATAAAATACTAATTTATAAGCTGATTTATCTTAATTACTTCTTCTTTAAATGCCTTGACATTTTAACGAGCACCTTGTGTGCCAAAATCCCTAAAGTCTTGACTTTGGGATCTACTTAAGGTCTTGGCCTTTTTCTTTCTTTTCTTTATCTTTCTTATACTTGTTAATACCTCTAATAAAAGAATGCTTCTTTAAAAACTGAAATGTTTTAAACAAATTCTAACTTTAAAATGTATAAACAAAAATCTGCATACTATGCTAATCAAAATTCTGCATACTATACTAATCAAG
Source organism: Zingiber officinale (assembly GCF_018446385.1). Taxonomy (NCBI): domain Eukaryota; kingdom Viridiplantae; phylum Streptophyta; class Magnoliopsida; order Zingiberales; family Zingiberaceae; genus Zingiber; species Zingiber officinale. The sequence goes on from NC_055987.1 coordinate 31,602,596, forward strand.
ATTCTGCATTCTATGCTACACTATTTCTACATACTATGTAAACATAAATTCTGCACTATAATACTTAACCAAACTGCATTATAATCTTTTTCTTTAAAAACTGCATTATAAGTTCCACCAAAAATATGCACTACAAGTTCCACCAAAAATCTGCACTATAAATTCCACCAAAAATCTGCACTACAAGTTCCACCAAAAATTTGCACTATAAACTTTAAAGAAATCTGCACCATAAGCTCTTAAGAAATCTGCACTACAAGCTCTAAAGAAATCTGCATTTTAAGCTCTAAGAAATCTGCACTACAAGCTTAATTAAAATCTGCACTATAAGCTTACATAAAAATCTGCACTATAAGCTTGATTGAAATCTGCACTATAGGCTTAATTAAAATCTGCACCTATAAATTTAATTAAAATCTACACTATAAGCTTAATTAAAAATTTGCACTATAAGCTTAATTAAAATCTGCACTATAGGCTTAATTAAAATCTGCACTATAAGCTTACATAAAAATCTGCATTATAAGCTTAATTAAAATCTGCACTATAGGCTTAATTAAAAATCTGCACTATAAGCTTAATTAAAATCTCCAATATAAGCTCTACATAAACATCTGCATTATAAGTTTAATTAAAATCTGCACTATAGGCTTAATTAAAAATCTGCACTATAAGCGCTTCTTATACTTCGAATTCAAGAAGAACAAAGGTCCGAAACTACTCCTACTGCAGGTGAGAAGCACTTACCTTTGCGTTCTTGGGCTTACAACCGAAAAGAAAACTTCTAGGGTTTGCGGGAATTGCAAGCTTCGACCCCTCCTTCGTGCTCACGGTTTCCCCTTGACGAGAGGATCACAACTATGTGAAGATCTCCCGGAAATCTCCCTTGGTCGGCCGCCGGAGAGGAACTCTAGATCCCCCCCCCCCCTTTTTCCTTCGCCCAAACAGGAGATGTTGTGTCGTCGGGAGAGAAAAGGAGAGGAGAGGTTTTGGTTTTTTGGAAAATAATCCCTAAGTTCTCCCTTTTTATAACTTAATAATTCTGTTAACTATCTTAAATAAATTTTTCTAACTTTTCTAAACAGATTTATCCAACATCAACTTATCCCTTTTATAATCCAATATTCTGTTAACTATCTTAAATAAATTCGCTACCTTTTTTAAACAGATAAATCCGTTTGCACACCTAGTCAGCCGGGTTTTGACCGAGTCAAAGGTTGTGGGTTCAATTCTCGGCTTGGACATTTTTTTGTCGAAACTTCCTTCGTTTAGTAAAAATACCAAACGACCTCCAAAAATTACATAAAAATACTCTAAAAATTTATAAAAAACCCTAGAATATTTCTATAGCATTTTTAAATATTTTTAAATTACTTTTAGGACTCTAATTGAGGAAAATTGGGTCGTTACAGTGACTAAGTGAGGAGACATCCTGATTGAGTGGACAGTAGGCATCGGTCCAATTTAAATCAATTTCGGAAACCTAAATTAAGACCTTGACTAGATCCTAGTCTAAACAACAGGGTTTAAGTCATAAATTAATCATATTTTTGCTATGCTAACTTTATTTTGCAAGTTAGATATTGTCATATTGAACTAACCTAACTTTTAGGACAAAAGGAGCAAAAAGACCTCGGGTGAACAGTATATGAGGTACCTTCAAGCATTGGAAGGCACCTTTGTACTTCTCATAGAAGGCGCCTTTGGTGTTATGGAAGGCGTCTTAAAATGGATAAAATTCAAACTTCATTACAGATAAGGAGCAACGAGTTCAAGATCAAATTTTACACATTGGAGGCCCTTTCAAGGCTATGGAAGACACCTTCCATGCCCTTTAAATGGGTGTCTTGACCAAGTAATCAAATATAACTTCTATACGAGTTTCTACGCATCTGATTAGATTTTCGACTGCTCTAGCTTTGTTGGAACCCCAAGGTTGTTTTGATGTAATCAACCAAGTTAGGTTAGGTCCTGTGGTGTTTTGACCCTGCGTCTAAGTGTGTAGAAATTTAGGAGCACAGGAAGTCGAGCGGAGCACGCAACTAGCGAGAAGGACGACACGGGAGAGAGAGCCAGTGGGCTCAGTGCGTCTGAGGAACAAGGTGCTGCGGAAGAGTACACCGGCAGACAAGAAGGGAGTGTGCAGTGTTTCCGAGGGACAAGAAGCTGAAGCGGAAGATTGCTCGAGGAGCAAGAGACGCAGCAAGCAAGAAGGTCTACACGAGAGAGAGCCGACGGGCTTAATGCGTCCGAGGGACGAAGAGCTGTGGATGAGTACACTGGCGGACAAGAAGGAAGCACGCGATGATTCCAAGGGACGAGAAGCCGGAGCGGAAGCCTGCTCGAGAAGGTCAGAAGTTGGGTTTGGGTGAGCCCTATTCCGGATGGCCGAGATCACCCAAGCGAGCGGAGCCAAAGATGGAGACCCAGAGAAAAAGTAAACAAAATGTTGACTTTTTCATTCGGGGCACCCGGACCAGTCCGGGGCGCTCGGAACAGTTCGGGGCGCTCGGACCAGTCCGAGCGCCTAGAGCGATTTCGGGCGTCCAAAACCCTGTTTTTATCCATAATGACATGGATTTTGACCGTTGCATCAGGGATAACTTTTTATCCAACTCCAAGCACCTGGAACTCTTCCAGGTGCCCCGACCAAGGCTATAAATATAGCCTTGGTCCAGAAGCTTTAAATAAGAACATGCAATTGCATATTCTACACTTGTGCGCTTCTCTTGTCTAGTTTAGCTTATCATTTTTTTTACGTCATTGTTGTAAGAGGCTTCTCCACTTGAAGAAGATCTTTAGTGTGTGATTCATTCCTTGGATTAACAACCTCCTCGGTTGTAACCAAGTCAAAATCGTGAGCCTCGTCTTTTCAGTTTCGTTCTTTATTTAATTATTTACGCAAGTGTTTCTTTAAAGTTCGAGAAGGGCGTTTTTATTTTTGTAGGGATATTCAACTCCTCCGACAGCCAGCCACCAACGGTCCCTAATAAGTGGTATCAAATCCAAGGTGTTTCAGGAGGACTAACCACCGACTGAAGCAACGAGATGACTAGAGCTAACATCTATCCATCAACGTTCGAGGGGGAGTTCGCGTTTTAGAAGCAACTAATGGAGGTATTTCTTAAAACAAATTTAAGTATTTTACTAATAATGAAATATGGTTATGAAGCACTAAAGAATGCGAACGGAGAAGAAATTGAAAAACGCATCTGGACCAAAAAGCAGCGCGACGATTTCATGTCAAACGGTAAGGCTGAATATCATCTCATAAGTGTACTACCGGTAGAGGATCTCGACAAAATCGGCAACTACCAAAGTACAAAAGAACTTTGGGAAAAGTTCTTGAAGCTCCACAAAGAACTGATTGAAGTCGAATCCGACTCCTCGATGGACACCGAGTCATCGTCAGAAGAATTCGAGACCAAAGAAATTGTCGGGACAACCCTTATAGCCGAATTCCTTCCCGAGGACACATAAAGCTCATCCCAGATGAGTATTGATAAAGGGGGAGAGTTTTCAGAAGAAAGCATCTCAACAGGGGGAACATCAGAAGCGACAAGGTAAGTTAAGTACGGTCTCTACCACCTGACCAAATGTTTAAATTTGTTAAATTATTAACTAAAGATTGTTTCATGCTAAAAAAAAAAAGAAAATAAAAAGATTAAATTAACTTTAGATAAATCTTATCTGTCGAAAGATCTTAAAAGATTAGAAGTAGAAAATGATAAACTAAAATTAGAAAATGATAATTTGAAAATGCAAGTGGATATTTTGAAAAACCATGCATGTTCAAAGAATCAACATATTAGAAAATTTTATGAATTAAATTGGTACCTTAGATATCATAAGAGACAAATTAGAAATATTTCAAGGAAATATGACCCTAAGAAATATCTAATTAATCCAGTTGACTGGAACTTATATTGGGTTCCTAAGTCCTATCTTACTGGAATCTTAATTTAGACTTAGCGCTTTCAGCGAGAAAATTAAACATTTAATTTCCTTATGAGGCTTTGTCTAGAAGTGGTTGATGATCTAATAACCAAGAATGCCTAGTGCCTCGCCACAGTCTGGAAGCCAAATATTGAAATAAAGTGTTTAATTGACTAACTGATAAAGCATTAAATTGAAATTAGATAATGCTTTAAAGGGTTACTCAATTTTCTTTGAAAATTCTCAAAAATATTTTTGCTTGCAAATTTCTTTTAATTAGAAAAATTTCACAAAAATACTTTTGCTTTAAATAAATTATTCAAACAATTTTTGGAAATTACTCTTTTTTTTTTTTTTTTTGCAAAGTTCTCTAAACTTAGAAATTTCTTTTGCAAAGTTTTTAAATTAGAAATTTCATTTCTGCTTGAATTTTACTTAGAAATTTTTCAAAGTTTAAAAGTTTCTAAAATTATTGCAAATTCTTTTTGATGATATCAAAAATAATCTTCAAATTTTTCAAAGTTTTCAAAGTTATAACCCTTAGACTTGTTATGATACCCCATTTTTTTATGTGATCAAAGGAGGAGAAGGAAAATATTAAGTCTAAGGGGAGGTAGATCAAATTTTTGCACTTTTATGTAAAATTTATTACTCTTAATTTATGTTGGTTTACCCTAACTTAACTTGGGTTGCTCACATCAAAAAGGGGGAGATTGTTGGAACCCCAAGATTGTTTTGATGTGATCAACCAAATTATGTTAGGTCCTGTGGTATTTTGACCCTATGTCTAAGTGTGCAGGAACTTAGGAGCACAGGAAATTGAGTGGAAGACGCGGCTAACGAGAAGAACGGTACGGGAGAGAGAGTCAACGGGTTCAATACATCTGAGGAAGGAGGTGTTGCGGAAGAGTACATCGGTGGGCGAGAAGGGAGCTGTTAGGATCGATGGATTGCGGCTAGAGAGGGGGGTGTGAATAGCCGCCCCTAAAACGTTCGTTTCGTTCTACAAATCAAGGTTAGCGCAGCGGAAATAAAAATAATAGAAACAAAAGTGGAGAAATCAAACCTCAACACGCGTCGATGTAACGAGGTTCGGAGATATACTCCTACTCCTCGGTGTGTCCGTAAGGTGGACGAAGTCTATCAATCCGTCGGTGGATGAGACCCCGGAAACCCGGCTAATAATCACTCCTTCTGGGTGGAGAAACCTCGCCACAATGTCTTGCAACAGCAAGATGAACAGGAGTACAAGAATACAGCAGGAAACTAAGTACAATACAAAAATGTAATAACCCTAGCTTGCCTTCTTGCCGACTGGATGCAGCAGCAAGAAAGCAACTTCACGGATCCAAGCTCAGCTTGAAACCCAGTAGGGAAGCTCACGCGAAGCTTCAGCGAAGGAGAGCTCAACAAAGCTCAAAAATACTTCAGATCGGTGGAAGAAGAGGAAAAGACACTCTGAGAAGCCCTCACCTCTTTTATACCGCATCCACCGAAGAAGAAGCGAAGGCAAGAAGGTAAGACCGTTGTGAGCCAGCGGATAGTTACGGACCGATCGGGCTCTAACCCGATCGGTCCACACGATCGGTCTTGGGGACCGATCGAGCTAAGCCTGGACCGATCGAGGCTATGTCACGATCGGTCAAGGAAGACTCGATCGGTCACGGGACCAATCGCATCTTTTTCTCCCGAACTTCTTGCCTTGATCATTGTTTCGATCGGTCCGGTGATCGAGATAACACTCGATGAGGCTACTGTTTGTTACTTGATCGGTCACGGACCGATCGGATACTCATGTATCAACGGATCGATCCATCGATCGATCCGAGCTAATTTTGCCCAAACCAAGTCCCAAGCCTTGCAAACCAACATCCGGTCAACCTTGACCTGTTGGTACATCATGCTTAGCATCCGGTCACTCCCTTGACCTGCTAAGACTCCCCACCAAGTGTCCGGTCAATCCCTTTGACCCACTTGGACTTTTCTCTTAGTGCCAAGTATCAGGTCACTCCCTTGACCTTCTTGACCTTCACAACACCAGATGTCCGATCAGCCTTGATCCATCTGGATTTTTCCTTGCCCGGCTCCTCACGGGACTTCCCAACCGCTGGCTTCACTCACCAGGACTTTTACTGCCTGGCTTCACTCACGGGACTTTCACCCCTTCTGGTCTAGAGAACGAGCTCACCGAGCCCTCTCGGCCTAGTCAGAACGAGCTACGGCCTCTCGACCGTCCTGGTCCAGAACGAGCTACCAAGCCCTCTCTGACCTAGTCCAGAGAACGAGCTACCGAGCCCTCTCCGACTTCGTCCGGTCCAGAGAACGAGCTACCAAGCCCTCTCTGACCTAGTCCGGAGAACGAGCTACCGAGCCCTCTCCGACTTCCACATCCGGTCTAGAGAACGAGCTACCGAGCCCTCTCTGACCATAGTCTGGAGAACGAGCTACCGAGCCCTCTCCGGCTTCCACATGCCAAGTTCCCATACTTGGACTTCTCCGTGCCAAGTCTCCATACTTGGACTTTCTCCCGTGCCAACCTCCCTGCTTGGACTTTTCCCGTGCCAAGCTCCCTGCTTGGACTTTTCCGTGCCAAGTCAACTCACCTCGGGTCAACCAGGTCAACTTTGACCAAGGGTTGCACCAACAATCTCCCATCAAAATACAACTCTTCTGTTCTTGTCAAACATCAAAATACAACTCGAGTCAGGTCAACTCGAGTCGGGTCAACCAGGTCAACCTTGACCTAAGTTTGCACCAACAATCTCCCCCTTTTTGATGTTTGACAAAACCATAACGTAACTTAGGTTTTCTAATGTTCTTCCTTGAACATTCTCCCCAAACCTACACTCTCCCCCTTTTTGACACACATCAAAAAGAGTGAATCAAGGTCAAGAGTTTCTTTCTAATGAAGGTCCCACACCTTTCATTGAAACCCTTAATTTCCCCCTTGATACTAAGGTCAACAATTAACTTAGTGATAATCACATATCACTCAAGTCTTTAGGAGTAAAAACTCCCCCTAAAAGTCAACTTCCCCTTGACTAATAGGTAAAACTCCCCCTAAAGGTCAACTCCCCCTTGACCATTACACCAACAATGTCTTGGAGAGTTTCAAGCCTTTAGAAATCCAAAAACACCAACTCCCAGCTGAAATTTCAGACAAAACAGTCGAAAATCAGCATTTGGCACGTCCTGATCGGTCACCAGACCGATCAGGCTCCCTCTGGATCGGTCCAGTGACCGATCCACACAAACCTGGACCGATCAGGGAACCTCCTGATCGGTCCACGACCTCTGATTTCTGATTTCTGAATTTTCCTTCTCCCGAAATTCAGAAACCTCTAGAAAATCACAGAAAATTTCAAAAATTGTAAAATTTTGAGGATACATTCCTCATAACATATACTATCATGGAAAAATAGTTTTCTATGAAAATAGCTTCCATTTTTCAATCTTGATACAAAGCTCACAAGTCTTTGAAATAGCTCAAAGTTAACTCATCTTTGTATCACTTTGCTCAATGATGAATGCTATCACTAGAAAAACTTCATCAAGGTTTTTCAAATCAATTTTGAAATGAATTTAAACCATTTAATTTGGGACCACAATCTTAGGGCTAAATGTACATGACTTGTACACAAGATTTCCCTATGATCCCCAATTAGAATTAGGCTCATCTAGGTACAAGAACTATGCACCTTGATCCTAACTCACAATCCTAATATCTCACACACATCTAAGGTGTATCAAACACATTCAAGTCAATTTTGATGTGAGATATGGGTTTAGGTCGTCTTAAGCTAAGTTCTCATGCATTTTCTAAACAACAATTTGATCTCCATATCAAATTGTGTTTTTATCCTTAAATCAAATTAATTGATTATAAATGCAAAAGATGATGACATGGCATAAAATAGTATCATAAATGAAAACATGTGCCAATGTCATGATATCATGGCATAAAGTGTGAAACTTAACTAGAGCATGACATATAAATAACTTAAGCATTATCATGACATTTCAAATGATGATAAATTAAGTATGATGTCATGACATGGCATATGGCAAGCAATATATGGCAAATAACACGTAAAGGTATAGAAAATACCTAACTCTAGCCTTAGTTGCCATTTTTGATCATTTTGCCATAAAATCCATATTCCTAAGTGTATTAGACCTAAAATCATATACTAAGGATTTTTAGATCACTATGTGCCAATTAGATTGACCCTAGAAAACTCTTCAATTGTGATTGGCACATCCTAAACACCTTAGGAATAATTTTCCATTTCATTTCCAAGGCTTGATTACACCTTGAAAATTCCTAAAGTGCCACCTTTTTCCATGATTAGGTTAACTACCTATTCAAGTAAGGTTGGCACACCCTAACTCATCTAGCGTGATGAAATCACACTCCTAGGAACCCAATACCTATTGGAGCTCATTGGGTTCACTAAATATTCACTAGGGATGACTTCCCTAGCAACCCTCCTAATGACCCTCCTAGGCTTTAAAGCCTTGGTCATTTGGGACTCATCAAGATCCACTCTAGGGGTGACTCCCCTAGTGACCTTGGTGATGGTCTTTCTAGCCCTAGGTCTTGTTCCATAATCGAATAGAACATTGTGATAAGTGGGCTTGACCACTTGGGACTTAGGTTTGTGACCCAAACCTTTCTTGTCCTTGGACATTGGTTTTTAACCCTTAAACCCTAGAGATGACTTCTCCAAGTTCTTAAGAGCCTTTTCCAAAGTATCAAGTCTTGACCTCAAGACTTGATTCTCCTTCTCTAATACCTCAATTTTTAATTTTTCATTTTTCTTTGAGGTATTCCTAGGCATGTGTCTAGTTGATTTGGGATTTCTACCTAGGTTCTCCCTAACCTTAGATGAGTTAATTCTAGGGTTGGCTTTCCTAGTGTTATCCTTATCTAGGCTCACATGTTTGGCACCTAAGCATGTGTATAAATTTCTAATGTTATCATATTTACCATTATTAACAATAGCAATAAGGCTACTAGCATGTGTCTTATTATTATTGCAATAACGTGCCTTAGAGATAACCTTAGGGTTTGCCTTAGCTCCCCCTATCGATGTGCTCGTCTTCTTGTCCTTGTGAGGTTGCCTCCCCCTCGGACATTGGCTCCGATAATGTCCCCTTCGCTTGCATTGGAAGCACACCACGTGCTCCTTGCTCTTGCGTATCGGGACTCCTGCTTCCTTGATCTTTGGCGCCGGTGGAGTCTTCCTAACCCTCTTTGGACATTTACTCTTATAATGTCCAAGTTCCCTACACTCAAAGCATAATATATGCAATTTACTAGAACTTAAATTGCTTGAGTTACCTAGGGTTGAGGTGGGATGTAAGCTCTCTCTTTCATCCCTTCCGGAGGTAGAAGCTTCTTCTCCTTGCTCCGAACTTGAAGAGGAACTCTCCTCCTCTTCTTCTTTAGATGTTGAGTAGCCCTCAACTTCTAATTCCTCTCCTCCATGATGTGAGCTACTTGGCTCACTTGACTCCTCTTCATGACTTGAAATGGAGCTTCCCTCATGGAGCTTGGCCAAGTTGTTCCACAACTCCTTGGCATTGTTATATCCACCTACCTTACACAAAATGTCATTAGGTAATGAAAATTCAAGAGTTTTCGTTACCTCATCGTTGATTGTGGATTGGTGGATTTGCTCCTTCGTCCACTTTTTCTTCTCTAGGGTTTTTCCGTCTTTATCCACCGGATGGGTAAACCCTACTTGCACACAACTCCAATGAACTAGGTTAGTCATAAGAAAGTACTTCATCCTTACCTTCCAAAACGCGAAGCCGTCGCGATCGTAGAAAGGTGGAATTGTGACGTCTTCTCCAAATAACTCCATTCTCTAGCTTGTGCTCCCTTGGGTGTTAATCCGTCGAAGAGCAACCTTGCTCTGATACCACTTGTTAGGATCGATGGATTGCGGCTAGAGAGGGGGGGGTGTGAATAGCCGCCCCCAAAATGTTCGTTTCGTTCTACAAATCAAGGTTAGTGCAGCAGAAATAAAAATAATAGAAACAAAAGCGGAGAAATCAAACCTCAACACGCGTCGATGTAACGAGGTTCGAAGATATACTCCTACTCCTCGGCGTGTCCATAAGGTGGACGAAGCCTATCAATCCGTCGGTGGATGAGACCTCGGAAACCCGGCTAATAATCACTCCTTCTGGGTGGAGAAACCTCGCCATAATGTCTTGCAACAGCAAGATGAACAGGAGTACAAGAATACAGCAGGAAACTAAGTACAATACAAAAATGTAATAACCCTAGCTTGCCTTCTTACCGACTAGATGCAGCAGCAACTTCACGGGAATCCAACCACAGCACCAACTGTCCAGTTGAAGTCCCAGCCGAGGGAAGCTCACGCGAAGCTTCAGTAAAGGAGAGCTCAACAAAGCTCAAGCAGAAAATACTTCAGCAGTCAGTAGGAAGAAGAGGAAGAAGACACTCTGTAGAAGCCCTCAGCCTCTTTTATACCTGCATCCACCTGCGAAGAAGAAGCCAGAAGACAGCAGAAGATAGAAGACCGTTGTGAGCCAACGGATAGTTCTGGACCGATCAGGCTCCAACCTGATCGGTCCACACTGTCCTTGATCGGTCTTGGGGGCCGATCAGGCTATGTCCTGATCAGTTCAGGAAGACCCTGATCGGTCCTGGGGACCGATCAGCATGCTTTTTCTCCCGAACTTCTTTCCTTCTGATCGTTGTTTCCTGATCGGTCTGCAGACCGATCAGATAACACTCAGTAGGCTACTGTTTGGTTACTGATCGGTCACCAGACCGATCCAGATACTCAATGTATCACTGGATCGATCCACTGATCGATCCAGAGCTTGGTTTTTACCTAAACCAAGTCCCAAGCCTTCCAAACCAACATCCGGTCAACCTTGACCTGTTGGTATATCATGTTTAGCATCCGGTCACTCCCTTGACCTGCTAAGACTCCCCACCAAGTGTCCGGTCAATCCCTTTGACCCACTTGGACTTTTCTCTTCGTGCCAAGTATCCGGTCACTCCCTTGACCTTCTTGACCTTCACAACACCAGATGTCCGATCAGCCTTGATCCATCTGGATTTTTCCTTTCCCGGCTTCACTCACCAGGACTTCCCAACTGCCTGGCTTCACTCACCAGGACTTTCACCAACTGCCTGGCTTCACTCACCAGGACTTCCAATCTGCCTGGCTTCACTCACCAGGACTTTTCCGTCTGCCTGGCTTCACTCACCAGGACTTTCTATCTTCCTTCCTGGTCTAGAGAATGAGCTACCGAGCCCTCTCTGACCTAGTCCGGAGAACGAGCTACCGAGCCCTCTCCGACTTCGTCCGGTCCAGAGAACGAGCTACCAAACCCTCTCTGACCTAGTCCGGAGAATGAGCTACCGAGCCCTCTCCGACTTCGTCCGGTCCAGAGAACGAGCTACCAAGCCCTCTCTGACCTAGTCCGGAGAACGAGCTACCGAGCCCTCTTCGACTTCCACATGCCAAGTTCCCATACTTGGACTTCTCCGTGCCAAGTCTCCATACTTGGACTTTCTCCCGTGCCAACCTCCCTGCTTGGACTTTTCCCGTGCCAAGCTCCCTGCTTGGACTTTTCCCGTGCCAAGCTCCCTGCTTGGACTTTTCTGTGCCAAGTCAACTCACCTCGGGTCAACCAGGTCAACTTTGACCAAGGGTTGCACCAACAATCTCCCATCAAAATGCAACTCTTCTGTTCTTGTCAAACCAAAATACAACTCGAGTCAGGTCAACTCGAGTCGGGTCAACCAGGTCAACCTTGACCTAAGGTTGTACCAACAGGAGCGTACGGTATTTCCGAGGGACCAGAAGTTGGAGCGGAATATTGCTCGAGGAGTAAGAGATGCAGTAAGCGAGAAGGTCTACACGAGAGAGAGTCGACGGGCTCGGTGCGTCTGAGGGACGAAGAGTTGCGGATGAGTACGCTGGCGGACGAGAAGGAAGCACGCGACGATTCAGAGGGACAAGAAATCGGAGCGGAAGCCTGCTCGAGAAGGCTGGAAGTTGGGTTCGGGTGAGCCCTATTCCGGATGGCCGAGATCACCCAAGCGAGCGGAGCCGAAGATGGAGGCCCGGAGAAAAAGTCAACAAATGTTGACTTTTTCATTCGGGGCGCCCGGAACCCTATTTTTATCCACAATGACATGGATTTTGACCGTTCATCGGGGATAACTTTTTATCCCACTTCAAGCGTCTGGAACCCTTCCAGGCGTCCCGACCAATGCTATAAATACAACCTTTATCTAGAAGCTTTAAATAAGAACAAGCAATTGCATATTCTACACTTGTGCGCTTCTCTTGTCTAGTTTAGCTTCTCATTTTTGTTCGTCATTGCTGTAAGAGGCTTCTCCGCCTGAAGGAGGTCTTTAGTGTGTGATTCAGTCCTTGGATTAACAACCTCCCCGGTTTTAACCAAGTCAAAATCATGAGCCTCGTCTTTTCAGTTTCGTTCTTTATTTAATTATTTACACAAGTGCTTCTTTAAAGTTTGAGAAGGGTGTTTTTATTTTTGTAGGGCTATTCAACCCCTTCGACAGCCGACCACCAACGGTCCCCAACAGCTTTCTACTGCTGCTCTGCTACGACGCTGCTACGCCCGACTACTGCTGAGGAGCCACCTGACACCAAGCCTAAGCTGATCATCTACTAAGAGTGTTGGGTAACGATTACTTAATTTCTACAAATGGAAAGTGTAGCTTGTTACGCTCTTTTGATTTTTTTTCTAGTACTTGATCCCCTCTTCCGGTGATTTCGGAAGAGGTATTTTAGTGGATTACCCGTCGATAGGTCCACGGGACCTAAATCTTGGAGTAAGAGTCGTCGAAGGCTCCGAGCCAAGTAAAACTGAATCGTGTCCTTTACTTGCTTTTGCTTTTTGTGTTTTCTTTCCGCTATGTACTTATTTCAAAAAGCAAAAAGTTTTTCAAAACCACGTGATTCACCCTCCTCTCTCACGTGTGTCTCAATCCAACAAGGACTTCCTGTCAGATCTCAACCAATCTGAACTTCAGCTAGTTGTCAACATAACTGGGCTTCCTTCTGCTAGATCTCAGTCAATCTAGATTTCCTGTCATCTATCAACTTAGCTGAACTTTAGCTTGGTGTTTCGGTCCTCTAAACTCATCAAGTCCTGCACACTTGGTAAAAGGTTAGACAAATAACACATCTAACTTTAACCTATTTGTCATATATCAAAATTTGATTATTAGTGCAATATGCACCAACAGACTAGAGGCACCCTCAACGCTCTATAAAAGTCCTGTTCAACTAGCCATCTACACAGAACTCCAAGAAACACAATTCCAATGATTTACTCTCTTGCGCACTACTCTAAAGACGACTCGATGATGCTGTAACATTGCTCCGATGACCGAAAGCACGAATCTCAGAATCTTTAATTGTCGATATAATTTCATTTATAGCACTTAAACTATTATCACTTTATACTTGTAGTTATTCAGAATTATTAGTGGATTTGCCAATGAAAATAATCGATGATTGCAGACATTGGAGTAAGAGTCACCACAGGCTCCGAACCAAGTACAAAAACAATGTGTTAGCTTTCTCCCTATTGATTCTTTTTTTAAATTCTTTCTTTCTGTTGCGTATACTATTGATTTACGAAAAACGTGAAAAAAGCTACAAGTACTATTTACCCCTCTCCCCTCTAACGCTTTTCAATCCTACACCCACTACTTCTTCACCCTCCTCATCTTTATGTATCTCCTCGACAATTTCCAACGCTTTAATACCACCAAACTCATCCCTTTGGCTACCAAGACACAATCTTTTCTCCTCGTCCGGCTCATCGAACCCATAGCCTCCGAATCAATACTCGCCTCCGGGAAATCAACATCCTTTCCCTTTGTGTTCGAGTCGACCCAACTAGGATTTTTTGAATCATCCATCGTCGCCGCTTCAACCATCTCCTCATCATAGCCATTCCCATCAAAGGAGGCTCCTTTACGATGCTCCTCGTGCGAATCTAACATGAAGTAGTGGAGCATGATGGCTCTGTCGTCGGAGTCGTGCTCCTACGAGGGGTTTCAATCGTCCTCACCGATGTCAGGGCCCATCAATACCTCTTAGTCATGGAACTCGAGATGGTCTTCCATGGCGAACACACCGCTCAAGAGTAGAAAGATGAGGAGGCAAAGAGGGATGAGATCCAGAAGAGAACAGGGACAACATGATATTGTGGTGTTGATTTTAGATAAACAATAATAGAGGAGGGATGAGGGAGGAGGATATTATGGAAAATGAACTCAACCAGGCTGAAATGGGATAACCATAAAATCATGTATGTGTTTTGGTAAATTGTTGTATGTTCTAGATTGTGTATGTTTGTATAGCTGAGATATAAATTTAAAGATCTTATTAAGATCCAAACGTATGTTTAGATATGTGGTACCCTAACTAATAGTATATTTCTTCTAAATGTATTAATGCATGTTACTTAGGATAATATTATTGTTGACTCCTAGATTAGTTTACTAATTAAAATATATTATAAAATAACTTCTTAAGATATATATAATAAAATAATAATAATTGAATTAGGATTGAGTCGGTATACAGAGACCTTTTATTATCATTGGGCAAACGTATCCAATTTCTTAAACACAAATAAAAAAACAAAGGCATACTATTTTTTCAAAATTAAAGGGCGACAAAAAAAAGGCGGTTCACTTCACTAGCAACCTATGTACAACTATTTATTTATCCTTTAATATAATATTCTCATATTATTATCTCTTACTATCTAATCGCATTAGAATATAATATTCTCATATTATTATCTCCTACTATTTAATCTCATTAGCTATTTACATCTAATCGCATTAGAATATAATATTCTCATATTATTATCTCCTACTATTTAATCTCATTAGCTACTTGTATAAATAAGATAAGCCTATATTAGAACAGCTATGATAGGTAACTATTATAATTATCATAAAAGCTATTAATTATAATTACTATAATATAAATATTATTAAATAAAATAAATCTATATGATAACTATTATAAAATTATAACTAATTACACTATAAATATGATTGAATAATATAAATATGTGTTGCCTGTTTAGTTATAAAATTATAATTACTATAATATTGTACGATTTTATAGCTTATTATAATGTTAATATTATTAAACATGTTAAGTTTATCGGAAACTGTATTTAGTAATGGAAGATAATAATATTAGATAATGTTAGACACGAGCTTCTGATTTATTTGATGGGTCAAATAATTAGTCTCATCTAGTTCATCATCTGATCGATCAGTACATGAAGGTTTCGTTATATAGAGTTTTGGAGAAGTATTTATTATATAATTTTATCCTACTTTTACCATAGACTAATTTTAAGATTCAAATTCATAAATTTTTGATTATATAATAATAATTTGATCGTCAAAATTCCTCTTCTTTCCAACAAATATATTCGAAATGAAAATGATCTCCTTGAATTCATAACCCACAATAATTATACGGTATCGTTACCGGGCAAGTTACGACACCTTCCAACTACCGGTCAGAAAACGCATGGTAAACGGAACGGAGCGCTAGGTTGATCCATAACGTCACCGCCAAGCGAAGCCATTCCGATCTCCTTCTCTGTCCTCTCCGCTGCGCTCGCTCTGCCTTCTCCCTCATCCCCACGATCCGTAACTCCTTTCCCATAGAAATCCTTGCTTCTCACCTTCGGCCTCGATCGGAGACTGGCCTCGGCGCTGCAATGGGCACGGAGGTGACCTCCGCGGCGGAGATTTCGAAGCCGCTCTTGTCGGCGGAGAATGCCGAAGAAAAGATCCCACCGTGGAAGGAGCAAATTACCGTCAGGGGCTTGCTGGTCAGCGCGCTCTTGGGTTCTCTTTTCTGCATCATCACGCACAAACTCAACCTTACCGTCGGGGTGATTCCGTCCCTCAACGTGGCCGCTGGGCTTCTGGGTTTCTTCTTCGTCAAGAGTTGGACCGAACTCGCGTCTCGGATCGGTTTGTGGTCGAAGCCGTTCACCAGGCAGGAGAACACTGTGATCCAGACGTGCGTGGTGGCGTGCTATGGACTGGCATTCAGTGGTACTTGCCTTCTTCCTGATGATTGTTTGTTTGAGCTGTGATTTGTGTTTATGTTTTTATCCAAAAGAATTTACATATCTTCAAAATAGTATGATATTGTCCACTTTGACCTACTCCGCCCTTGTGATTTTGTTTTTTTGAGTTCTAGCCAACAAACCTCATATCAATGGAGATAAATTTATCCTTTTAAACCCATGATTATTTCCATGTTTTCCAATATGGACTTTGATTGTATTCTCAACAATCCTCTCCTCAAACGAAGGACCACTATTACTTTCATGATCCGACCCTCCCCACAAACATCTGATCACTCTTGGCTTGTTCCGGGCCTCCCTGTAAGCATTTGATCACTTGACTTACTCCCCTCAACTTCGTTCAAGGCCACCCACATGACATCCGGTTTGGATCATGACTTTGATACTATTTGTTGTGTCCAAAAGAATTCAAATACTATCAATAGGATCGCAATGATTCCTCTACATAATGCTTAGACCCCAACATACTAAAATAAACCTGAAAAATCGTAACAATTCTATTAGAAAAAAATCGTAACAGAATTCTGTTACGAAAAACTTTAAGGAATTTTTCCTTCCGTGATGCCCCTTGCATTGACCTTCACTCAAATATGAGTCATCCGTCAACAATCTCCACCTTAGTGAATATTCATCCCTTCGAAGAACATGAGTATTTGAGCAAAACTCCACCTAAATCTCTGGGTCTGATATTTCTTCCTCAACATGTCTGCAGCATTGTCTGTAGCATGAACATTCTCAAGTTGAATTCCTGCGGAAGCAATCAGCTCTTTGATCTTGTGAGACCTCATATTAATGTTCTTAATTCTCGCATAATACACCTGATTCTTCGCCAGATAGATAACACTTTAACTATTGCATAACAACTTAACCTTACTGAACATCCAGTTCTCTGACCAACCTTATAAGTCATAAAGCTTCCTTTGTCACCTGCTGCCATGTATCTCTGTAGACAATGCAATAATTGTAGGATCGAAAAGAATTTAGATATCTCCACAATAGCATGAAATTGTCCACTTTGGGCCTAGACCCTCATGACTTTGCTCTTGGGCTCTCCCTAAAAGGCCTCATGCCAATGGAGATATCTTTTCTATTATAAACGCATGATCTTTCCACGTCCAATCCCCCCCTCAAACAAAGGACCATAGGCTTCCCACGTCTGATCCTCGACCCACCAGCTCTTCCTGCCCCTCAGTCCATCCGACCTACTAGGACTTCATTGCCTAGTCGCAACTAGGACTTCCTGCCTGGTGTCTGGTCCTCTTGATCCGAACATAGGAGCCCCCACTTTCTTTGTTCGAGGTCAATATTGTACCCACATGGCTCAATCAGACCATAGCTCTTATGCACAGTCGACACAATCTCCATACCAATTGTAGGATCGAAAAGAATTTAGATATCTCCACAATAACATGATATTGTCCACTTTGGGCCTAAACCCTCATGGCTTTGCTCTTGGGCTCTCCCCAAAAGGCTTCATGCCAATGGAGATATCTTTTCTCTTATAAACCCATGATCTTTCTCATGTGTTTTCAATATGGGACTATGTTTGCAACCTTGAAACCCCAACAACAATAGCTTAAATCATAGACTTCCAACAGATAGGTTATCTTTCAACAGTGAACATGTATCCTGTAATAGATCTTCTGTCATTTAAATTTCCTGCATAGTCTGCATCTACGTACCCAGCAATTAAAGGATCTTCCAGTTATCTACTGAACATGATGTCATAATCAGTTGTATTTTTCAAGTATCTGAAAATCTATTTCACTACATCCTAATGCGGTCAACCAGGATTTGAGAGAAATTTGCTCACCATATTAACTACTTGAGTCAAATCTGGTCTCGTGCAAATCATGTCATACATCAAAAAACTAATTGCACTGGCATAAGGAACCTTTGATATCTCTTGAATTTCCTCATCCGTCTTTGGACACTGTGTACTCGATAACTTGAAGTAATGGGCCAAGTGTGTGCTCACCGACTTTGCATTCTTCATGTTGAACCTATCCAACACCTTCTCCATAACTCTACGCTAAGATAACCATAATTCCCCTACAGCTCTATCCCTGTGAATCTTCCATCCTATGAATTTTCTTGACATCTCCCAAATCTTTCATGTCAAATTTCTTGCTCAGTAGTCTCTTCAATTTATCGACCTCTTTCATCTTCTTCGCAACAATGAGCATGTTATCCACGTGTAGTAGTAAGAAAATCAATGCTTTATTTTCAAAACTCTTCACATATATGCAACAATCATACATCTCCTATATCCGTTTTGAATCATGTATGAATCAAAATGTTTGTATCATTGCCTAGGAGATTGTTTCAATCTATAGAGCGATTTCTTCAACTTGCAAACCAACCATTCTTATCCGAGCTGACTAAATCCTTCAGGTTGTGGCATAAAAATCTGCTCTTCCAAATTCTCATGAAGAAATGTCGTCTTCACATCCATTTGCTCCAGCTACAAATCGTAATGTGCCATCAAAACACCGCTCTAATTGACGTATGTCTTACCACTGGAGAGAAAAATCTCTTCATAGTCAATCCCCTTTGCTACCAATCGAGCCTTGAACTTTAATTCTTCTTTCTCTGTCATTGCTTCCTTTTTCTTAGATACCCACTTGCACCCTATAGCTCACTTTCCTTTAGGAAGTTCTACTCGATCCCACGTTTAGTTCTTATGCAATGACTCCATCTTCTCTGCCATAACACACATCCACTTATCCTTCTTAGAGTTGTGTACCACCTTCTGGAAAGATGTAGAGTTTTTGCTACTAGTGATAAGCACATAAGATACCAAGTCTTCAAAACCGTATCTAGTGGGGTGGCTTTATGACTCATCTCGTCTTGCCTCCGACTATAGTGTGATGTTCCGTGTGCCTGAGTTATCATTATCAGAGTCATGAGTCTCTAGCTCCACCTACACAACGTCCTTCTGCTTGTTGCTCTGTGATGTTTCCTTTTTATTTTGCCGAGTACTCTGTAACATGACCTTCTTGTCAAACACCACATCATCATCATCTTGTTTGCCTTAGAATTCAAAAACTTGAAGCCTTTAACTTCTTTTTGATACCTAAAAAAAATGCATTGCTTTGACTTCGCATCTAACTTTGATCTTCCTCACTAGACATGTTCATGTAGGTTGGACATCCAAAAACTCGAAGATGAGAGTAATCTACTGGATTCCTGTCTATACTTGATTTGATATCATTTGTTGTGTCCAAAAGAATTCACATATCTCCACAAGGGTATGATATTGTCTACTTTGAGCCTAATCCCTTAGTTTTGTTTTTGGGCTCTACTCAAAAGGTTTTATGCCAATAAAGATATCTTCATTCTTTTAAATCCATGATCTTTTCCATATTTTTTCAATGTGAGACTTTGATTGTATTCCTAACCATGTTTATTTTATTTTATTTTATTTTTTGTGAACCATCCTCAATATGTTTCGTAAGTGCTCAAACAGTGCAAAAGTGGAAACAAGGATTAAAAGTGCCTCTTGGCTACGTAGGTTCCAAGTGAGACTATTTAAGGTAGAATATAAGTGTAGAGCCTTAGATGCCAGGGAAGTTAAGTTGTTTAAAGAGATAATCAAGTTGTATTCTTACTGACTCACAAACAATAATAACAAATCTTAGATTTTCTCTGTTTTTTTTTCTAAAAAAAGATTTGTCTCTCTACAATTATGTTTGATCCCTGAGCTTGGCAAGTGAGATATTGATGGCTGAATGATTGGCTCTTTCTTAATGATATACTGATGATTTTTTTATTGTTTTAAAATTTTATTCATTGTAGCATTGCATAGGTTCTTTTGATTCCGAGTTAGCAATCGAACAGCAGAGATGACTGGATGACTGTGATTATGATTCTTTCTGACAGGGGGGTTTGGCTCATACATGCTCTCTATGGATCAAAGGACATATGAACTTATAGGAGCTGATTATCCTGGTAACAGAGCAGAGGATGTTAAAAATCCTTCTCTGGGTTGGATGATTGGTTTCATGTTTGTTGTGAGTTTCCTTGGGCTGTTTAGCCTCGTGACACTGCGCAAGGTAAATCTATCACAATTTAACTTGAGAATTTGTCAACTAAAATAGTAGTTATTATTTGTTCCATTAAAGTAGAATCATATCATTCTTGTATTGTCAATATTAGTTTGGATATAATGCAATTGTAAACTGCAAGTTAATATGTTTTAACCTGAATATTTGTAGTAAAAGTTCTTGAAGCTTCCAAAAATAATAATTGTTAGCTATTCAAATACCAATTTGCCAAATGAGGTAGTAATTTGTGGTGTTCAAGGATCTTAATATTATTTTTACTTAGCAAGTCTGCCAGATAGTACATAAGTCATTTGGATTTCTAACTTCAGAACTGTTAGCTTACATATAATTGCAGGTGATAAGTCAATTTCACGTGCTTGGTATAGTTTTGTAAGTTGAATAAGGAAGATATGTTTGTTGGTTAGTGCTTTGAATTTGATTTTCTTTTCACGTTAATTCACGTGCAATGGTTAATTTGAATTTTATACATCGCCATATGAAGCACTACTCATCTTTGTTTATTTTGCATCATTGGGTGGAGAGTGGACTAAAAGCTAATCAATTTTTTATTTTGGAATATGGTCATTTCTAAGCAGAGTTGTGGAAAACTCTGATTTTCTAGGCTTATAAGCTCACTATACTTTTAAAAGGATTGATAATTAGTTTGCAATTGTTTTACATCTTGAGAAATCTTTCAGTGTTATCTTGTACCTTGAAACCAAGTAGGAATTTTAACAAAGATAAGAACTATGATTATCCTGGTGACTTTTGCAATATGTGAATGAAGCTTAAGCTATTTTTTGTGCATCTATGATGTATTAAAATTTTTGCGCGTCTATCCTAGTGTTATAGCCAATTTCACCTAGTGGGATAAAGTTTGATTGTTGTTTGTTGTTTGTTGTTGTTGTATCTTAAGCTGTTTTTTTGTGCGTCTATGATATAATACAAAGACATATAAATACCTCTTAACCATGATAAAGTAGTTCAATGAACACTCATGCAACATTAACCAAAATATCAGAAGATATAAACTCTAAACAAATAAGGAATCAATAATATGCCTTATTTGCTTAGAGTTTAAATCTTCTGATATTTTAGTTAATGTTGTATCCATGCATGAGTGTTCATGGAACTACTTTATCATGGTTAAGAGGTATTTATATGTCTTTGTATTATAGTTATAGTTGTCAGACGGGTCAACCCGTAGTGGACTGAGTCGGTCCATAGCGGGTCGGCCATTTGGCGGGGCGGAGTAGGTCGATCCATCATTTTGGCAGATTGGGAAATCTCCAATCCTACCCAAGACGGTTTGCGGATTAGACAAGCCAACACACGAGCTCACTAAAAAAATAAAATATATATATATATATAAAAGATTTAAAAATTTAAGTTTGGGTTACAAATTAGGTGGGTCAAACCCACGAGCCCATTGAATTTTCCACTTTAATTTTAAGTTTTGGAGAATTTTTTTGCAACCCATGGGCCAACCCAAGCCTATCACGGATCGATCCGCATGGGTCTACCTTTAAATGGTTTGATAAAATTTTAATTCAACCCGCTTAAATTGTTTAGTGGGACCAACCCGACGGATCCAATCCAAATTAACGACTCTAATTATAGTGGAGCTTATTTTTAGAAGAGATGAATCAATTAGATAGATAGTGCAAGGATAGAAGATACCAAACAAAATTTTAGTTAATGTAATAAAAAAACTATTTAATTCATTTGAATATTACTAGTAACAAGCCTTACATAGAGTTAATGGAAGGATAATATCCATGTAGTCCATTTCAAATATTTAATGTAAAGATAGATTGATGATTATAATGAGGTATTATGTTGAAGTTTTTTTGGTTGGAATATGAAGGTCTATGTTACAAATTAGAGAAAATTGTTGTCGTCTTCATTAATAACAAGCAAAAATAGCTTGGCTTTACCAACGTCCAACCTAAAGAAGAATATTGTCTCGATGTTGACTTACAAGGAAGATGAGCCAAATAAAAGTGACAAAAGAATATATAAATTTCAGCCTAATGTTTTGCAAAGTCTACTCATGCCACGTCCAAATTCTGGATATACAACAACAACAACAACCAAGCTTATCCCACTAGGTAGGGTCGACTATATCTCCTACTATATCATCATCTATACTTAAATAAATTTTATCTTATTTTATTATTGCTAACCAAGTCTTTTTTGGTCTTCCTCATTTGATATGCATATTTGTCATAGTTTCACATCGCCTAACTGGAGCATTTATTGGTTGTCTAAGTACATACTCGTACCATCTTAAATGTATATCTCGGAGTTTTTCTTCAATAGATGCAACTCCGACTTTCTCTCTAATACTCTGATTTCTTATTCTATCCATTCTCGTATATCCATACATCCACCTTAACATCCTCATCTCGGCAGCTTTCATCTTTTGCTCATCTGCTCGAGTCATAGCCCAACATTCAGCTTTATATAACATAGCAGGTCTAATTGTGGTTTTGTATAATTTCCCTTTAAGTTTACCCTCATGTCCAATTTTGGATATATAAAGAGTAAATAGTGGCATTTAAAGAAAAGCAAAAAATTTTGATTTAACATTTCATCTATTGTCTTGCTTGAATTTTTCAGGTAATGGTAATCGATTACAAGCTTACATACCCTAGTGGGACAGCTACAGCATTGTTAATAAACAGTTTCCACACTAGCACAGGAGCAGAGCTTGCTGAGTAAGATATATAAATTGGCTTATTCACTTGTACAGTGCTTAACTTTGAAAAATGGTATTCATAACAGGAAAATTAGTTCATGCAAATTTTTTAACTCAGTGCTAATATTAAATTTTCTCATTTCTAATGAATTGCGTCAGCTCTGAAATATTCTGGAACTGCAAAACAGCTATAACTTATATCGGTAATCAGTGGCTGCTTATTTGATTTCTCCACACTTCTCTTTTCTATTGATTACATGGTAGTTTGATTAGGGGGGAAAAAAAGAATTCACTGATGTGAATTGTCATATAATAAGTTATTCGTACAGCAAGGACTCCTTTGTTCATGAGATTGTGCAACTGAAATACTTTTACTTGTAATAATAGTACTCATGTAAGCTACTGGATGCTGAACCAAAAAAAAGGATGCTAAGGTGTCATGCTCTCATTAATGCCCAGTATTGATAAAGTGGTGATATGCTTTCAGTAATGGTTGGTGAATTTCTGTCTCTGATGATCAAGAGAAATAATTGATTCACAGTTATCTATATTGTTAGTTCTTGTAGTTTGTTCGAAAAATATGCTGAGACATAATTAAATTCTTTGGCAACATTGAACTACCTAATTTATGCTTCTCTAGAGTTGCTGATTGTTATGCAATATACCGCAGGAAACAAGTACGTTGCCTGGGAAAGTATCTAAGCATAAGTTTTTTCTGGAGCTGCTTTAAATGGTTCTTCAGTGGTGTAGGAGATTCATGTGGGTTTGATAATTTCCCTAGCCTTGGCCTTGTAGCATTTAAGAATACGTAAGTATTTTCTGAAACTACCTTTATGCCTTATGTTTCCATTGGCCAAATTTAGGTTGATGTGTTTTAGTTAATTTTGTCTGATTGATATTTCTATTATTTGAAAAACCATTTGTTTCTTGTTTCATTTTTTTCTGAAATCTTGCCGAATTTAGTGTTTTCTGCCTCCATACCTATGGTAGGTATCTACCTGTGCGCATGTAAGTGCATGCTAGCCAGCAATAAAGTAACAAGTGAGCTACCACCAGATTACGGGGGTTGAACCTTTCTTTCCATGAATCTAATCTGCATATACTCTCTGCAAAATTTTACTATCAGCATGTGCCCCTGCAAAGAGACAATTGCATATATCGACAGTTGTTTTTCTTTTTTATGTATTTGTTTTTTTTTTATAAAATTGAAAAAAATGCATCAGGAAAAACTCCCTATACCAGCTTGGGATCACTAATCTTTATGCTATCTAATTCTATTTGGCTTACCTGTTTGCAGGTTTTATTTTGATTTTAGCCCTACATATGTTGGATGTGGTCTCATCTGCCCACATATTGTTAATTGTTCAGTCCTGCTTGGAGCCATTGTATCATGGGGTTTCCTTTGGCCATTCATCTCTACTAAAGCTGGGAATTGGTATCCAGATAACCTTGGAAGTAGTGATTTTAAAGGCCTCTATGGTTATAAGGTATTACATAGTTCCAGTGTCAGACGGTTTGCCATCTGGATATTTCTCTGTGTTGAACTTGTAGATATAAGTAGAAACCTTGTCCTAAAACAATGAATAATGTAGAAGGTTTTCTAAATTTTGCTACATTAAGATTGCAATCTTAGTAGTAACAAGGTAGTTGATGATTGCAGGAAACATTGCACACGCTTAACGTTCTAGTTTGAGATGTTATTTTGATGGGATCCATTTATAATTCCCCCTAACAGTTATCACCATATCTTTATGGTTTTCCTTATCAAATTAAATATTATGGTTCTAGATTTCTAGTTATATGTGGAATTTGACATGATTTAATGAAAGAATTTGCAAGTATTCTCAGAATACTCTTTCAACATGATGTGACTTTAATAACATGTTGGGAGTGGGAACTAGGAGGTGCTTAGTTTCTTAAACATGATTACCTTTTTGGATAATATAGGTTTTGAGTGTAATTTTGATTTTGTGGTTGTGATATTTCAGTTAACAAGATTAAATCTAGTCTAGTACACTTGCTCCAACTTTTAATGTCAGGAGCATCAAAAGTTTGTATGCTATATTTAAGTCACTAATTGGGTTTTTATTGTCCATTCTATCAAGAAACATTAATGATTTTCTTAATTCTGTTTATATAATTTTCTGCAACATAATTCACTAGAGATTACACTGATTTTCATATCCTGAATTTTGTTTTACCATGTCATTGCTTTAGCCATACCCTTTGATCATTTGATAAAACAACTGATGATCAATGGTTCTGATGTCTGCCAAAGTTTCTAGGTGGTGTTGTGTTTTGTAGATTTTCTTTCTAGTATTAACTAATCCTCTTAACTAAATGATTCAAGGATCATCAAATGTAGCTGTAATATTTTATACTTTCTAAAGTTACTAAAGTTTGTGTTGAGTGTGTTGAGCTTCTCTCAATGTCATAATAATTATGATATATTAGTTAATCTAAAAAAAATTATTAATATGAGGCCATGTCAAACAAACAATAAACAAATAAATTCTTGCCTACTTTGGAGGTTCATTACATTCTGTGGATGTTTGTGGAATTTGTTATTTTCAGTGAAACTGCCAATATGCTTTATCCTTTGTGCATAGGGATTTTGTTTGTCACTCACGTTAAGGTGTTGTATATTCGTGTTTTATTATGTACCTGATTATCATTCAGAACCTTGGACTCTAATATTTGCTTCATCTTGTACTGATTCTGTTTGTTCTATCTGATTTTTAAGTACTTATTACATTAGGATTGTGATTTCATCGAAGTTGTATTTTTAAGTTTTCTGGTTTGTGTAGAATAACTCATAACCAGTCATTATCCGAATTTCTAATTTGCAGTTGTTAAATTCTATCTGCAGGTTTTCATAGCAATCTCTCTTATCCTAGGCGATGGTCTTTACAACTTGATTAAAATAGTGATAATAACTGTAAAGGAAATTGTGAATGCTCGCTCAAAGCAGACATCACTTCCACTGGTAGTATCTCCTCAAGGTACCTATTTTTGTTGATATGTTGCCCAGAAAATTACTCATTATTTTTTCTTTGCAAAAGACAATGATCTAGCCAAGAAGCAATACAGAAATTCACTTGCTCAATATATTTACTAATGTAATTTATGCAGACTGTTTGGTTGAATGACTGCCATGAACATGGTCGTTCACATGTCTAATCACGGTTCTTTATCCTTCAATGAATACTCTATACAACTCATTTTTCATATTTGAACTAGGGATCTAACAGATGATCAATTCTTCACTATAGATGTTGTATTGTACTGTACTTCATGCACATTATTATCTCTATTATTGTTTCATTTTCACTGATATTTTATCGTCATTGAATCTGTTTTATCCTTTTACTCCATAATAACAACTTGGCCGTGTCATACTTTGTATTTTGTGATAAAAATGCATATTCATATTAAAAAGGAGTAGCCCAGTGCACAAAACTTCCGTCCATACGGAGTCCGGAGTCAAACTACATCAGGTCTATTGTGTGCAACCTTATCTTGCGTTGCAACCTTACTTTACATTGCAAGAAGTTGTTTCTGCTACTCAAATCCGTGACTACAAGGTCACATAGTAGCAACTTTGTCATTGCATTAAGGCTTCCCTTTTCAAAAATGCATATTCATATTGAGGGAAAATAAAAATCCAGTTAACTTGTAAACCAACTTGTCTGCAGATGATGCTAGCTCCCATCTTTTAACCGAAGAAAAACTACGAGAAGAAACATTTATAAAGGATAGCATACCATCCTGGTTTGCAGCTTCTGGGTACATTGGTCTTGCAGCTATATCAACTGCAGTGATTCCAAACATCTTTCCTCAGATGAGATGGTACCTGGTCCTTGCGTGCTACATTGTTGCGCCTGCACTGGCCTTCTGTAATTCCTATGGTACTGGCCTCACCGATTGGAGCCTTGCCTCAACCTATGGGAAGATTGGACTTTTCATCTTTGCTTCATTGATTGGAAGCAAAGGCGGGGTCATTGCCGGCCTAGCTGCATGTGGTGTTATGATGTCCATTGTTTCTACTGCTGCTGACCTTATGCAGGACTTCAAGACAGGCTACCTTACCCTATCCTCGCCGAAGTCCATGTTTGTATCCCAGTTGATTGGCACAGCCTTGGGTTGTGTCATTGCTCCTCTCACCTTCTGGCTCTACTGGACTGCTTTCGACATTGGATCACCTGATGGTGTCTACAAGGCTCCGTATGCAGTCATATATCGCGAAATGGCCATCTTAGGCGTTGAAGGCTTCTCTGCGCTGCCAGAGCATTGCCTGGAGCTCTGCTGTGGGTTCTTTGTAGCTGCACTGGCTATCAATCTTCTCAGGGATGTAACCCCAACGACCGTATCAAAGTACATCCCAATACCAATGGCAATGGCAGTTCCCTTCTACATTGGCGCATATTTTGCAATCGATATGTTCGTCGGGACAGTGATTTTGTTCGTCTGGGAACAGTTGAACAAGAAGGAAGCTGACGACTATGCTGGAGCAGTTGCATCAGGCTTGATATGTGGCGATGGGATATGGACTGTTCCTTCAGCAATCCTCTCAATTTTTAGGATTGATCCACCAATTTGCATGAACTTTGTCCCTAGCAGTTGAAATATTTTATGTTTTGGAGATATTTGTATAAGTGCAAAATACAGTTGGTTGATTGTTAATGTGAATTCCCTCAACGTTATGCTATGCACATACATTTCTGTTATTTATTACGCTTATGGATTTTTTTTAAGTGTAATCTGTGCCAAGTATGATCTAACTTAGTCCTAGATAAGTTTAGCCTGGCTTAGGCACTAAACATGCCATAGTGCAAAGTTATTAGTTTTTTCTTCCCACCTGTTTTTTCAGATGATCATATTGCTCCTAAAATACTAAAGCATAATTTAATTTATAAGGACATCTACTAAAATTTTCTTAAAGATCATGTTTACTCGAATTATACTTTATAATAAAGAATAGATATAGAATCTTAGAATTTTCAACGTTCTAATTTGCTTTATTTATATGTATATATATATATATATATAAACAACATGTAAAACCTCATTCGCTCGTGGACTAGAGAAAATTAGGGTAAAAGGAGAAAATAAAATACTAATAGGTATGGCTAAGAAGTATTAGTTGAAGATAAAAAATATATAGTAGAAATTTATTAAGGGTGTTTGGACGTGTCCATTATCCAGTTCAACCAAGGCCATCCATGTTCTAGGACTCTATACCTATTATTTATTAATGAAATATTCATCAAATCAAGACAAATATTATGAAGGAAAGAATTAACTTTAAAAGGACCTTCCAAATTAAGTCTTTTAAAACAAATTAAATAGGTATCTCATCAATAATTTTATTACCAAAGTACTCTTGATCCAATATTATTGTAGCAGATACCAATATCTATTACAATGTGTAAAAGTTAACAGATAGTTGCTATAACGTGTAGAAACTAGCAATCAGTTACTACACGTTGTAATAGCTACCTGCTTGCTTCTACACAGTCAATCATGATCAAATAATATTCGTTTAAAATGAAATGTGTGTCATGAAGTTCTCTTAGCTTGATTTGCTCATTGAAGTGTTGTTTTAATTAAACTATCACTTTTTAATAAATAAAATCAATATAAAATAATGATACTATTTGTAGAAGCTAGCAGTCAACTGCTACATCTTGTTGCAGCCACCTGCTAGCTTTTACATAGTCGATCTTAATTAAATAATATTCATTTGAAATGTAATAGATGTCATAGAATTCTTATTTTATTCATTGAAATATTATTTTAATTAAATTATCGCTCAACAATAAATAAAATCAACATAAGAGGATATTATTATAGAAGATAACAACTAACTGTTATATGTTGTAACAATTACATACTAACTTCTGATCGTGAAAATTTATTTAAAATATAGTGGGCGTTATGAAATTCTCTTAGTTTGTTTTTTTAATTGAAATATTATTTTAATTAGATTATTACTTTCCAATAAACAAAATCAATATGTAATAATCATATTATTATAGGAATTAGTAACCAGTTGTACGTTATAGTTCACAGCCAATTGCTACACATGGTATAAACTTGTAGCCCGGTGCTATAATCTAAATGCCTAGGAATATTTCAAGTAATTTACATTAAATGGGATGGACTTTAATTGGAAAAAGGATCCTTTTGATTTTTGCCCAAATTATTTTCAAAACGTATATATTAGAATATAATAAAATTATTAAAAAGACTAACATCGCAAGCGTTTGTAGTCCAACGGTTAGGATAATTGCCTTCCAAGCAATAGACCCGGGTTCGACTCCCGGCAGACGCATTTTTCTGAGGGCTTTTTATTTATAGTTTTAGTTTTTTATTTTCAATTTCCTTTTCACCTCAAACGAGTTCGTTGGTAATCACTTGGCATATACGCTTATCTTTAGGTATTCGATCCCGTCATAATCTAGCACGCTTAAATTTTCCCAGGGCTTGCAGGCGAACGAAATGAAAATACTGCACCAATAGTTTATCTGGCTCAATTAGATTGACCCAATCAGTTCAGTTGCCCAGCTTAATTGGACCTGATGATCTGCCCACTTGCTTTGATAAGCTTATCTAGCCTGTTTAACTTAAGCTTCAACTCAGTGGATATATTTAACGTGACTTCTTTAGGCTTGACTTGGAGATTTCACTCTAATCAGATTACTTCATTTGACTAATTTATCTATCATTTGCCTCCAATATGGAAATATTATCTCATCGACACAATTATATTAAACTACTATACTTTATATTTTTAACAATAAATCAAATATCAGAGTGGCGCAGCGGAAGCGTGGTGGGCCCATAACCCACAGGTCCCAGGATCGAAACCTGGCTCTGATAGATTTTCGAGCTTTTTTTTCCTTAATTCAACAATCCGGTCCATACGAATATTTGGGCTTGTGGCTTGCATCCGATTATAGCTACCGGGCTTAATTCGAGATGGGCTTAACAATCAAATCCTTTTTTAAAAAAATATTTTTATTTTTATTTCCCAAAAACATGGAACTATTTTCTTTTATAATTTTATATCCATTCTAAAAAAAATAATAATTCCCCCAGCGAAAATAAGGTTAACAAACATGCTCTTAGCTGCCTCCCCTTCTCCATTCGTCCTGTTCCTCTCTCACAAGCGAACCCTCCCCGTCGCCGTCCGAATGGCCGCCTCCAATGCCGAGGCCATCCCTTCTCCTTCATCTCGTCCTCCTCCCAAAATATTGGACTCGCATCTCCACGTATGGGCGTCTCCCAAAGAGGTAAATCCCCCCATGCCTTTGAATTGAAAGGTGCTTTCTTTCGACGCTGATGATTCCTCCTTGGCATGTAGGCTGCAGAGAATTACCCTTATTTTCCTGGCCAGGAGCCATCCGTCCCTGGGGACGCTGATTTCTTGCTCAAGGTACTTGGATTTTTTTGGATAGGAGTTTCAAATAATCTCTGGGGTTAAGGAAGTCGGTTTGAAGCAATAAGAGGCGAAGAATTTAGCTGACCTAAGTTGGAGTTCTGTTTTAGGTTTGCATGACGGGTTGTGTGCCTGACATTTGCCGTATGAATCTATGGTCTTTCGCCGACTATGTTGGACGTTTGAGATTTGGTCTTTTAGAATTTTATTGCTGGAGATCAGTCATTCCTGTATTGTTCCAAACTCAAACAATCTAACTGTCTCATATTATCTATTTATCCTTGTGCACATTATTGGAATTATTGATCCAGTGTCATGGTCGATAATTGGCGGTATAATAGCATTTTATGCATTATTAAAAGGAACTGTATTTTGTTGATACTTGTTTGATACTTTGCCTAATAGTAGTGTATCGTTGTTATCTTCACATTCCAATTTTTTCACAGTTAGATTTGCTATATATTCAGTAAAAGAACTATTTGTAATACTTGTTTAGGACCCCCAACCTACCAGTAATCGTGAGTTTACTGATACGTTACTTTTTTTTGTTCGAGAATGATTGTATATCACATTGTGGAGCAATTTATTGAATATACTCTTCATCTTTGCTAAGAATAAAGTGATAGAAGGAAGAACTACCATTTCTTACACTACCATCTGGTGGTCAGACTCCAAGTTGTCTTGCTGCAATCAATCATATGTGATTTGTTGTAACTTATTTAATGCTCTTAAATGAAAAAAAAAATCCCTGACATATTTGCCTTTTCTTCCAGTGCATGTCAGAGGCAGGAGTTGATGGTGCCCTTATTGTGCAACCAATAAACCATATGTTTGATCATTCTTTAGTAACTAGGTTGTATTTTTTTTTTGCTTTATATGCAACACAAACAAACTAGTATTCTACTTTGTGCATTCATTTGATGAAGTGCAGTTATGTAAACGTTAGGTTAAGATTTTTGGATCAGGAAAAAAGTTTATTTTCTTTTGTATTTTAATGCAATAGTGTTTTGAGGCGTCATCCATCCAAATTTGTTGGTTGCTGCCTTGCAAATCCTGCAGATGATGGATCTGGGATTAGACAACTTGAGGATCTAGTACTGAAGGTTTTTTACTATAGGCTAGTGATTTAATACATGGAGTTGTTAACATTAATCGGTTAATCTAACACTCATTCTCATCTTCAAGGATGGATACCGAGCTGTTCGATTCAATCCATATTTGTGGCCTCCTGGTCAAAAGGTATTCCATTATCATTTTTGTTCTTTTACTTTCTTGAATCACATTTTATCTTTCAACTACTGCACAATAACATCACACTTGCCATATTTATGATTGCAATATTTTGTAAATATGCTGATTACTCCTTTTTGTTGCACATATACTAATTGTCTACGTCTGAACAGATGACAAATGAAATTGGTAAAGCATTGTTCTCTAAAGCTGGCGAACTAGGAGTTCCAGTTGGATTTATGTGTATGAAGGTAGATCAATATTTGGTATACGACAATCCTGAGATCAAAATATGCCTTCATTCATTATTAGTTCCCCCCTTAATCCTGTGCTAATGACAAAAAAATGCAACATATATTTGTTTCTATTTCTATAGTACTATATACAAGAGTTATTTGTCTCATATCAAACATATCATTAGTCAAAAACTAATTAGTCATAGCAGTCCTTGTTAAGTACCAATTCTGTGCCTTCTGCAGGGTCTTAGCCTACACATATCAGAAATAGAGGAGCTCTGTGAAAGTTACTCTTCAACAGTTGTACTTCTTGACCATATGGGTTTCTGCAAACCTCCATTGTAAGCTAACGTGCCAGATGTGCTCTATAGTAATATTGCGCTTATAGCTGTTCTAACTGTTTATTATTCTACCAGAACTGATGAGGAACGCTATGCGCTCTCTTCGTTGCTAAAGCTGTCCAGATTTCCACAGGTAATTGGTTTATTTTTTTCTGCCTTAGTACATGTTCAAGGAAAGCTTGTATCTTCTTGTACCTGGCCACTCAGTCACGATTTTGCTGACTTTGTTGTAATGTATTGGGTGTGTTGATGATTTTCATGCATTATTTATGGAAATAGCCAGCATTCTTTTGACTAATATGATATAGTTCAAGTAGGATAATATAATCCATGCAAGTTAAAACTTTATAATTGTTATACTAGCCAACCAATGTCCTGTCATTGTTTGCACACAAAGGAGTAATAGAAGCTGCTCAATCCAAAGTAAACAATTGTTAAGTTTTATGGAGACTTTCATCTTGCACCAGTGTGGTTTTCTTGCTTTCTAATATACAAGGATCTATATCTAATCCAAAAAATTGCAATGTATTCTGATAATTTGAAGGACTTTCATTTATGAAAAGTTATTTTAATTCAAACATATTACTAGTAAAGAAAATTAGATAAGAAAACCATATTTATAGTGATATTTCTGTACCATATTATTTTATGACTTTGAACTTGCATTGTCGTAAATACACTGAGATAGATGAGTTTTTCACCCATCAAATTATTAGACCTGCAACCAAAGTTTATATTTAAACTTCAGATAATTATAGTTTAACTCAATTAAATGTTCATCATTCTGTTTCCTTTCTTTGTTGGTTTGGGATCTGTCAGAGTCTGTGTTACTCTCTGCTTACAGAAATGTTTGGGTTGAATAGGTTTATGTGAAATTTAGTGCACTTTTCCGTCTATCAAGAAACCAGTATCCATATGAAGACACTAGAGACATTCTTTCTAAAGTTATCTCCAGCTTTGGGGCTAACCATGTCATGTGGGGAAGGTACTTGTTCAAAGTTTTTTCTGTGAGTTGATAACTGCAACTCTTCATCAAAAATAAGATCATTAATTCTCTTGGCACTCTAATATCTGATAATTATACGAGAAGGCTAATGTTTTTTATGCTTCAAAATGATCAGACATTTCACATCATTTGCTGGTGATTATATCTGAGTATTTCATGTTGATGTTATGAAAAAGGCTAAGACCTTACAATTGATGAGTCTTATGATGCAGTGACTTCCCATTTGTTGTCAAGGAGTGTGGTTATAGAGAGGCAAAGGAAGCTGTCTCTCTCATAGCAAACCGTATACCCTTGTCATCGGCCGATATGGAATGGATTATGGGTAGGACGCTTGGGCAACTCTTTCACCGTTAATGGCAAGCTTAAACTATTTTAGTTTTTGTATTTGGCATATTTTTAATGCAGATAAGAGTTCCTATCACACAACAAAAGAAAGTGTCCAGTGTAGTGTTTTAAAAACTCTTTATGGTTCTAAACAAAAGATTTGTTTACTAATATAAGTGGACTCGGTGTTCAAACTAATTGTTTGAATTGGATGACAGTGATCATGCACTTTTGCCAATGTTCTGCACAACATCATGCCAAATATTGCAGTTTATTCTGATATCTATCTCTTTCTACCACCCATTTTAAAGATAGCAATAGAAGTGCACATTTCAATTACAAATCACTTGGATAGTTTATGCAAAACATTTAGTTACAAGTAAAGCACATGGCGGAATTAACTAGAACAGCAACGATGGAGGATCATGCCGCGAGTCACTATGCGGGGACAGCAAAACTCGGCTCCCGCCAACTTGGTGGATCCATAACCAAACACGGGTCTGATTTCTCAAAGTCAGCGACCTGCGAAACAGGAATTCTGTGAGTTGCAACTTACAAATACAGTTTATACCTTGGAGCAGGACCGAAATCACAGACAAGCAATGAGTTCAACCTTTTGTCCACAGCTAGGGCAGTAATGGTACTTGTGCCACAAGCAGTCCATGGATGGGCAAAGGAAGCAAACTCCCAGCATAAATGGCATCATGCAACCAACAGCAGCTGCCAGGCTCGGTTTTGATCTGTGCCAAATCAAATAAGAGTTTGTGACTTAATTCAACGCCTTATAAACTATTTACGTGTAATGAATGGATCACAATTCATAAGTTCATACTAACATTGAAGGCAAGAAATGGGGAAAAACAATAGCTAAGACACCACAGCTTCTCAAATTTACTTAAATTCATTGTCAAGGCATACTCCGCACGTTGCTAGTTTACATACAAATTGAGAATGAAACCATAATCAAAAGAATGAGAAGATAACTACGACTGCCTCTCTTATTTTGCTAGTCTTTGATAATCTTTGTGCTTATCTAGCTTGATTAGCTTGATTGAGGTGTTCAACGTTGGTTTATATTGATTTTTATATAACTATATAATTGGAACATCCATCTTTGAAATAAGATCCAGTATCAAACTCCAGCAAATGCAATCCTTCACTAGTTCTTGTTTCTTTTGCTAAATCAAAATTACCAAGACTGTTCAAAATAAAAGGATGAAACTAAACTGCAAAGTATGCATACTTCCTTCTATATATTAACTTCCAAGTGTATGAATAGCTCTACATTTATTTAACCTCGACAAGACGCATCTAATGGCCAAAAGGCATAATTTGGGCTTACATTAAACAGTTTGGATTCAGGCTCTTCAGCTAGGAAAACCAGTGAGTAGAAACATGCCGACTGATTTAAACGTGACATAAAGAGAATATATACTGAAAAAAATATAGTTAGTCTGTCATCTAAATGAAAAGAAGAGGAAATCAGTAAAATATATAACAGATTTTTACCGTAGCTAAATTTTATAAATATCCAAATCATGTACCCAATTTTTAAAATGATCAAATCATGTACCCTATACCCATTTTACCCCTCTCATTTACACCCGTGCTACAGTATAGCAGTAAAATGGGTATAAGATAGGTGATTTGGTCATGCCTAAGCAACCCCATTTGAGATCAACCCTCAATTAACATGTATGTATGTTAATTCTATGAAGTTCTACATTGATTATCATGTTAACTAGAGTTATCTTGGATATCACTACCGCTACCTTTCAACTCTGTTTAACTCAACTAGTTTAATCAAAAAATCTCAATCGATAGATATGAATTGGTTAAAATTTCAAGCACAAAGAAGATAATAGATGTATCTCTATATTCTTGTTTAAGGATAAATGGTGGATCAAATCAACGATGTCCCATTAACAAGGATTTGTCAAAAATCAAGATCACTTGATTCATGGATATCAACCATCAGTGACACAGAAAATATGCCTGGAGTAAAACTTTCTTATTGTTTTAAACAACGCCGCAAGAGACAAATTTCAAGGATAGGATGAAGAAAAAGATTGCTATATGAACCCTAGAAACAAGATAGAAAGAAATTCAAAATTTAAATCAAATTCAACCTCGTCATCGGCCTTCATTTACTGTGATCTGGTCCAGAGAGGGGTGTCATCATTGAACTTGCGATCAAACCGATCGTATATAAACAATTTTACTTTTTAAAATTAAAAGAACCCTAAATGAAGGGCAAAGCTTCACTTCCTAGATCGTTGATCAATGAAAATTCTAATTTGCAGACAATATTCCATAAAGCATCAAATCTCGGCACTCTCCTCAATCTTAAATCTCTTACCTGTTCGATGCTATCAGAAACCACCACAAAAACCATTCGGATCGACAAACAGGAACTGACAGAACCAAGAGGGAAAAAGTACGATCTTAATAGTAGAAGAGGGATCAAGGTACTAGGCAAAGGAGAATCGAAACCTGATGGTAGTGAGGCCGGAGGACCCGCAATAAACACACTGGAAGGGTGCAGGCGTGTCTCGGAACATCGTCTGCTGTAAGGGAATCCCTTTCGGGTCGCCGTATACCGCATTGGGCGGGATCATCCCCGCCTGGTAAGGGTTCTGACCCACGTAATACACCTGCGGCGGAGGTGGTGGCGGTGGCGGAGGCTGCGACGGCGGAGGGCCATAAGCGTAGCCGTAGGGCACGCCCAGCGCCGGATCTTCTTCCTTTCCTTTCGTCGCCATCGCCTCTCCTCTTCCCTTTCTCTGGCGATGGATCGCGATTTATCGTGCTACCCGACGTTGACTGGGCGACTCGTCGGAAAGCGTGTTTCTTTTACAAAAACATCCCCCATATTTGCAATATCACATGTGGGAGGTTTCGGGTCAACATTTATATTGACTTGGAATTCAAACATCAACCACTCTAAAATTATTATTATTATTATTATTATTATTATTATTATTAAAATAAACTATTTTTTTAAAGAAAATTGAGACGGATCATTAATCGGTGGGCATATTTTCCTATTTAATGGAAAAAAAATTAATAAAGAAAAAAATCCAATAACTTCAAACATGACAGATTCAATAAATCTCAATTTTTTTTAATTCAATCAAACAATTTTTTGTTTTTGTTTTTTTTGTTTTTATATTAGAAGTATGAATAACAATAGATGAAAATATTTTTAATGGAAAATAAAATAATTTTACATTATCATTTTATTTAAATAAATTTATTTATATTAAATCACAAGTGATGGCAAAACCACATACGCCATTAGGGGGTCAAAAAATAATCCGACCAATTCAATTCAGAGACTATCTAGAAAAAATTAGATTTGTCGGGGATTTTTAGATTTGAGTCAAGTTTGGGTTAAAGGATTTTCGGGTAGAGATTTTTTAGTCGGACCCGAATTTAAATTTAAGTGTTTTTTTTGTGTTAAATTAAATTTATTTTAAAAAGTAAGATAGTTTTATATATATCAATATCATATTATGATAAAATATTAAGATAAAAATAAAAAAATTATAGAAAAAATAATTAAAAAATATTTTAATCGGGTTAATCAAATTAGGTTCAAATTGGTAAATTTCAGATTTAGGAGTTTCAGATTTGAATCATCCAGAGAAAAAATTTATATAAATTTTTTCATCCCGATCTAAATCTGATCGAATCCATTTCAATTGACACTCAGGTCATGATATTATAAAACATTCAAATTGTTACCCAGATATCCATGGTTTAAATCATAGTTACGATATATTTGTAGGAATTTTTTTAAAAAATGAATAATATAATCAAAAGATACTTAATTTTTAAATTGATCGTCGCATGCGTTTCTTAATTTATCAATGATGATTGATATGAAAAGTTCAATATCCCAATCTCTTTTATTACTGTAAGAAGGTGAAGTCATCACGTTAATAATTTTTTTTAGAGTGACCTAATATATATTGGAACAGATAAATTATGAAAATTATTTATCCTAGCAGGTCCTTTATATGAGAAGATAAAGCATCCTGTGAAATATTTTCGTATCCGTGGAATTGATTCGAAAATTTATTATAATAAATATAGATATTAATTGTTGTCAATTCGTGGGAGTGTCACGTCTCTTTTATTGAATACATCCAAAATTTCAAACGCAGGAGGAGGTATTCCGCGGATTAGGTCAAGTTTTAAAATAATAATAAAATAAGGATAAAAATTAGAGGGGATTCATCGAATCTTCATATATTTTTTTCCCAAATAAATCAAAAAGAACATCTTAATTTATTTTAAGAATATTTTACTTTTAACATTAATGTACCCAGTATAGCTACTATTATAAGGTAACCAGATCCGATTTAAGACATAGGGCATTTTTTAAGACATCCGTAATGCGTTAATATTTTTTTTATGTTTTTTTTAAATCCATAAATATTAACACGTTTTTGAACTGAACGCGTTAATGTTATAGTAATAATAAAAGTAGACCATGTTAACATTAACGTTTCACATTAACGCCATTGCATAAGCAGTTAAGGTCTATCTAAGGTCCTAATAAAATCAGGGAGCATTATTCTTAACACTTACAGCCGCCAATATTAACGTCGCCGTTGAATATGAATTAATGAATTCGTTATATCGGCACCCTTGTCCATGTTAAAAAATGTCATGCTATTTCGATTACAATCCAATTCTTAATTAATTCATGGGCAGATTAAACTTCCCATTTACCCCTTCCACATTAATTGCATTCCCCAATTTTGTATGAAATTCTATTCTAGAAGTACGTATTTATTTATTATTACTATGTTCATTTTGTAATTACGCAACACTAGCCAATTTAATTATATATCTTATTTTATAAGACAATCCAAAGTTTTCTTTTTAATATCTTTAAAAAAATTCCCAGTCATCTATCATACTTTTCTCTTTCTCATCAATACTCCGCACCCTTTTCTTTCCTTATCAGCAATTCCATAAGTTTTTATATTGTCAGACTGAGACAGCTCCCTTTTCCTCTCTTGCCTGTAATATTTCTTCATGAATTTTTTACCCACAGCTCCCTTTATAAAATACTAATGACCATATGTATTATGTAGCTTTAAAATTAATAAAGACTTATTCACTTTCAACAATATCTAAAAAAATAAATAATATAACAATTTTATTCATTGAAACAAAAATTATTAAAACTTGAATATAAAATTTTAATTAATAATTTTACACTAGAAAACTAACTTTTATATAAAAAATCTATTTTTTAAAATTAATATTTTATTTTAAAAAAATATTTATACTTTGTCCAAATGAAAAAGGTTAAGAAAAAAATGTTAATTTTTTTATAAAAATATTAAAGGCCTAAATTTTCGTTTTACTAGGGTCTTACTAACAACTATTAATTACTTTATTATACCAGCTATTTAGTCATTTTTATACTTATTCTAAAGTAATTTTGATAAATTTAAATAATTAATTATTTTAATATAATATAATTCAAAATTTAAAAATTTAATATTAATTAATTAATAATTTCTACCACTATTTTAAAGTGATATCGGTAAAGGTTAAATAATTTTAATCAAATTGATAAAAAAACAGTATTTTAATACAATAGTTTAAAACTTAAGATTTTAAATTTTAAAGTTTAGTTATAACTGATTTAACAATTTGATAACTTTAAAATAATTTAAATAAAATTTAAATAATTTTGATTAATAAGTATTATAATAATATTTTATATATGATAATATTTATTTAAAAATAAATAATTTTTCATGTACAGTAACAGTAGCCTTTGAAAGTAAAAGTACTTTTAAAAAGTAAGTATTTTTTTTAAAGGAGTGTTCACGTGACGATTTGATAAATCGAAACTGCGCTTATTTATTTTTATCTATAAATAAATAAAAATATTAAAATTTAAATTTAAATAGAAATGAATATTCCTAAAATAGCAAGTGCATATAAATTATGTTGAAAATGTATCAAATAACTAAATCAGAATGAAGATTAACCCGTTGAAACTGCTAAATTATTTGTATTTATTAAAAAAAATCGAAAGCCTCTTGCAACGGAAATTTATCAATGCGCATCTCTATTTAGAAAATTCTTAAATCACGTAGGTAGAATGACGAAGGATACATTGAAACTTTCCTATTTTATCCCATCGTCAATAATAGCTTTCCACACGTCTATTTCATATACATATGTAGACCCGACCCGGGTTGGGTCTGGCCTGGACCCGGCCCAGGCCGATAACCGGGTCAACAGACCGGTTGTCCGTTGATCTGATCTACCGGGCCAAACAGAACCGGCCTGGCCAGTTACTGGACCGGTTCCGATCGATTCTTTGGTGCAAAATCGACGGACCATCGGTTCGGTCCGTCAGTTCAACCATTTTATTTTATTTTTTAAACAGCTTGAACCGCCAATTAACCGACGGTTCCTATCTGGTGGAACTGCTTGTTAACCGGTGGTTCCTAGCCGTTGGGGGAAAGTGGGGGTTTTTTTTTGGTATTTTTTCAACGATTAAAATCATTTAATCGTTTTTTGATCAATGACTATGATTTAGTGTCCGTTACTATTAAAACTCTATAAATAGAGAACTCATTTTATCATTTTCACACACTTCTTCTCTACTCTTTTCAATTTTGTATTCTCTACGCGCTTTCGTTTTCAATTTTCAATTACAATGGAAGGAGGCCGCGAAGGTGCATCATCTCGAGCTCATAAGGGAAAGGAAATAATGAATCTGTGAGAGAAGGACCCCAACATTCAATCCACCGATGATGAGATCGAGCATCTTCCGAATCCAACACCCGAAATACAAGGAAGTGCCGATGCAATTACTTCTAAGGTTCGGGAACTTCCTCCTCTAAAATCTTCTATTTTCACTAAACATTTTGAGAAGATCACTCTTCAGTTGGGAGAAATTCGTGCAAAATGTAAGCACTACAATGCTTCCTACAAATTTCAAGTCGGCGGTGGCTATGGGACATTGAAACGACATGTAGAAACGAAGCACCCGACGAAATATGGACTAGACTATTCTCAAACACAATTATCAAGATTTTCTTCAACTAGCGGTAGTACCGATTCTGGTTTATTTTTATATTCAGATAATAAATTAAGAAAACTATTAATTAAATTTATTTCCGTAGAACATCTTTCTTTTAGTTTTGGATCTAAATGTACATTTGAATATTTTTTGTAAAGAATCTCTTAATCCATGTGCTAAATGTGTTCCTAAAACTACACTTACTTGTATAATTAAAAAATTACTAAAATAAAGAAAAAAAGAATTTAATTGATGAAATTAATAAATTAGATAATAAAGTTTATTTATGTTCTAATATTTGGAGTGATGTGACTTGCCATTGGATCGATAATTCTTGAAACCTCCAAAAAGATTGTTAGCTTATATAGAGTTTTTGATGAATGTTCATAACATCACACAATTATTATGTTTAATTTTAGAAGAATATGACTTAACTCATAAAATATTTTCAATATCATTAAATAATACTAGTTCCAATACCGCTTGTATAGATGATCTAAAATTTGTTTGTCACCCTATTATTGCCAGTTTATTTTTTCATATTTATTATGTATGCCATGTTTAAAATTTATGTGTTTAAGATGTATTAAAAATTTTAGAAAGTTATATTAAACCAATTAGAATTATAATTTCTTATTTATGGCCTCATCCATCTATATGAAATAATGGGGTAAGTTTTGTAAAACTAATAGAACGAAACTTAAAAAATTTTCATGTGATGTATCAACACGTTGGAATTCAACATACCAATTATTACAAAATTCATTTGAATATAAAAAATTATTATGTTCATTTTTTGTATAAAATATTAATACTAATATATAATTTATTTTCACAACAATAGAATATTTGTAGTAGTATTTGTGAAATTTTAAAAGTATTTAATGATACAACCGAACAACTTTCCAGTGTTTATTATCCCATCGCTCAATTAGTTTTTAGAAATTTTTTCTAATATAGTATTAGTTTTAAATGAGCATATTAATAATGAATCTTTATCCCCTTATATTTTAGCTATGAAAAAGAAATGGGAAAAATATTTTTATTTTATTCCTGAAATTTATTTAATTACATTTGTTTTAGATCCTAGATTTAAATTAGAAATTTTATAAGAAATGTTAACTTTATATTATAACACTTTAATTCCAATTAAAGATCTTTCTTCTCCTGATTCAGTTAATATTATATATAATGTTAGAATTTATTTATACGATATTTATGTTGGATCGAATAGGTGTGATAGGAGGGGGGGAGGGGAGTGAATATCGTGCTTTTAAAACTTTTCTTTTACTCGTTAAAAATAAAATCATGCAGTGGAAATATAAAGAACAGTTCGGTTACTTGGTTCGGAACCTGGGTCGACTCCTACTCCAAGGCCCGCGATCCTTGACCGCACCGATGAGCAATCCACTAATACTCTTTTTTCCGAAAACCTCGGAAAGAAGCAGTGTGTACAATATGCAAGATAGTAACACCCTACGATCTTGTAAGATTTTAAGTACAATGCAAGCTTTTCTAAAATAAAATATACCGACAAAGATTTACGATGAAACTTGGTCGGCCCTTTTGGATGGAGCAGCTTGCAAGTCGTAGACCAGTAGCAGAAGCTTGCACAGAGATGATTTTTGAAGTAGGACAGCGTTGTACTCAGCCTTAGACCTCGATCACTCTTTTATAAGAATCATCAATGTTCGATCGACCGATCCCTGGGCTCGATCTACCGAACCAGCTCCCTTCCTTCCTAGCTGAGATTCGTTGCTTATTCGATCTTCGGTAATTAATGATCATTAAGGGTTCGGTCGACCGATCCCTCGGTTCGGTCGACCAAACAGGCTCTTTCCCTGCTCGTCGAGATTTGCCGAGATTCGCATTTATTGTGCCTTTAATGATTAATAGTTCGGTCGACCGATCCTTTGGTTCAGTTGACCGATCAGTGTAATTTCCTTCTATTTTTTATCGTTACTAATTAAATTGACTGTGCTAAGTCACCCTGGTTCGGTCAACCAATCCCTACATTCGGTTGACCGATCAGGTCATAACCTGCTAAACAGTATTAGACAAAGTATCCTGCAAAACAAAGGTTAGCACAGTAATATATAATGCATGAGTAATATTAGACAGTAGAACCTGTCTTGATCTCAACTTAATTGGAAACATTTCCGATTTTTTCAGTTGGATCAGCGACCTTAAGTTGTTCCCTTCAGGAATACGACCTCACTGTC
Source organism: Zingiber officinale (assembly GCF_018446385.1). Taxonomy (NCBI): domain Eukaryota; kingdom Viridiplantae; phylum Streptophyta; class Magnoliopsida; order Zingiberales; family Zingiberaceae; genus Zingiber; species Zingiber officinale. The sequence goes on from NC_055987.1 coordinate 31,645,307, forward strand.
GCTCCTCCAGTTGCTTACCTCAACTTACCTGCCAAACATTGGTCCTCCAGACTTGTTTGGACTTTCTCTGCTCAGTGTTTGATCACCTGATCCACTAAGGCCTTTCCTGCAATACTACATTAGCCAGCAACAATAATAGTAATACAGAATACTATGGTAAAACTAAACCTAGAATCACCAAGATTCGCTGGTCTGATCGATCGCGCGCGATCGATCGGAAACCATCCGATTAACCTTGCTTGGAGTTCACTCCTCCAAGACTTCTCACTATCTAAGGTTATCTCCCCTTAGGATTTTCACTATCTGGCTTCACTTACCAGAACCTAAGGTTACCCCCTAGGGTTTTCTCCACCTGACTTCACTCACCAAGATTCAGTATTCGGCTACCCAGGGATCAGGTCCTCCAGACCTATCCACCTGACTTCCATGATCTACCGAGATTTTCCTTGCCTTAGTATTCGGCTTGTTGGTACAATCGACCTCTAGGGTTTCGATGTTTGACAATATGACCAAGGGTTGACCCAAACAGGACTTGATGTTTGGGAGAGAGAGAGAGAGAAGTCTAGTCAGGACTAGATGAGTAACAAAGGTAAGTCTTAATCAAAGGTTAGGCAAAGTGGAAGTCCCGGTGAGTGAAGCCGGACCCTAGTGAGTGAAGCTAGGTGGTGGAAGTCCCGGTGAGTGAAGTCGGGTCCTACTAAGTGAAGCTAGGTGGAGGAAGTTCTAGTGAGTGAAGTCAGGCCCTAGTGAGTGAAGCTAGGTGAAGGAAGTCCTGGTGAGTGAAGTCAGACAATGGAAGTCCTAGTGAGTGAAGTTAGGCAACCCTAGGGAGGTAACCCTAGGTTATACTTGAATTCTGTTAACATTGTTTTTATCTATTGTGCTAACTCAGTGTTGCAGGGAAGTTCAGTTAAGTCGACGGGCTGACCAGGTAGCTGACACGAATTCTAGACGGGTCGAAGGGCTGACCGAACGTCTGGCCGGTAAGTTAAGGTAAGTCACTGGAGGGGAGTGACTGTGAGGATGCATTCCCGGGAAGGGAACATTAGGAGTTGATCCAACTTAGATTCATTTCGGAAATCTAAGTTGAGATCGTAACTAGATTCCGGTCTCGAGGAGACGGAATCTAATTACTGCTTTTAATTACTATTATAACTGTATTATGCTAACACTTTATTTTGCAGGGTAGTTTTGCATTTTTACCTCGGACTAATGTTTTTGCAGGTTGCTGAAATAACAAAGGTCCGGGCTGTCACGCCCCCAAAGGAGTCCCTGTCCGAAGAAATTTCGACAGCATCTCCCCTGTACGGGTGACAATCTGAAGCATTACTACATACAAAATATACCTCAGCCACACTCGGCTCAAATATATATACAAAATAGAAATAATATAACCACGCAGTTAATATACACAGCCTACCCGGCTGGACATAAATGAATAAAACATATAACATAATACAACAGCCCACACGGCTAGATATAAGCACAACCACGCAGTTAATAACAACTCACTCGGCTGGAACAAAATAAACACACGGTAGCGGAAGACATAAAACAATACGAACGTAAAACCAACAACGACACTAACAAAAAAATACCTGTCATCACAGACTTGACCCAAAATTCACATCGACTTGTTGAAAAATAAAATACATAAAATCAATATACACCCCAAACGATAACAAAACCAAAACGAAAACTATCCTCGAGTGTGACGTAGGACCCAGGACTGGCAGCCGGCATCTCTCCAAGCATCCATGACTCATCTACTTGTTACCTGGCGAAAGAAAACCATTTTGTGGGGTGGTGAGTATTGGAACTCAGCGGGTAAGGAAAGAGATAGTGTATAAACATAACATATAAGTATAGAGTGTCAACAGTATACAGCCTCATAAGAAGAATAGCAGATACTATAATAGAACCAAAATAAATGCTCATACCTGAAACCATATCCTATGCTAGGTATAGTAGGTCAGAACTGGTACTAATCTGCTACAGTATTGCTCATACTACAGAGGTAATAAGCAAGGTATATACAAATTTCCAATGACTAAACATCTACAATGAGAATATATCTCAACATAAGTAAGCATATCAGCATATGTGAACAACAACAGTAAATGTAAATAGCAACAGCCAAAGCAAATATAATAATAACGTATGCACGGATGGTCACTCCGCCCTCTCTGCACCTGGTCGAGGGGCGGGTCGATGTGAGGCACACCACTCGACTACCACTCACACGGTGGCGAGACAGTTGCATAGTAGCTAACTAGCTACATCTGCGACGGGGTCCCTACTGCTCGTACTCCAGCTACCACTCACACGAGTGGCCGAGTGCGGCACAACAGGACAAGCGGCATCAACTCCAGCTACCACTCTCTCGAGTGGCCGAGGATGCGGCATGCATGCAATGACATAATGCGAACAATGCAACAGTCATCATACCAATATAAGCAGAAACAGGCATGCTACATGAAGCCATCATGCTCAATATAGTACATAAATAAACAACAGTCAAAGCATACAAACATGGTATCTAGTATCTGCTACTAATCATGGACAACAACAAGAGACTGTATAGATATGGAACGAATTTCTCAAAGATTGCGTGAAAGTATCAAGCGCAGGAAAGTAAGAGTGGAGTCAAGGTAAACAGTCCTTATCCAAAATAATTCATGCACTAAGGTCAAGGTATTAAAAGAAAGCAAAGCAAGAAGTACCCGCCTTTATACGTAGACCGTGTCAAGTAGTCTCACGTCGAGACGCTCATCCCGAACCAGTATCCTGCAACATAGAATACATAATATAGCTAAATTCTATTATGAACCAAGTAGCTAAACCAAATCTAAATCCGGTTAGGAAACATCACTTTCACTATATTTAATAATTCAGCATTTCTTTTACATCAAATCTCCTTATGAATTCGTCCAATTCAGTTAGTTAACTCATCCGGTTAATATATCTCAATTTAATCCAAGATCGATATGAACTAACAATTCAACCTATCCAATTAATAATAGATTACCCACATACTCCTCAAATCCAGTTTGGTGCTTCTACAACACCATGGGGATCAACACAGCTATGGAATTCAACCCAACATCCATAGCAATTCAATGAGCAGAACTATCTCAATTGAAACCCAAGAAAGGAGGTTCAATTGGAGATAATAGAAAATCTAAACCGCTTACCATCCCAAACACAGAAACAATCAATTCTTCCAATCACAATGACAAACTCTCCGAACAATTCAGCACAGAACCTCATGGAATAAAACATAGGCAACATTGAAAATCCAAATCCGCAACATCCCAGCAACGCAGAATCATAAAACTAGCATCGTCGAATTCAATCAAAAACCCAGATCCACACGGAACTCCCATTAACGCCACCATCCATCAAGAACTTTCACAAAAATCACAATTCCAAAGCACCCTCAAAAAGAACACCATTCGGATCAAGAACGACACAGAAACGTCGAACTAAATCAAGCACAACACTGGATAGAAACGAATCACGATCGATTCAATCATACGAACTTCATAAATAAGGATTTCAACCTCTTCTAGATTTCTATACCATACCTCACATATCTCGCAACTACATAGAGAATGAACTTACTGGATATCTTTTGTTGTGGCCGGAGGTGGCAGTGGATCGGGCGGCCGACGCTAGGGCAAGGGTGGTGTCTGAGGTGCTCATGCGAGGAGGAGAAGAATCTTGCCGGCTGCTGGTGCGGGAATTCGTGAGGGAGAGTGAAGGAGGGCTCAGCGGTGCGGCTCGGGAGAGAAAAAGGAGACTGGGCGGCGTGCAACTCAGGGAGGAAGAGGAGGAGAGGCCGTTGACATCCGGATGCTCGCGGGAGGAGGAGGGTCGACGACGTCTTAGCGTTCGCGTGAGGAGGGTCGGCTGAGCTCGGCGAGGGAGGTGAGTCGCGAGAGGGAGAGGGCTAGGGAAGGTGTTGGCGTGGGTTTTAGGACACGCGGGTGAGGAAATAAAAGAGAGGATTTATAAACCTAGGTATATTTGATTAAGCCCTAGATTAGTTTCTCAATCAACTCCCATCTTCGGGTATTCTAAACAGACTTTTTCTCGAGCCCATAAATGCATCACCTCAAAATACGTCGTACGTGCTCCGATTAATTCTAGAAAAATTTCTAAATATTCCTAAAATTTCCAATAAGATTATTTGTCAAATAATCTTATTATTATTATTATTATTATTATTATTATTATTATTATTATTATTATTATTATTATTTTTTCGTATTTTACATTCTCCCCACTAATAAAAATTTAGTCCCCAAATTTACTACTAACTCAGGAATCCTCATCTAAGGATAACAACCAAATCACATACCCATACACTAGTTCATCATAGTGGCATGATCAAATCCTTAACCGAGAAGGATGCTTCTGTGGGTTGTGGACTCATCTTGCTTCCCCTGCGCCACTCTGTTATTCTGCCTTCACTTGTTGACATACAGAGAATCTGACTTCAAAGTTCACAATATCGTCCTCTACATTTTCCCATTCCATAATTGCTATATATACAGGGAGTCTTAGACCTATGAAAGAGTAAATCAGTCTCCTACTGATCGAGCTAATAAGAGTAAATCAGTCCTCTACTACCCAAACCAACGCGAGTAAATCGGTACACTATACATCGGGTCCACAAAATATCTAGGGTATTGTAAACCTAGATAGCAATATAAAGGACTCCTCATGTCCGTACAACAAACATACCCAAAAATAAGATCACTGGCATAAAGTCTGTAATCTAACAATCAACTAAAATCACCAACTCCATAAATATCAAGGCATTATACTCTTTAAGTTATTATCAACATCAAAGGCTAAATAATATACCATCAAGTCTAATATCCACAAACAAGTCATTAAAAGATAATATATCACTATATCAGATCTAACCAATGACTAACACCACAAATCATACATGGTATAAACACATGGTACAAACAACTAAACAAGTACACATGGTATAAACTAACCAAGTACTAACAAAAGTGTATGATAACGGTATACCACATACCTCCTATAGCTTGGAGATTCCTGTCGCTGCCTGGTCCCGCAACTCGAGAGTCACATCGAGGGTTCAACTTACAACGGGAAAATCAAACAATCGGAACACCGAAAATCATAAATCAAAACAAGATCGAAACTGCTCTGATACCATAAAATTGGTATCAGATTAACTTGGAAATCCATAATACGAAAAACAAATCACAAAATTTGAAACACAAAAATAGGCTTCGCAACTTGGTTTTGATACCACTAAATTGTCACAAAATTTGAAACACAAAATTTTTACCTCGGACTAATGTTTTTGCAGGTTGCTGAAAAAATAAAGGTCCGGGCGCCTCGAAGGGAGCCGGACGCCCGGAGGTCCGGGCGTCGGGAAGGGATCCAAGCGCCCGGAATGCAAAGTATATCCTCTTGCCACGTCGCCACGTGGAGCTTCATGGTGTTAGAGTGTATACTGAAAGCCTAAGCTTTTGTAAACATTTATTTTGAATAAAGAATCACATTTGGTCAAATTGTCTACATTTAGTTGTAGTTGTTCAATTAATTTATATTGTAGATAGCATAGTATGTCGTGCCACATACAGAAGATGATGTTATCAATACCTTATAAATTATAAACAGTAGCTCACGACCAAAATAGAAAGGAACAAACCATTGGAAGGTCGTAGTGTAATTAGGAATTAGTTTATCTTGACTATATAATTACACTAGTAGACTTAGAGTGTATTGAGTAGGACCATTTGAGGTCGTTTCTTTTATACTGACTTTATAAAGGAACAAATACCTCAGTTATTATGGAAGTGTGAGCTCTTAATCCTAATATAATAACAAGCACATATATTTGATATTTATTTCTTTAATTTATCAATGGGTGAGATTTAGTTCGATGAATCAATAAGCCCGATAAGTTGAAAAATGATATCACTTATAGTGTGTGTTGTTGATTATAGAAGGAAATTGTGTCCTAGTAATCTAGGTTGATAATGTCCCCAAGATGAGCTCATAAAGATTGTCATGTTAAACCCTGCAGGTGGACTTAGTCCGATATGACGATAAGGTTGAGTGGTACTATTCTTGGATTAAGATATTAATTAAATGAGTTGTCAGTAACTCACTTAATTAGTGGACATTCGACATCTTAAAAACGGGAAGACTAACACACTCATAATAAGGAGCCCAAAAATGTAATTTGGGATTGGTGCGGTAGTTCAATAATAGTTCTCTAGTGGAATGAATTATTATTGATAAAATTAAGTTATGTGTTCGGGGCGAACACGGGATGCTTAATTTTATCGGGAGACCAAAACCAATTCCTCCTCTCGGTCCCTATCATAGCCTCTTATTTATAGAGTACTATACCCAACTATACCCACCTTCGTACCCATGATATAGGGGCCAGCCAAACTAGCTTGTGGTTCAAGCTAGGGTCGGTCAAGCCTTGGTTCATGGGTGGCCAGCCCTAGCTTGAACCCAAGCTTAGGTGGCCGGCCCCCATTAAATTAAAAAGAATTTTAATTTTAAATTTTTCTTATGTGAAGTATATAATTTATTGGAGAGATTTAAAATTAAAATATCTCTTTTAAAAGGATCTAAAAAAAATTAAAGAAAGAGATTAGATCTCTTTCCTTATTTGTAGATTGGAAAGATATTTTATTTTTTCTTATTTATAAATTATTCACATGTAGAAAAATTAAAATTATAGAAATTTCTTTTTATCTATCATGAAGGGATTGTAAATAGAAATTTTATTTTTTTAAATTTCTGAAGACAAATAAGGAATTTTTAATTGTTGATTGAAGATTATCTTATTTGCTCTCCATGAGGTGGCCTGCCATATACAATTGATTAGGAAATTTTATTTAATTTTTCTTAATTAATTGTTATCAAGGAAAGTTAAGAAAATTTTATTGTAATTAAATTTCCTTATTTACCAAAGCTAAGGAATATAAAAGAGGGGGTTGGGGTGTCTTCATGAGACACAACCTCTATTATTCTCTCCCTCTTTTCCTTGGTGTTGTGGCCGGCCATCCTCTCTCCCTCTCCTCCTCTTTGTGGTGGCCGAAACCCTTCTTTGCTTGGAGCTCTTGTGGTGGCCGGATACTACTTGGAGAAGAAGAAGAAGGAGGAGAGAAAGCTTGCATCCCTTGGAGCTTAGTTGGTGGAAAAAGTTCTTCATCCTTGGATTTTGGTGCTTGGCTGAAACTTGAAGGAAGAAGAAGAAGGTGCTAGGTGGTCCTCATCTTGGAAGATCGTTGCCCACACAACGTCCGAGGTTAGAAGAGGAATACGGTAGAAGATCAAGAGGTCTTTCTAAATGGTATAACTAGTATTTTTCCTTTCCGTATCATACTAGTTATTTTTGGAAATAATACCAAATACAAGAGGCATACGATTCTAGTATTTCAAATTTGTTTTCGATGTTGTGTTCTTTTGTTTTTTCTTTTCCTTGTGATTTGATTGTTCTTTTCGGTTGACCTAAAGTTATTTAAGGAAATTAAATATTAACTTTCCTTAAAAGGCTTTGTCTAGTCGGTAGTGGTTGTTCCCATATCCAAGAAGGCCATGTGCCTCGCCAAGTTAGTACTGGGAGCTAATTTTGGAAACTAATATTTAATGAAATTAATAACCTAGGTGATTTGGATCGAACGTGTTAAGTTCCGCAGGAGATCCGAGTCTAAACCTAAAAGAACAAATAGATTAAACTTTGGATCAAATGTGTTAAGTTCCGCAGGCGATCTAAGTTTAATTTAAAAGAACACATGGTAGCTAGGAAAAGGTTCAGACCTTTGTACAAATTTTTTGTACAGTGGAATCATTAGGTTTTCCGAGTAGCAACCAACAATTGGTATCAGAGCTAGGGTTTTTCCTCTGTGTATTTGGTATTAGTTTAATTATGCACATGTCATACATAATTTAGGCAGGTTAATAGTAGGATGTGCTAACTTTGTGGATACAGGATCCAACTATTATGGTTTTTAGTTATTATGTGTGTGATTGGACCCTTGGACATGTCAAGGACATTTATATGTGTGTGCATGATTGTATTATAAAATACAGCAGGAGCTGTATTTAGTTTTATTAGGATTTTATTTTTGATCTAGTTACATGTACATTCCTTTTATGGAATATAGGATCGATGGATGTAAATTTTTATTTTATGTTCGATCTAGTTTACATGTACATTCCTTCGAGGAATATAGGATCGAAAAATGTAAAATTCTATTTGTGTCGCGGATCGAATCTTGCAAGGCGTGGAACCTTTTGAGGACCAGAGGCGCAGCGGAACAAGGAGCAAGATGGATGCGACAGCAAGACCCGGTGGCGGTGGCCAAATATGGCAGCAGCTTGGGATGACAACACACGGAGGACAACCATAGATAAAAGTCATAATAGTTGAAAATTAGATTTTCTATTTATTGCTTTTATATTGTGCTGTGTGTGCATGTTAGTATACATGTTTAGTAGGCTAGCATAGTTAAAATTCCTCATTTATAAATAACTAAGTGGAAGAGGGATTTTAAATAAATTCCACAGTCTCCATTACTAGTTTGTAAGTGATGCAAACAAGCTTGCGCGTTGGCTCTGAGTGCCTTCCTCCATATCAGATGAGCTTGTTTGTGGATCACTAGAACAAACTTCCATTTTGTATGACTATAAGAAGTTAATTAAGAGCGTGTGATCTTCCCCATCGGAAGGGGCACAATCTTATTAATGGACTTAGTGTCAAGTAGTGGTATACACTTAGGCACGTCTAATAGTATCCTCCCCATCGGAGTCACTGCTATTATTCGTGTGACCAAAGGATAACAACTATTAATTTTATTTGTCAAAAAGTTAGGTTGACAAGATAATAAAATTAATGGGTTAAACCCTCCTTTTACAAATGTTGAATTTGTATACGTCCACACTATCGTAGCATACAATATTCGCGGTGTTTTGAGGTGTTGGTTAATTTAAAATAGTATTGTTTGAGGAATCAATATTATTCTAAATTTAGAGTTCTGACCAAAAGTTATTTGTGATTCTTAGGATGACTTTCAACCCACTGTCCATCATACTACAACAGAATAGACTTACTGGTCCTAACTACATAGATTGGAAAAGGAACCTGGACATTGTTCTTACTGCTGAAAGCTATAAGTTTGTACTGACTGAGTCTTGTCCTGATGCACCCACTGGTGAATCTACCCAAGAGGAGATTGAATATCATAAGAAATGGGTAAAGGCGGATAAGATGGCGCGGTGTTACATTTTGGCTTCAATGTCAAATGTATTGCAACATCATCATCAAGATTTACCAATAGCTTATGATATTATGAACAATCTCAAGGAACTCTTTGGTCATCAGGATCGGGCTTCTAGACAAGAAGCCATGAGAAAGATAATGACAGCCACCATTCAAGAGGGTACTCCTATGAGGGATCATATCCTAAAGATGATGGCTTATCTGAACGAAATACAAATCCTTAGAGGAGAAATTGATGGGGAAACCCAGATCGATATGATCCTCCAAACACTACCTAGAAGTTTTGAGTAATTCCGCCTGAATTACAATATGAACAAAAGGGTATATTCATTGGCAGAACTACTGACAAAACTTCAGGCAGCATGTTTCGTCACAATTCTCATATTCACTATGCTGAAAATGGTTCTACTTCTAAACCGAAAGGAAAGAAGAAGAAGAAACAAGTTGGTTTAGCAAAGAAAGTGAATAAATCTCAGAGTACAGGACCTAAAGCTGGAATGAAGAAGCCGAAGGGCAAGTGCTTCATCTGCAAGCAGTCAGGGCATTGGAAAACGAACTGTCCTCATAGGAATCAGAACAACAAAGGTATATCTCATGCTCTAGTTGTTGAAACATATTTAGCGGTCTTATCTACCAGCACCTGGTGTGTAGATACGGGAGCCACTGATCATGTCTGCAATTCCTTGCAGGGGTTCCAGGAAACCCGATGACTAACTGAAGGAGAGATTACCGTCTACATGGGCAATGCTACTAAGGTGGCGGCTGTTGCAATGGGAGATGTCTACTTATCTTTTAATAGGAATAGAAATTTGGTTTTAAGAAATTATCTTTATGTACCCAGTTTTAGAAAGAATTTAATTTCAGTTTCTAAACTGTTTTTGAATGGATATTCAGTTTCCTTTAGTAACGATGTAGTTATTAAGAGAAATAAAGTGATTATCTGTTCTAGTGCATTAGTTGGTAATTTGTATACTTTAAATCCAATTTCTCCCACAAAGCAAAACATGGAAATTTATAACTCATCTTCTAACTCAAATAAGAGAAAAGAACCTTCAGAAATGAACCAAGCATATCTTTGGCATCTAAGGCTTGGTCATATTAACTTAAGTAGGATTCAGAGGCTTATAGCCGATGGACTTTTGGGTTCATTAGAGTTGGAAAATTTTTCGACTTGTGAATCTTGCTTGGAAGGTAAAATGACCAAGAGGCCTTTTAAGGCCAAGGGGTATAGAGCCAAAGAAATGTTAGAATTAGTTCATTCTGATTTGTGTGGTCCTATGTCTATCCAGGCAAGAGGTGGTTTTGAATATTTTGTCTCTTTTATTGACGATTATTCAAGATACGGATACATTTACCTAATGCGCCGCAAGTCCGAGTGCTTTGATAAGTTCAAAGAGTACAAGGCTGATGTGGAGAAACGACTAGGTAAAAGTATTAAGACACTACGGTCTGATCGTGGTGGCGAATACCTCTTAGGAGAGTTTAGGAATTACTTATCAGAGGCCGGGATTCAATCCCAACTGTCTACACCTGGTACACCCCAACAGAATGGTGTGGCAGAACGAAGGAATAGGACTCTTATGGAAATGGTTAGATCGATGATGAGTTATTCAGAATTACCAAATTCATTTTGGGGATACGCTCTGGAAACAGCAGAGTACATTTTGAACTTAGTACCTTCTAAATCAGTTTCTTCTACTCTCACAGAATTGTGGAATGGGTGAAAGCCCAGTCTAAGATGTTGGTGCAACATCCCTCAGGTCAAGGTTGACCTGGGTGACCAAGCTGAGTCTTGGTTTGAGTTTAGATGTTTGACAATAAGAAATTGATTGAAGAAGAGTCAAGTAGGTCAAGGTTGACCGGATACTTGACAGGGAAGTCCTGGTGAGTGAAGCCAGGCAAAAGGAAAACCCTAGTGAGTGAAGCTAGGTGAAAGTCCTGGTGAGTGAAACCAGGTGAAAACCCTAGTGAGTGAAGCTAGGTGAAAGTCCTGGTGAGTGAAGCCAGGCAGAAGGAAAACCCTAGTGAGTGAAGCTAGGTGAAAGCCCTGGTGAGTGAAGCCAGGTGAAAGCCCTAGTGAGTGAAGCTAGGCAGATGGAAAACCCTAGTGAGTGAAGTTAGGTGAAAGTCCTGGTGAGTGAAGCCAGGCAAGGGAAAATCCAGATGGATCAAGGATGATCAGACATCTGGTGTTGGGAAGTCCAAGTAGGTCGAAAGTGTGATCGGATACTTGGCATAAGGAAATCTAAACTGAAGGTTGAGACATCGATGGAAGTCCAAGTAGGTCGAGGGAGTGACGGATACTTGGCATGAATAGAAAAGTCTAAGTGGGTCAAGGTTGACCACACTTGGTGGGAAGTCCTAGCGGTCAAAGGTGACCAGATGCTGGGCATGATGTACCAAGGTCAAGGTTGGCCGGATGTTGGTTTGAGAGGCTTGGAACTTGGTTTTGGGCAAAACCAAGTGTTGATCGATCGATGGATCGATCCGGGCTTCTCGTAACAGAGAGCCTCTGGATCGATCCGTGGATCGATCCAGATGTTCCAATCGATCGGTGGATCGATTGGGGGTTCCGCGATCAGCTGGATCGATCCGTGGATCGATCCGGTGTTTCCGCGAAGGCGCTGGATCGATCCGTGGATCGATCCAAAGCCTCCGATCGATTGGGAACATTGAATCGATCGGGATCCGACCGTTAGCGTCGATAAAGGCCGCATTTCCTTCGGTATCTCTTCACCGTTTCATCTCGGATCTTCCTCCACAGCACTCTCAAAGCTCGTGATCGCCAGTTCTTGAAGGTTCTTGGAAGCTCTCCGAGTCAAGAGGCGGATCAAAGGCAAGAAGAGAAGCTAGGGTTAGGGTTTTCTGCATTCATTGTAAGCTTTGTGCTTGTATTTTGTTTCCCTTTCCTTCTTCTTGTACCGAGAGTCTTGTAGGGCTTCTCCGCCCTCGGTAGTTACCGAAAAGGAGTGTTTCATAGTGGAGGGTGCGTGCGTGGTGTGGATCCTTGGATTAGTCACCTCCTTTGGAGGTGGATACCAAGTAAACCAACCGTGTTAGCGTTGTGTGATTGTTTCTTTGTATTTCCGCTGCACATCTTTGAAGGAACAAGCAACGCCGAGCAACGAGCGAACGCGACGAGCTATTCACCCCCCCCTCTAGCGACTTTTGATCCTAACAAGTGGTATCAGAGCAAGGTTGCTCTTCACCGGAATCACCGCCGGAAGGGGCAAACATATCAAGAAAAGCTAGAGGGTGAAGAAGTTGGAGCAAATTCTTCAAGTTCAAGACTTTATCAAAAGCTCAACTTCTACAATGGAATTCCGAGATGGGCTCGGATTCGACACGAGGGTGGCTCCTCCATACACTTCCACGAGCTTCGATTCTTGGAAATCAAGAATCAAAAATTTTCTTATGATGGAGATAGAGCAATGGTTTGCTCTTATGGAAGGCTTCAAGACTCCAACAAACTCAAAGGGCAAAGTTCTCAAGAGGAGCAAGTGGAGCCAAGAGCAAGTCCAAAGGTGCGAGGCCAATGACAAAGTGACCAAGCTTTTGGTCAACTTATTGCCAAGCACCATCCTTTGCAAAATTGGAGAATTTGAAGATGCAAAGGAACTATGGAGCAAATTGGCCAAGCTTCATGAAGAGATCCCCTCCACTGTACAAGATCATGAAGAATCCGGAGAGGGTGACTCTTTGGAGCAAGATCAAGAGGAGGACTCCAAGGTTGAGAGATGCTCAACCTCCGAAGAAGAAGAAATCCAAGAAGCTTCATCCTCAAGGGAATGCAACGAAGGGAACAAGGAGGGAGCATACTCCTTGTTTCATATTCAAGATGATGAAGCCTCCACCTCTAGGATTGAGGGGGAGCAATCCTTGGTGACACCGGATCAAGAAGAAGGAGAATCCTCTACATCCGGGTCAAGAGAAGAAGAGGATGAAGAAGCTTCTACCTCCACAAGTCAAGAAAAATCAAATGGAGGGGAATCAAGGTTCGATCAAGAGGAAGCTTCCACCTCCGGATCCAAAGGAAAAGATGCCATCTCTATAAGCGAAGGTATAAACGTTTCAATTAATAATAAAAATCATATTATATGCTTTGAATGTAGGGAACATGGGCACTACAAGAGCAAGTGCCCCAAATTGGCCAAGAAAAAAGGCCAAATGGCACAAAAAGGAAAGGAGAAGCTCAAGGAGACCATCCCTGGAACAAAGAAGAGCAAGGAGCACATTGTGTGCTTCTCTTGCAATCAAAAAGGGCATTACCGAAGTCAATGCCTCAAGGGGAAGAAGATGGTCAAGGCTCAAGGAGGCATTCGTCAAGGGGGAGCCTCCAAGGTAAAGAAGAAGGTAACATTTATTGAGCCTGCCCCCTTACATTATGGTGAAAAGCATGATAGTTCTAACTTTTATCATTTTAATGCAATTTACCATAAGAATAGAAAGCATGAGGGCTTTAAGGAAAAACATGTGGCCCTACATGTCAAAACTACCCAACCTAAGGTTAGGAAGGTAGATAGACACTTGGGCAATAACTCTAAAGATTTTAGATACAAGCCCAAGAACAAATATGCTCATGAATCAAATGAAAAATCTAAAACTAAGGACTTAGTGATAGAAAATCAAGTCTTGAGGTCAAGACTTGATAAAATGGAAAAGACCCTAAAAAGGATGGAAAATATCCTATTAGGGCAAAATGAGCATAACCTAGGTTTAGGGTAATCAAAGTCATCTAATGGCCATAGAGGTTTGGGATACAAACCAAAGGCTAAGAAGGATGTGCCCTCTTACCATAGAGTTCCATATAGTTATGGAACAAACCCTAGGTCTAGTGGTCAAGTCAAAAATACTAGGGAAGTCATCCCTAAGAGTATTTTTGCAATAAATGTGACTAAGACTTCTAAGAAGTCTAAGAAAGTCACAAACAAGGTCACAAGGGAGGTTATCCCTAGAGTTGACCTAGAAAATGTGACCAAGGCTTCTAAGAAGCCCAACAAGGTCACTAGGAAGGTATCTAGGGAAGTTATCCCTAGTGAGTACCTAGAGCATCCAAGGAGCACCAATAGGTGTTGGGTTCCTAGGAGCATCTTCTCTACCCCATAGATGGGTTAGAGAGTGTCAACTCCGATTAGAAGGGTAGTTAACCTAACTTTGAGGAAATTGACACTCAAGGAGCATTTTCAAGGTTTTAGTTAACCTTTGAAAATGAAATGGACCTATTGTTTACTCCTTGAAAGAGTAAAATGTGCCTAATGGTGGAAGAATTGATTTTAATCTAAAATGGCACAAATTGGGAAAACCTTGAGAAATACCAAGTTGGGATTTTGGTTATTCTCTTGGAAATTTAAGGCAATCCGGGCCTTGATTTATGTAATCACTCTTGAGGAAAAATGGAATATGCCAACATTTGAGGACATGTTTACTTTCAATTGGCATACATTAAATCAAGGAAATTAGAAATGCAAATTTAGGCTTTGGCATTCTCTTGTAGCACTTTAGGGCAATCTATGTTTAAGTTGTAAGTTTAGCTAAGACTTTAAGGATACTTAGATAGTTAATCTAGGTATATTTTATTTATGCTAAATCTTGCCATGATTGTTTGCCCATCATATGCCATGACATCATGTCTAGTTTTGCATTCATGTTTTATTATGAAAAATCCAAAAATACCATGTCATGACATTCATACATCATGTAGTAATAGGATATTTTCTTTTGAAAATTATTTTCTTTTGATGTATGTCATAACATAATCATGCATTAAGTTTAATTCCTTGTAATTAAGGACGTATGGCATTTAACGACACTTATTGACAAGTGACATCCTAGGTGGATGTCTAATATCTCTAGAATGCCTAGATAGATATGCATGATCCCTAGATTAGGGCAAAAACCAAAATCTACATCTCACAAAGACTATAAGGTGACTTGTATGTGATTAGTGTACATTAGATACAAGTGAGATGTTAGGATGATGAACAAAACTCAAAATGTTGATTTAGTGCATTCTTTTGAGTTTTTAGGTTCATCAAAACACATAGTTATGTGTTTTCCCATCATTGGGAAAGCTAATGTACAAGTCATGTGCATTATGCCCAAGGAACATGATGGGATATTGGTTTTGAAAATGTTTTTAAAATGTTTTTGGAAAACCTTGGTGAAGGCTATCTTTTGATAGTAATCACCATTGAATAGTTAGACACAAACTTGAAGAAAAACACTAAAGTTTTTGCAAGTTTTCGAGTTTGTGTCAATCTTTGAAAATATGATGTATTTTCATAGAAAGCTATTTTTCCATGATTAAGTATGCCCTAAATAATGTCTACACGAAATTTCATGATTTTGGATTTTGTAGAATTTTCTAGGGTTTCTAATGAAATGGAATTTCAGCAACTATCGAGCAAGGGATCCATGGATCGATTGGGTGCCCAATCGATCATGGATCTTAACTAAGAGTTTCTCACTGAAATCAGGCCTCTGAATCGATCAGTGGATCGATTCAGAAAGGTTCAATCGATTGGAACCCAACTCCAATCGATCCAAGTTGCTGATTTTGGCTGGGAAGGCTTGATTTCAGCATCTTTGAACCTCTTTGAGTCTAGGTAACCATTCCAAACCTCTAAAATACATTTGTATACATACAAAGGGTGTTTTCATGTGAAAACAAGGATGGATTGGTTAAGGAAGGCTTCATTGAAGTTTAGGTTGAAGTTTGTTTCAAATTTTGATTATTTGAACCTCAAAACTTCTAAATTTGGGTTTCCTAAAGGTTTAGGGATTCCAAGTCATTGTTGGTGCAATGACAGAAGTCACCACCATGTCTTTAGGGGGAGGGACTCTTTAAAGACATGAAAAATTACTTTTCATGAACCTTGGAAGGTGGTTAACCTTCTTTAAAGAAAATGCTCATGTATGAGCTTTTGAACTTGAAATGGGGAGTGGATATCCTCATTATTTCAAGTGGGAACTCAAGTGGTTAGATAATGCTCAAGGTTGGGCATTTGTCTACATTGAGGGAGAAGTTAAGGATAAATGAAGGGTATGGGACCTTCATTATCGTGTTGATCACAACGAGTGATGTTGTGAACAACGATGAGCAACTCTTCAGGGGGAGAGTTTTCAACAAATGGATTTGTTGATATGTACCCAAAATTGGGGCATGGGTTGATGTGTGCCCAAAGATGGGTTGATGTGTGCCAATAGGGGGAGAATGAAAGGACCTATGAATGGGTGTAAGTTAGGCTTTCATTACCTAGAGGGAGTGTGCCCTCGTAGGGGGAGAATGAAGAGCTTAATTTATATGTTCATTACCTAGTGGCATGAAGATTGAGGCTATAGGATTAGCCTAACTTACATGTGGTATTGTAAGTGTTATTGTGGTATTGTCAAACATCAAAAAGGGGAAGATTGTTGGTGCAACATCCCTCAGGTCAAGGTTGACCTGGGTGACCAAGCTGAGTCTTGGTTTGAGTTTAGATGTTTGACAATAAGAAATTGATTGAAGAAGAGTCAAGTAGGTCAAGGTTGACCGGATACTTGACAGGGAAGTCTGGTGAGTGAAGCCGGGCAAAGGAAAACCCTAGTGAGTGAAGCTAGGTGAAAGTCCCGGTGAGTGAAACCGGTGAAAACCCTAGTGAGTGAAGCTGGGTGAAAGTCCTAGAGTGAAGTCAGGCGGAAGGAAAACCCTAGTGAGTGAAGCTGGGTGAAAGTCCCAGTGAGTGAAGCGGTGAAAGCCCTAGTGAGTGAAGCTGGCGGATGGAAAACCCTAGTGAGTGAAGTTGGGTGAAAGTCCCGGTGAGTGAAGCCGAAGAGGAAAATCCAGATGGATCAGGATGATCGGACATCGGTGTTGGGAAGTCCAAGTAGGTCAAAGGATTGTTGGATACTTGGCACGAGGAAATCTGATGAAGGTCAAAGTAGACGACTAGTCGATGAAGTCCAAGTAGGTCAAGGGTGACCGGATACTTGGCATGAATAGAAAAGTCTAAGTGGGTCAAAGGATTGACCACACTTGGTGGGAAGTCTTAGCAGGTCAAGGGTGACCGGATGCTGGGCATGATGTACCAACAGGTCAAGGTTGACCGGATGTTGGTTTGAGAGGCTTGGAACTTGGTTTTGGGCAAAACCAAGTGTTGGATCGATCGATGGATCCATCGAGGCTGAATCGATCGGTGGATCGATCCGACTTTTCCGAGCGGAAGAGCCGGATCGATCCGTGGATCGATCAGATGTTCCAATCGATCGGTGGATCGATTGGGGCGCGCGATAAGGGCTGGATCGATCCGTGGATCGATCCGCATTTTTCCGTAGCACGAGCCCCGGATCGATCCGTGGATCGATCCAAAGCCTCCCCGATCGATTGGGAATATTCGAATCGATCGGGATCCGACCGTTGGCGTCGATAAAGGCCGCAGGCGTTCATTTCCTTCTGCATCTCTTCACCGTTTCATCTCAGATCTTCGCCAGCTCCTCCACAGCACTCTCAAAGCTCGTGATCGCCAGTTCTTGAAGGTTCTTGGAAGCTCTTCGAGTCAAGAGGCGGATCAAAGGCAAGAAGAGAAGCTAGGGTTAGAGTTTTCTGCATTCATTGTAAGCTTTGTGCTTGTATTTTGTTTCCCTTTCCTTCTTCTTGTACCGAGAGTCTTGTAGGGCTTCTCTGCCCTCGGTAGTTACCGAAAAGGAGTGTTTCATAGTGGAGGGTGCGTGCGTGGTGTGGATCCTTGGATTAGTCACCTCCTTTGGAGGTGGATACCAAGTAAACCAACCGTGTTAGCGTTGTGTGATTGTTTCTTTGTATTTCCGCTGCACATCTTTGAAGGAACAAGCAACGCCGAGCAACGAGCGAACGCGACGAGCTATTCCCCCCCCCCCCCCCCCCCCCTCTAGCTACTTTTGGTCCTAACATAAGACATATTCGGATTTGGGGTAGTCCAGCACATGTGCTGAATCCAGATGCTGATAAGTTAGAATCTCGTACAGAAGTTCGCGTGTTTGTGGGGTATCCCATAGGAACGAAAGGTAGTTTATTTTATAGTCCTAAAGACCAGAAGGTCATTGTTAGCACCAATGCCCAGTTTTTAGAAGAAGACTATATAATGGATCACAAGCCCAGTAGCAAAGTTATTTTAGAAGAACTTAGAGAGGACACATCTACTTCAGTACCAACAGTACAAGATGAAGTACCACAAGAGACTGCAACACGTGTCACACATGATACACAACCACAGACAGTGCCTCGTCGTAGTAGGAGGGTTGTAAGGCAACCTGTGTAACACCCCAAATTTCATGATTTGGAGTCCTAAAAGACCTTATTAAAATATAGAAATGCTTTAGAAAAATTCTAGAGATTTTTAGGAATTTATAGAATATTTTTATGCAATTTTTGGAGGTCGTTTGGTATTTTTACTAAACGAAAGAAGGTTCGACAAAAAAATGTCCAAGCTGAGGCTTGAACCGGCAACCCCTGACCTGAGCAAAACCCAACCAACCAACTAGGCTAGTAGTTATTAATTAATCTAATAAAGGAAGAATTTTATTTAAGTAATAGAAGTTAATAGCGAGAAATAATAGGAAGAAAATGTTGCAACCGGGATTCGAAACCACGAGCTTCGCCTTAAGCCGAACGCAGCCAACCAACTGATCCAGCGATCATTTCTTATTAAAGGAGGAGAAGAATTCCATTTAAGCAGAAGTTGGGACATTTAAAATAAATTGGAAAAAAGGTTCGCGACTGAGGGATTCGAAACCCAGACCTGTGATTTGGTCGAAACCTGGCTAACCAGGTGATCCAGCCATCGATTCTGTTTAGAAAAGATAGGAAAATTATTTAACCAGTTAACAGAATATGGAGATTATAAAGAGGGATAAGTTGAGGTGGTAAATTGCCAAACCGAAAACCCTTTACCCTCTCCTTTCCTCTCCCGATCGCGAGCGACTGCGACTCCCTCTCGGGCGAAGACGCAGCAGGGGACCTAGGGCTTGGTCTCCGGCGCCGGCGAAGGGTTGTTTCCGACCGATCTTCACCCGTGTGTGGCCACTCCGACGAGGGGAGCTTGGAAACACAAAGAGGTTGCCGAGAATTGAAGCTCCTCCGAAGCCCTAGTTGCCTCCTTTCGGCTGTGAGTCCAAGAACACGAAGGTAAGTCGCTACTCACCTGCAGTAGGATAGTTCCGGATTTCGATTCGTTTTGGTGTTCTTTTCCTTTTGTTTCGAATTTTTTGTGAAGAATGTGGTTTAGGGCTTACTGCCGTGAGATGTTAAGGAAGAGGGAAAGAGATTTTGTTTGGATGTTTTCTTGTTTTCCTTGAATTCGCAGCATGTTGTAAGATTTGTTGGTTGTGACTTGATGAGAATGTCCGGGTTGAAGGGAAGCTTGCAATCTTGTGTTTTTCTTTTATTGCCGTGGCACATAGCATGTAGAACAAGTATGGTCTTGAGGTTACAATAGCAATTTTCATTAGATTTATTGGTTGTGACTTGATGAGAATGTCCGGGTTGAAGGGAAGCTTGCAATCTTGTGTTTTTCTTTTGTTGCCGTGGCACATAGCAGGAGGAACAATTACCACAGTGCAGTTTTGATTTGTTATCAATTCATTGGTATGTTGTTAGCCATTTTATCACTTATTCCCTAACCGCAGCTTTAGCTTTCGTTTAAGTTGTGTAGATTAGCAATGAAAAGATTGTGTTCAGGGCTGGCTTTATAGATTCAGTGCAATGTGGATTAGATTGCTGTTAGACCCTTTTCGACCATGCTCAGTACTGATGCTTTCTTAATTAGTTGGAACAACCTTGCCTTAAGCTTGCTAGTTAGATCTTTTTACGCTATGCATTGGGCAAGAACAGTCCTCATTTTTAAAGTATGCAGTTTAGATTTTCTGTTAAGCTATTATGTAGATTTTTATTAAGCTAGTATGCAGATTTCTGTTAAGCATTAGTGCAGATTTTAGTTAAGCTTAATATGCATATTTCTGTTTAAACTTGTATGCAGATTTTGTTTAATCATTGCAGTGTTAGAGTTTGGTTAAACATTTCAGTTTTGTAAGAAGCATTCTTTTATAAGAAAAGTATAAGAAAGATAAAGAAAAGAAAGAAAAGGCCGAGGCCTTAAGTAGATCCCAAAGTCAAGACTTTAGGGATTTTGGCACACAAGGTGCCTATTAAAATGCCGAGGCATTCAAAGAAGAAGTAATTAAGATTATAAGTATTTTACTTTTAAGAAGAGGCTAGTACCCGACTTCCGAGGTTGTCGTTAAACAAATCCAGGTGTCCAATTCCGAGGTCTTGGCCCTGGTAGACCGAGGTCTGCTCTTTTAGGATTGGTGACTCGCTACTCCAACCTATCAGGGAACGCGCATAAGATGGTACTACGCCTGGGCCCAAGAAGAAGTTGATTATTATTTTGAAGTATTATAAGTATAAGCTTTTGAACTAATAAAACAATGTGTTTACAAAAGTTTACAAGTATTAAAGAATAAGTTTTAAATAAGTGAAATAAAAGAATAAGTTTTAAGTAAGTGAAAGAAAAGAATAAGTGTTTAAGTAAGTTTAATAAGAATCAGAAAGTGTTTAGCCTTTCAGTATGTTTCTTTACTGTTAGAAGAGCATGAGTTAGCTTACTGTTATTTGCTATTTATGAGCATGAGTAGCTTTACATGTTAGCATTCAGTTTTAGCATGTTTTTATTTATATACATGCATATCGAGTTTTTGTGAGTTAGATAGCGCTTACTAAGCAAATTTTGCTTATAGACTACACTTCCTCTTACTGCAGATACAGGAAAGGAAAAGATATAGAAAGGAAGGCGACAAGGAGGTGTTCGAGGGATGTGTGATGCCAGGACTATGGAAGCCTTGGGACTTAGTCTAAGAATTTATTAAGATTGCCATTTATTAAGAATGTATTAGATGAGTCATTTAGTCTTCCGCTGTTAGTTAACTGTATGTTTTTATTTTGTTTCCGCTACCGATTACTTGCATGATTTGATTTCATTAAACTGCGTGGTGATGTTATTCCTTTTGTGTGTTTGATATGTGTTCCAGCCGCCTGTGGCTATGTATATTATGTTATGTATGATAGTTTAAGGTCACCGGTACAGGGGAGACTCTGTCGAAATTTTTCGGTAGGGTTTCCATGTGATTTTTAATCATACCGGTTAAGTAGAGTTAGTAGTTAAGTAACGGTCATCCTTAGAGTGTAGTAGTAGTAAGAAGGGTGGTCGTTACAGTTGGTATCAGAGCAGTTCCCATTCTCCAGCATCACACATCAGCACCATCCTTGCCGTTTTCAAGTAAGAAAGTATTTAATTTTCTTTTATGCTTTCTTCATTATTTGCAGTATAGAGTATCTGCTTATATGTGCTTAGGAAAGAAGAAAATTCATGTTTTAATTTTCTATGTTTTGATACATATGCTTAGAAAGAATAGAGACAATTTTAGTTTTGTTTCTCTTATATTCATATATACATAAGTATGTTTAGAAAGGATAGAGAAGATACCAAGTTTTTCAAAGACCACTAATGGGTACGATGCGAGATAAATGATAGAGGACCGAGAAGTTAAGAGACTAAGGAACAAAGAGTATCATTAGTGGGAGTCATTTAGAACCAGAAGCATGAGGAAGTTACTTAGGAGCGTGAGCATAGTATGAGAAAGAAATATTCGAAATTATTCTAAGTTCGAGGACGAACTTTTTATAAGGTAGGGAGAATTGTAACACCCCAAATTTCATGATTTGGAGTCCTAAAAGACCTTATTAAAATATAGAAATGCTTTAGAAAAATTCTAGAGATTTTTAGGAATTTATAGAATATTTTTATGTAATTTTTGGAGGTCGTTTGATATTTTTACTAAACGAAAGAAGGTTCGACAAAAAAATATCCAAGCTGAGGCTTGAACCGGCAACCCCTGACCTGAGCAAAACCCAACCAACCAACTGGGCTAGTAGTTATTAATTAATCTAATAAAGGAAGAATTTTATTTAAGTAATAGAAGTTAATAGCAAGAAATAATAGGAAGAAAATGTTGCAACCGGGATTCGAAACCACGAGCTTCGCCTTAAGCCGAACGCAGCCAACCAACTGATCCAGCGATCGTTTCTTATTAAAGGAGGAGAAGAATTCCATTTAAGCAGAAGTTGGGACATTTAAAATAAATTGGAAAAACGGTTCGCGGCTGAGGGATTCGAAACCCAGACCTGTGATTTGGTCGAAACCTGGCTAACCAGGTGATCCAGCCATCGGTTCTGCTTAGAAAAGGTAGGAAAATTATTTAACCGATTATAAAGAGGGATAAGTTGAGGTGGTAAATTGCCAAACCGAAAACCCTTTCCCCTCTCCTTTCCTCTCCCGATCACGAGCGACGGCGACTCCCTCTCGGGCGAAGACGCAGCAGGGGACCTAGGGCTTGGTCTCCGGCGCCGGCGAAGGGTTGTTTCCGACCGATCTTCACCCGTGTGTGGCCACTCCGACGAGGGGAGCTTGGAAACACAAAGAGGTTGCCGAGAATTGAAGCTCCTCCGAAGCCCTAGTTGCCTCCTTTCGGCTGTGAGTCCAAGAACACGAAGGTAAGTCGCTACTCACCTGCAGTAGGATAGTTCCGGATTTCGATTCGTTTTGGTGTTCTTTTCCTTTTGTTTCGAATTTTTTGTGAAGAATGTGGTTTAGGGCTTACTGCCGTGAGATGTTAAGGAAGAGGGAAAGAGATTTTGTTTGGATGTTTTCTTGTTTTCCTTGAATTCGCAGCATGTTGTAAGATTTGTTGGTTGTGACTTGATGAGAATGTCCGGGTTGAAGGGAAGCTTGCAATCTTGTGTTTTTCTTTTATTGCCGTGGCACATAGCATGTAGAACAAGTATGGTCTTGAGGTTACAATAGCAATTTTCATTAGATTTATTGGTTGTGACTTGATGAGAATGTCCGGGTTGAAGGGAAGCTTGCAATCTTGTGTTTTTCTTTTGTTGCCGTGGCACATAGCAGGAGGAACAATTACCACAGTGCAGTTTTGATTTGTTATCAATTCATTGGTATGTTGTTAGCCATTTTATCACTTATTCCCTAACCGCAGCTTTAGCTTTCGTTTAAGTTGTGTAGATTAGCAATGAAAAGATTGTGTTCAGTGCTGGCTTTATAGATTCAGTGCAATGTGGATTAGATTGTTGTTAGACCCTTTTCAACCATGCTCAGTACTGATGCTTTCTTAATTAGTTGGAACAACCTTGCCTTAAGCTTGCTAGTTAGATCTTTTTACGCTATGCATTGGGCAAGAACAGTCCTCATTTTTAAAGTATGCAGTTTAGATTTTCTGTTAAGCTATTATGTAGATTTTTATTAAGCTAGTATGCAGATTTCTGTTAAGCATTAGTGCAGATTTTAGTTAAGCTTAATATGCATATTTCTGTTTAAACTTGTATGCAGATTTTGTTTAATCATTGCAGTGTTAGAGTTTGGTTAAACATTTCAGTTTTGTAAGAAGCATTCTTTTATAAGAAAAGTATAAGAAAGATAAAGAAAAGAAAGAAAAGGCCGAGGCCTTAAGTAGATCCCAAAGTCAAGACTTTAGGGATTTTTGGCACACAAGGTGCCTATTAAAATGCCAAGGCATTTAAAGAAGAAGTAATTAAGATTATAAGTATTTTACTTTTAAGAAGAGGCTAGTACCCGACTTCCGAGGTTGTCGTTAAACAAATCCAGGTGTCCAATTCCGAGGTCTTGGCCCTGGTAGACCGAGGTCTGCTCTTTTAGGATTGGTGGCTCGCTACCCCAACCTATCAGGGAACGCGCATAAGATGGTACTACGCCTGGGCCCAAGAAGAAGTTGATTATTATTTTGAAGTATTATAAGTATAAGCTTTTGAACTAATAAAACAATGTGTTTACAAAAGTTTACAAGTATTAAAGAATAAGTTTTAAATAAGTGAAATAAAAGAATAAGTTTTAAATAAGTGAAATAAAGAATAAGTTTTTAAGTAAGTTCAATAAGAATCGAAAGTGTTTAGAATTCAGTAAATTAATTACTAATAGAAGAGCATGAGTAGCTTTACATGTTTAGCACTTCAGTATGTTTCTTTATTTACTAGTAGATGAGCATGAGTAGCTTTCCTTTTAGCATTCAGTATATTTACATGCATATCGAGTTTTTGTGAGTTCGATAGCGCTTACTAAGCAAATTTTGCTTATAGACTACACTTCCTCTTACTGCAGATACAGGAAAGGAAAAGATATAGAAAGGAAGGCGACAAGGAGGTGTTCGAGGGATGTGTGATGCCAGGACTATGGAAGCCTTGGGACTTAGTCTAAGAATTTATTAAGATTGCCATTTATTAAGAATGTATTAGATGAGTCGTTTGGTCTGCCGCTGTTAGGTAACTGTATGTTTATTTTGTTTCCGCCATTCATTACTTGCATGATTTGATTTCATTAAACTGCGTGGTGATGTTATTCCTTTTGTGTGTTTGATATGTGTTCCAGCCGCCTGTGGCTATGTATATTATGTTATGTATGATAGTTTAAGGTCACCGGTACAGGGGAGACTCTGTCAAAATTTTTCGGTAGAGTTTCCATGTGATTTTTAATCATACCGGTTAAGTAGAGTTAGTAGTTAAGTAACGGTCATCCTTAGAGTGTAGTAGTAGTAAGAAGGGTGGTCGTTACATCCAATGACAATCAAGTCAGAAGATCAGATTTCATCAAGTCGTTGGTAACAACTTGTATTTCATATCTGTAAAGTTTCACGCTTCTATTATTCTTTTGTAAATCTTTCCAAACTGATAGTGAATTTCCCAATGAAAACGATCAATGACTGCGGGCCTTGGAGTAGGTGTCGCCATAGGCTTCGAACCGAGTAAAAGAACATTGGGCTGATGAAAGCGTATATTAAAGTACACGAGAAGGACCGGAGATTATATGCTAATTTACCAAGCAGACGATTTGCTTCCATGGGTTACACGATTCGATTTCTAATTAGATAGGGACAACACAGTAAGTCTACATCGGGCTATGTGTTTACTTGGGAGGTGGAGTCATGGAGGAGTGTTAAGCGAAATGTGTTTCGGACTCAACCATGGAAGGCGAGTATGTAGCAACCTCTGAGGCTAAAGAAGCAGTATGGCTCAGAACTTTCTAATGGACTTAGATGTGATTCTGGTTTGCCCAAAATCATCACAATTTATTGTGATAATAGCATGCAGTTGCAAACTCAAGGAACCACGAGCCCATAAGACAAGTAAACATATAGAGCGCAAGTACCACCGATACGAGATTGTGAAGCGAGGAGAAGTTGTCATAGCCAAGATTGCATCAGCAGATAACCTGGCAGATCCTTTCACTAAGGCCCTTCCAACAAAAGCTTTCGATCCGCATGTGGAGGGAATGGGAATCAGATGTATGGCAGAAGATATGGCAGCTTAGTCGTTAGTATAAGTGGGAGATTGTTAGAGTGTATACTGAAAGCCTAAGCTTTTGTAAACATTTATTTTGAATAAAGAATCATATTTGGTCAAATTGTCTACATTTAGTTGTAGTTGTTCAATTAATTTATATTGTAGATAGCATAGTATGTCGTGCCACATATAGAAGATGATGTTATTAATACCTTATAAATTATAAACAGTAGCTCACGACCAAAATGGAAAGGAACAAACCATTGGAAGGTCGTAGTGTAATTAGAAATTAGTTTATCTTGACTATATAATTACACTAGTACACTTAGAGTGTATTGAGTAGGATCATTTGAAGTCGTTTCTTTTATACTGACTTTATAAAGGAACAAATACCTCGGTTATTATGGAAGTGTGTGCTCTTAATCCTAATATAATAACAAGCACATATATTTGATATTTATTTCTTTAATTTATCAATGGGTGAGATTTAGTTCGATGAATCAATAAGCCCGATAAATTGGGAAATGATATCACTTATAGTGTGTGTTGTTAATTATAGAAGGAAATTGTGTCCTAGTAATCTAGGTTGATAATGTCCCCAAGATGAGCTCATAAAGATTGTTATGTTAAACCTTGTAGGTGGACTTAGTCCGATATGACGATAAGGTTGAGTGGTACTATTCTTGGATTAAGATATTAATTAAATGAGTTGTCAGTAACTCACTTAATTAGTGGGCATTCGACATCTTAAACACAGGGAGACTAACACACTCATAATAAGAAGGAGCCCAAAAATGTAATTTGGGATTGGTGCGGTAGTTCAATAATAGTTCTCTAGTGGAATGAATTATTATTGATAAAATTAAGTTGTGTGTTTGGGGCGAACACAGGATGCTTATTTTTATCGGGAGAACAAAACCAATTCCTCCTCTCGGTCCCTATCGTAGCCTCTTATTTATAGAGTATTATACCCACTTATACCCACCTTCGTACCCATGATATAGGGACCGACCAAGCTAGCTTGTGGTTCAAGCTAGGATAGACCAAGCCTTGGTTCATGGGTGGCCGACCCTAGCTTGAACCCAAGCTTAGGTGGCGGCCCCCCATTAAATTAAAAAGAATTTTAATTTTAAAATTCTCTTATGTGAAATATATAATTTATTGGAGAGATTTAAAATTAAAATATCTCTTTTAAAAGGATCTACAAAAGATTAAAGAAAGATATTAGATCTCTTTCCTTATTTGTAGATTGGAAAGATATTTTATTTTTTCTTCTTTATAAATTATTCACATGTAGAAAAATTAAAATTATAGAAATTTCTTTTTATCTATCATGAAGGGATTGTAAAGAGAATTTTTTTTTTCAAATTTCCGAAGACAAATAAGTAATTTTTAATTGTTGATTGAAAATTATCTTATTTGCTCTCCATGAGGTGGCCGACCATATACAATTGATTAGGAAATTTTATTTAATTTTTCTTAATTAATTGTTATCAAGGAAAGTTAAGGAAATTTTATTGTAATTAAATTTCCTTATTTACCAAAGCTAAGGAATATAAAAGTGGAGGTTGGGGTGTCTTCATGAGACACAACCTCTATTATTCTCTCCCTCTTTTCCTTGGTGTTGTGGCCGGCCATCCTCTCTCCCTCTCCTCCTCTTTGTGGTGGCCGAAACCCTTCTTTGCTTGGAGCTCTTGTGGTGGCCGGATACTACTTGGAGAAGAAGAAGAAGGAGGAGAGAAAGCTTGCATCCCTTGGAGCTTAGTTGGTGGAAAAAGTTCTTCATCCTTGGATTTTGGTGCTTGGCCGAAACTTGAAGGAAGAAGAAGAAGGTGCTAGGTGGTCCTCATCTTGGAAGATCGTTGCCCACACAACGTCCGAGGTTAGAAGAGGAATACGGTAGAAGATCAAGAGGTCTTTCTAAAAGGTATAACTAGTATTTTTTCCTTTCTGCATCATACTAGTTATTTTTGGAAATAATACCAAATACAAGAGGCATACGATTCTAGTATTTCGAATTTGTTTTCTATGTTGTGTTCTTTTGTTTTTTCTTTTCCTTGTGATTTGATTGTTCTTTTCGGTTGACCTAAAGTTATTTAAGGAAATTAAATATTAACTTTCCTTAAAAGGATTTGTCTAGTCGGTGGTGGTTGTTCCCATATCCAAGAAGGTCATGTGCCTCGCCACGTTAGTACTGGGAGCCAATTTTGGAAACTAATATTTAATGAAATTAATAACCTAGGTGATTTGGATCGAACGTGTTAAGTTCCGCAGGAGATCCGAGTCTAAACCTAAAAGAACAAATAGATTAAACTTTGGATCAAAAGTGTTAAGTTCCACAGACGATCCAAGTTTAATTTAAAAGAACACATGGTAGCTATGAAAAGGTTCAGACCTTTGTACAAAATTTTTGTACAGTGGAACCATTAGGTTTTCCGAGTAGCAACCAACACATGGTTGGCTGGGCTACCTCACACTCCAGGCGCTCGAAGCCTGCTATATAAGGAGGATACGCCCTGGAGCAAAGAATCAATGAACAACAAGATCTTCCAACACTTGCTATGCCATGTTGTGCTCCTGTGACGCTGCGAAGCTCCTCCGACAACGCGCTTTTTTTCATTCCTTATTGTTGTCGGTATTTTTCCTTTAAAGCAATTGTAATTTCACTTGTAATATTTCGAATTGCTAGTGGATTGCCCAACGAAAGCACTCAACGAGTGCGGGCCTTAGAGTAGGAGTCGACCAAGGCTCCGAACCAAGTAAAAAATTACTTGTGTTAGCAGTGTTCCAATTCGTACTCAATCTTCTTTACGATATTTTTTTATATTGATATTCACCCCCTCCCCTCTATCGACTTTCACGATCCAACACGGCTACCTAGGATCAGGTCCTCCAGACCTATTGAATCCACCTGGCTTCTACGATATACCGAGATTTCCCTTTACTAGCCTACAACTATGACTTCTCATGCCTAACCGCAGTTAGAACTAGTCACTTGGTTGACTTCTCACCCTTGCCTAGCCATGACTAAGACTTCCCATGATCAAACTCTATTAAACATACTTAAATATATTTGTTGGACATTAAAACCTTGGAGGTCGATTGCACCAACAAGTTATAATCAATATTATGCAAAATATGAAATACAAATTAATATTTCTGAAATACAACAAACTACTAGTAGTAATTTAAAACTTACAAAAGCACAACTTTTATTAAAAGAACGGACAAAACGTCTACAAGGATCCTCAAGTTCCACACAAGAACTTGAGAATTATTTTATGACTTTTTTTTTATTTTAATAAAGCAGATAGTGAAAATTTCGATATCTTAAAGTAGTGGTCACAGAAGACTCAAAGCTTTCCCGTCCTCTCCATGATCACCAAAGAAACTTTAGCTTATCCAATGTCAACTGTTGCTGTGAAGCAGACGTTCAGTGTCGATGACAACATATTAGATGAACGATGATTAACTTTGTCTCCTGACACATTAGAAGCCCAAGCATTACTGGACGATTGGACTAGAGCGGAGAAAAGAATCCAAGGAATACAATTTTCAGATGACGAAATTGAAGATTTTGATACTGAAGTAATAAATACGATAGGAACGGGAAATGGAAGTGAGTGACAATGCAAAAAAATAAAAATGTAAAAGAGCTACGTGTGCTTTAATTCCCCTAAGGGGATACGTAGGCAACTTAAATATGTGCAAGCCCTGTTTTCTAATAAATTTTAATTTGTAATTTATAATTTATAATTTATAATTTATATTTTTTAATTTTTTTAACATAATAATCTTGAACCGTGACAAACTGTGACGAACCGTGAACCGGCAGTTCCAAACTGTGGACCGTAACCATCTTGGCCGGTTAATGTTAAGGGTCGACCTGCTTAGAACCGTCGAACCGACGGTTCCGAACCGTGGTCAGGTCTATACATATGAGTCATATTTTCATAAAATTTAATTCCAAAATAATATTCCAAATGCACATGACCTTATCATGTCTCTCACACTCTCTCGTTGACATTAAGACATAATAATAATTATCGTATGAGCTAACGAGAAGTGGAAATGGAGGAGAAGTCAAGAAGAGAAAACTACCATCCTCCATAATTTTTTGGAAAAAAGAAAATTTTATTTAATAACCCTCGAACAATAAAATACATGTTTACATAGAATTTAACCTTAAAACCCAAATAAAGGAAATAAATCATAATATATGAATTACAGTTCCTAAATAGTAAAGTAAAAAAAAATCTAAAATAAAAAAATATAATTATTAAAATATTAATAATAATAATAAAAATCTTCGGATACTCCTGCCACATACTTCTTCCTACTATTATAAACGCAACACCATCATGAACAAGACCTAAAATAAGTAATAAAGAATACCGTTAGACTTCTTACAATTTCATAAACTCATGAGACCTGAAATAGGTCCAATCGGGCCTGTCTAGGTCGATCAATGGATTTTGGTCAAAATCCACTGATAAACTTAGATATGTCTGATTAAATCTATTTCAAGTCCTGTGGGTTTCTGAGACTGCAAGAAGTTAATGGTATTCTTCATTACTTATTTTGGTCTCACTGGAAGTGTTATAATATCATGCTAATTTTTATCTAGAATGTAGTCCTAGTCTCTAGGAAATCAAACTCATGTCGAGCTTGATCTGAATCAGACCAGGCTAAAGGATCTAAATTAGCACTACCACGAGCCTGATCTGATTCAGATTAGGCTTAAGGCTTAATTTCCAAAAAACTAGGACCACATTCTAGCTGAAAGTTAGCATAACATTATAGCACCTCTAGAGAGTCCAAAAATAAGTAATGGAAGATATCATTGGACTCCTTGCAGCCTCAGAAATTGATAAGAACTGAAATGAGTCGAATGAAACCTGTTTAGGTCCATCAGTGGATTTCGGTTAAAAATCACTCATCTTAATCCCTTGGCGATTAGCTAGAAAGGAGTGAATAGTCTGCACAATAAAAACTAATAAAACCCCTTCTCGAACTTTATAGCTTTATTAGTCTAACATTTGCATAAAAGAAATAAGAGACTATAAAACAAGAAGCACAAAAGAGTTACTTGGCTTGCAATCAGAGGATTGCTAATCCAAAGAAGTTGAAGCTCACTAAACAATCTCCTTCAGGCGGAGAAGCCTCTTACAGCAATTGAAGCACTCAGTTACAGAATAAAATTAAAGAGGAATCAATTACAAGTATTTTTTTGACCTTCTGGGGGGTTGTATTTATAGCCCTTGCCAGGGCGCTTGCAAGGGTTCTAGGCACCTGGAGAGAGATAGAATTTTATCCCCATCGCAACAAATCACGCCACGTTACAAAATGATGAAGTTTTGATTCCAGGCGCCTGTACTAGTAAAGTCAACTTTTTGATTGACTTTTTGGTGTACGTCTTCCGCTCCGGTTCCGCTCGCTTGGGTTCGGGTCTTCTGCTCTGGTTCCACCCACTTGGGTGATTTCGACCATCCAGAATAGGGTTCTCCTGAACCCATTTTCGAGCCTTCTCGAGCAACCTTCCACTCCGGCTTCTCGTCCCTCGAAAATATCGCGCGCCTCCTTCTCGTCCGCCCCGCGTACTCTTCCGCAGCACCTTGCCCCTCGGACGCACTGAGCCCATCAGCTCTCTCCCATGCCATCCTTCTCGCTAGTTGCGTCTTTCACTCGAATTCCTGTGCTCCTAAGTTCCTGCACTCTTAGACACAAGGGTTAAATCATAACAGGACTTAACCTGACTTGGTTGATCACATCAAAACTACCTTGGGGGTAATATCAACTCATGGACCTAGACAGGTTGATTAGATCCATTTCACTATGAGTTTCTAAGGCTGTAAGGAGTCTAAGAGTGTCCTCAATTGCTTATTTCGGTCTTTCCGAAGGTATTGCAATATTACGCTAACTTTTAGCTAGAACATGGCCCTAGTGTCTGAGAAATCAGTTCCACAGTGGGCCTGATCTAAATTAGATCAGACCCGGAGGATATAAATGAGTACTTCCACAGGTCTGGTTTGATTCAAATCAGACTCAACATGAGTTTTTTTTCTTAGATACTAGGACCATATTTTAGTTGAAAGTAACATAACATTGTATTACTTCCGAAAAGACCAAAATAAGTAATAGAAGATATCGCTGGACTCCTTGCAACCTTAGAAATTCATAGGATTTGAAATATGTCTAATAAGACTTGTCTAGATTCATGAGTAGATTTTAATCGAAATTCACTATTGACCTAGACAATTCTGATTGAAACTATTTTAGGTGTTGTGGATTTTTGAATTTGTAAAGAATTTAACAATTTTCTTCATTATTTATTTGAGGTCTATTCATGATAACATTACATTTATAATAAACAAAGAAGTATGATAATTACGGAGTTCAATGTCATATAACGGAAAGAGAGGAGTGAGAAACATAAGGTCATGTGCATCAGAACAATAAAAATTAATTTTGAATTAGATTTTTAAAAAATATGATTCCGATGCATTGAAGATTGACATGTTTAAAATTAATAGGGGTGAGAGGGAAAGGTCAATCCAAATCATTTTTAAAAAATTTCAAATAAGCAAGCCTCTTTTTTGTGAATTCGAGAAGATTAAAACTCCTAAATTATATTTCATTTAAAAAAAATATTTTAAAATATCGGAAGCCTCTTACAAACTAAATTTTTGTTGCTACATAAATTACAAAAAACTAATGAAACGATGAATCCCTGCGTGATCTTGGAGAAGAAGTGTACTTTTTTTTTTATATATATACCGCGGACAAACAGATGGAGACAAAGTGGCCAACACCCTTCTTGTCTCTATCTCCTTCCGACATCTCCTAAATTAACACCTTCCTCTTACTTTCTTTTGATTTCCTTGTTTTTTTATTGCTTAATCACAAAGCGTCAGAGTTTGAGATGTTATGCAAAATAATTGGCCAAAGTTTAATTTGGACGAAGGATGTCGTATATATCTTGGGAATGTTGCGTTAACAGTGGCACCTTCAGCTACTGCTTCCTGCTTCCTTCTTCCTTCTTCCTTCCATGGATGTTTTCTTTTCCTTCCCAAACCATTCCCAAAGGCTCCTTCCTTAGTTACTCTGCTTTTCCTCTTTTTTGTCTCTCGCTTTTTCTCTCGATGACGGCTCCCAACATTGAGATGATTGCGGCTTTGCTTCGGAGCTGCACGGTGGGGAGGGAGCGAGGTCTACGTTCTCCGGCGACGCATCTCGTCGGCGGAAGCCCAGAAAGCGTCTCCGTGGAGCTCAACTCGGAGACGGCGCTGCCTTTCCACTGGGAGCAGTGTCTCGACATGCAGGTAGACGTCCCCACCTCCTTAAATGCATTCCTTCTTTTCGTCAATCATTGATTATAAATGGACCGAATCCGTCTCCAAAATCGTGTTTTGGAACCATTTCCGGCGTCAAAATCGTTCCTTTTGTGCATTATGGCAGACAGGGGAAGTCTACTACTTCAACCGGGAGACCGGAACCAGGACGAGCAAAGACCCCCGAGCCGCCGCCGCCTACTCGTCGAGCTATCATTCTGAGGAAGACGTCTCCTCGTCCTCCGACGACAGCTTCTCCGGCGTCGCCAGCGGCGGCAGCAGCAGCAGAAACGACAACGAGGACAGCAGCGACAGCACCGCCAACTCCTGTCTCACCTCCATCTCCTCCTCCTCCCCTTCCCGGGCGACCGCCGCCGAGCCTCTCGTCTCCGCCGGATGTCGGTCCTGCTTCATGTACTTCATGGTCCCCAAGAGCGACGACTCCTGCCCCAAGTGCAGCGGCCGCCTCCTCAAGCTCGGCCGCCACGGCAACGTCTGAACCACTCACTTCTTCAAACTCCAGTCTCAATTCCTCTGTACTTTGGATCGATCCAACGAGAAAAAAAGATCCAACTTTTATTCCGTGTTTCTCCAAATTAAACTGATTTCTGCAACATCTTATGCTTCTTGGAATTCTTTAGAACTTAAAGTCTTAGTTTCATCCTTCTGCGATCACGTCCATCACCTTTCTGAGATCACCACCACGCTCGGTCTGCTCGCAACGACTGCCACTGTTTCTCCTTCAATTACTTTCTTGCGTTAACAGTTACGCAGAACACATTGAATTGCTGCTGCCTGAGGGCAATTAATCGACCAGCAATGGAATTTTTGAAGTCGAGTGGAAGAAGAGGAGGGAATAAAGTGGAATGGTAAAGTTTAAGTGTCTCAGACAAGAACCTCGCCTCGGGCTGGCTGGCAGAAAGGAATCTACACAGAGCGCAGAAAGTAAACCCTCTTTCTTTCCCTCCTCCTGCACAGCAGAGGAAGAGGGAGAAAAGGTATCAGAAATCTACCACATTGTTCCCTTAAACCAATGATCCAGCGGTCTTTACCTCGAGAAACAGAACCACCCATGCGTATACTATTCACTTATCAAACACATTTTATATATATATATATATTAAAAATTTATACAGCAGCAGCAGCAGCAGCAGTGGCTGTAGTTGCGCAAGTTTTCACCAAACCTTACACTATCCGTGGAGAGTTAGTCAGTTAATCATCAAGTTCTGGAGTAGATTGATGAACTCTTTCTTTAGAATGTGGTCATTCCAAAATCCAAATCCAATGGAATGATCATTTGAAACAACTCCAAAATTGCGGTAGAACCAAAACTGTAACAGGATCATGTGCAGCTGTTATTTGTTGGCGATATGCGTAAGTAAACATGTAAGACTGAGTGTGAACAGTCGCTGCAAAAATTCCTTTTGTTTTTGTCCTCCGCGCTCTCATCTGTCATTTTTGTTCTTTTGCTTCCTCTGTGAAATGGCAAAATTGAATTCCTGAAAGTTTTTAGATTCTGGAAACAAATGCTAACTAATAATGAGAAGTGAGAAGTGGCATGCTGTTCTTTGTCTTTGTCAATTCAAGGAAATGCAGCACAAACCAGCTGCAAATAAACTCATGCATATTCTATGGCTCGACTTACCTTTTTACAGCATAGAAATTAAGAATCAGAAGAAGGCTTGTTTTGCTAACTTTGCCCATTTTCTTTGGTGTTTGGGCTGAGGATTCTTCCATGTGCTCAAGCTTGACCTGTCACCATCTGAAACTTACTTTGCATGGCATGGAAAGCTACTGTGGATTATGAGCTTCACATGAGCAGGTTTTAAGTGATTGGAATTAATGAGAATTTGTTTAATCTTTTGGCATGCCAGTTTAAGTGACTTAAGATGATCGTTTCTTAAAGTCAAATAATATAATACATTTTTTGTTTTTTTCTTCAAGTATAGCACAATTTTTTTTTATCAAGATTAATTTGAACCTCCTTCCCTCCTCTGACTCATAATCAGTATTGCTGAGGAGGTCGCACGGATTGACACAAGTGGTACATATATATGTGTTTATTTCAATGGAGTTTGGGATGAATTTCTAACGGATATAAAATGACTTGTTAGGTGTCTGATCTTCCTAATATAAAGAGCCGCTGCATTAGGATAAAATGCCCATGTGATTTATATACATGTATCTTATCTTGGGGTCAGCGATACTGAGTCATTTGGGGTTAGCGATATCATCATTTGCTTCAGTATCGCTTGGGATAGGCCCCATGGGTTGACCCAGTTAGTACCTACGTGAGTGTGTGCTCTAATAGGTCATGAGGTTAATTCTTAGTTGGTGCAAAATGTTTTGTTAAGTGTCTGACCTACCCCATGCAAAGAGTCGTTGTTCTAGGACAACATGTCCCCTATAATTTATTTACCTGTATCTTGTCATGGGGTCGGTAATATTAGGCCGCTTGAGAAGAATGATATCACATTTTGCTCTAGTATTACTTAGGAAAGGACCCTCACGGATTGATGCAATTGGTATCTATATAGGTGGTTGCTCCAATAGGTCATGGGATAAATTTCTAATGGGTACAAAATGCCTTACTGGATGCCTAATCTCTCCCATATTAAGGGCCCCTGAGCCTGGGCAAGATGTCTCTCATGATTTACCTGTTTGTATCTTATCGTGGCACCAATAATACTAGGTTGCTTGGGGTGAACTGTTAGAGTGTATACTAAAAGCCTAGCTTTTTGTAAACATTTATTTTAAAATAAAGAATCACATTAGTCAAATGTCTACATTTATATGCTAAGTGTAGTTGTTCAATTAATTTATATTGTAAATAACATGGTGTGTAGTGTGACACATAGAAGATCATGTTATCAGTTCCTTATAAGTTATAAAAAGTAGCTCACAACTAAGATGGAAATGAACAAACCATTGCAATAATCGTAGTATAATTTGGTATTAGTTTATCTTAACTATAAAATTACACTAGTACACTCTGAGTGTATTGAGCAGAACCATTTGAGGTAGTTTCTTTTTATACTGACTATATAAAAGAACAATACTTCTGTTATTATGGAAGTGTGTACTCTTAATCATGATATAATAACAAGCACATATACTTAATACTTATTTCTTTAATTTATCAAATGGTATGATTTAGCTCGTTAAATCAATATACTCGATAAGTTGGGAAATGATATTATTTATATGGTGTGTTGTTGATTATAGAATGAAACTATGTCCTAGTAATCTAGGTTGATGATGTCCCCTTGAGAGGCTCATAAGGATTGTCATGTAAACCCTGCAGGTGGACTTAGTCCGACATGACGATAAGATTGAGAGTTACTACTCTTGGAGCTAAATATTAATTAAGTGAGTTGTCAGTAACTCATTTAATTAGTGGACATTCAATATCTTAAACACAGGGAGAATAACACACTCATGATAAGAAGGAGCCCATATAGTAATATGAGATTGGTGCGGTAGTACAATAATAACTCTTTAGTGGAATGAGATATTATTGATGAACTCGAGTTGGGTGTTCGGGGTGAACACGGGAAGCTCAAGTTCATCGGGAGACCAAAACCAATTCCTCCTCGCAGTCCTTGTCGTAGCATCTTATTTATAAAGTCTTATACCCACCTAAACCCACCTTCTTACCCATCCATAGGTGGCCGGCCAAGCCAAGCTTGGAGCCTAAGCAAGGGCCGACCAAGATAAGCCTTGGATGGATCAAGTGGTGGTCGGCCCTAGCTTGGAGCCCAAGCTTAGGTGGTTGGCCACAATAAAAATAAAAAGAATTTTATTTTAAAATCTTTCCTAATGTGGAAAACATGATTTTAAAAGAGAGTTTTAAAATTAAATTTTACCTTTTATAGTTTCTACAAAGGATTAAGAGAAATGTTTGATATCTTTCCTTATTTGTAGATTGAAAGGAAGATTTTAATTTTGGAGAAAACTTTCCTTATTGTAATCATCCACATGTTTTAATAGAGAGATTTTAATTTATAAAAGTTTCCTTTTATAACCAACCATGAAGGGAATTTTTAACAGAGAAATTTTTATTTTAAAAAATTCCGGAAACAAATTAGGAAGTTTTAATTTTGTGTTTAAAACTTTCCTATTTTGGAGGACTTGTAGGGGTCGGCCATTAAAAGAATAAAAGGAAATTTTAGTTAAATTTTCCTTTTGTTCATTGGCAAGGGAAAATAAGGAAGTTTTAATTATGTTTTAAAACTTGTCTTATTTGCCAAGACTAAGGAATATAAAAGAAAGAGTAGAGGTAGACCTGACCCCGGGCCGAGTCTAGCCCGAACCCGGCCTGGGCCCGTAACTGGGTCGAACCGGAACCGACACGGCAAGTTGCCGGACCGGTTCCGGTTCAGTTGATGCAAAACCGACGAACTGTCGGTTAACCTGCGGTTCAGCCCGCCGGTTCAGCCTCAACATTTTTTTTTTTAACGGCTTGAACCGCCGGTTAACTGGCGGTTCATAGCCGTTGGAACCGCCGATTAACCGGCGGTTCATAGCCGTTGGGGGTATTTTTTGGGTTATTTGTTTCAACGGTTAGGATCATTTGATCGTTTTTTGATCAATGTCTATGATTTAGTATCCGTTACTATCAAAACTCTATAAATAGAGAGCTCACTTCATCATTTTCAGACACATCTTCTCTACTCTTACTCTTAATCTCAATTTCGTATTCTCTACACGCTGTCGTTTCCAATTTTCAATTACAATGGAAGGAGGCCGCAGAGGTGCATCATCTCGAGCTCGGAAGGGAAAGCAAATAATGAATCAATAGGAGGAGGACCCCAACATTCAATCCACCGATGATGAGATCGAGCATCTTTCGAATCCGACACCCGGAACACAAGGAAGTACCGATGCAATTACTTCTAAGATTTGGGAACTTCCTCCTCTAAAGTCTTCTATTTTCACTAAACATTTTGAGAAGGTCACTCTTCCGTCGGAAGAAATGCATGCAAAATGTAAGCACTGCAATGCTTCCTACAAATTCCAAGCCGGTGGTGGCTATGGGTCGTTGAAACGACATGTAGAAATGAAGTACCTGACGGAATATGGACTCGACCGTTCTCAAACACAATTATCAAGATTTTCTTCAACTAGCGGTAGTACCGATTCCGGTTTATTTTTAAATTCGTATAATAAATTAAGAGAATCATTAGCTAAATTTGTTTCTGTAGAACATCTTTCTTTTAGTTTTGGATCTAATGCTCATTTGAAGATTTTTGTAAAGAATCTCTTACTCCATGTGCTAAACATGCTCCTAGGACTACACTTACTCGTACAATTAAAAAATTAGTAAAATAAGGAAAAAATAATTTAATTGATGAATTTAGTAAATTAGATAATAAAATTTATTTATGTTCCGATATTTGGAGTGATCATTGGCAAATACATTCGTATATGAGTGTGACTTGTCATTGGATTGATAACTCTTGGAACTTCCAAAAAAGATTGTTAGCTTATAGAGTTTTTTATGAATCACATATGCTCATAATATCGCACAATTATTATGTTTAATTTTAGAAGAATATGGCTTAACTCATAAAATATTTTCAATATCAGTAGATAATGCTAGTTCTAATACCGCTTGTATAGATGATCTAAAATTTGTTTGTCAACCTATTATTGGCAGTTTATTTTTTCATATTCGTTGTGTATGCCATGTTTTAAATTTATGTGTTCAAGATGGTTTAAAAATTTTAGAAAGTTATATTAAACCAATTAGAATTGTAATTTATTATTTATGACCTCATCCATCTATAATGAAATAATGGGATAGATTTTGTAAAATTAATGGAATGAGACCTAAAAAATTTACACGTGATGTACCAACACGTTGGAATTCAACATAGCAATTATTACAAGATTCATTTCAATATAAAGAATTATTATGTTCATTTTTTGCACAAAATACTAATACTAATATATATTTATTTTCACAATAATGGAATATTTGTAGTAGTATTTGTGAAATTTTAAAAGTATTTAATGATGCAACCGAACAACTTTTCGGTGTTTATTACCCACTGCTCAATTAGTTTTAGAAAATTTTTCTAATATAGTTTTAGTTTTAAATGAACATATTAATAATGAATCTTTATCTCCTTGCATCTTAGCTATGAAAACTAAATGGGAAAAATATTTTTATTTAATTCCTTAAATTTATTTAATTGCATTCGTTTTAGATCCTAGATTTAAATTAGAAGTTTTACAAGAAATGTTAACTTTATATTATGACACTTTAATTTCAATTAAAGATTTTTCTTCCCCTGATCCAGTTAATATTATATATAATGTTAGAATTTATTTATATGATATTTATAATCAATATTATACAAAATATAGAACACAAATTAATATTTCTGAAATACAACAAACTACTAGTAGTAATTTAAAACTTACATAAGCACAATTCTTATTAAAAGAACGGACAAAACATCCACGAGGATCCTCAAGTTCCACACAGGAACTTGAGAATTATTTTACGACTTCTTTTGATTTTAATGAAGCAGATAGCGAAAATTTTAATATCTTAAAGTGGTGGTCACAGAAGGCTCAAAGCTTTCCCGTTCTCTCCGTGATCGCCAAAGAAATATTAGCTTGTCCAGTGTCAACTGTTGCTGTGGAGCAGACGTTCAGTGCCGGCGGCAACATATTAGATGAACGACGATAAACTTTATGTCCCGACTCATTGGAAGCCCAAGTATTACTGAATGATTGGACCAGAGCGGAGAAAAGAATCCAAGAAATGCAACTTTCAGATGACGAAGTTGAAGATTTTGATACTGAAGAAACAAATACAACCAGAACAGGAAATGGAAATGAGTGAAAATGTAAAAGGATAAAAATGTAAAAAAACTACGTGGGCTTTGATTCTTCTAAAGGGATACGTAGACAACTTAAATAAGTGCAAGCCCTTTTTCCAATAAATTTTAATTTCTAATTTGTAATTTTTAATGTTTAATTTATAATTTATAATTTATAATTTTTTAATATAATAATCTTGAACTGTGGCGAACCGTGACGAACCGTGAACTGACGGTTCCAAACCGTAAACCGTAACCGTCTTGAGCGGTTAAGGTTAAGGGTCGACCTGTCTGTAACCGTCGAACCGTCGGTTCCAAACCGTGGTCAGGTCTAGGTAGAGGTGCCTCACCTCATAACAACAACACATCTATTATTCCTCTTTTCTAATTCCTTGGTGGTCGGCCCTCTCCTCTCTTCTTTCTCTCTTCTCCTTTTGTTGAGGCCGGTGGCACTTGGAGGGTTTGTTTCATCTTGGTGGCCGGTTGCTTGTGGAGAAGAAGAAGAGAAAGAAAGCTTCCTTTGAAGAATAGTTGGTGGTCAAAACTTGCAAGGAGAAGGAGGCTTGGGTGGATTCTCATCTTGGTAGATCGTCGTCCACACGATGTCCGAGATAAGAAGAGGAATACGACAGAAGATCGTGAGGTCTATAAGCTACAAAGAAAGGTATAACTAGTTGTCTTGTTCCGCATCATACTAGTTTTCTTTGTATGGATTTTGAAATACCAAACACAAGAGGCTAACGATTTTAGGTTTTGAATTTATAATTCGATTTTGTGTTTCTTTTGTTTTTCGATCTTGTGATTCGATTGTTCTTAATGGTTAAACATAGGGTTACTATAAGGAGATTAAATATTGAATTTCGTTGAAAGACTTTGTCTAGGAAGTGGTGGATGATCCCATACCCAAGAAGGCTTAGTGTCTCGCCATGTTTAACCTAGAAGTCGATCTCTGAAATAAATATTTAATTGAGTTTGTAACATGGGTGGATTTGGATTAATAATGTTAAGTATCGTTTGCGATTCAAGTCTAAACTTCTAAGAACAGATAAGTTGAATTTGGAATCAATAATGTTAAGTTCTGTTTGTGATTCCAAATTTAATTTCTAAAGAATACAATAGATTGTTAGGAATGGTTCGGGACTTGTACAAAAATTTTGTACAGGGGAACCAATACGATATTCTGAGTAGCAACCAACATGAACGATATCATTTTTTACTCCAGTATTGCTTAGAAGAGGGCCCCCATGGGTTGACGTAGTTGGTATCTGGATGGATGGTTGCTCCAATAGATTTTGGGGTCAATTCCCAACGGATACAAAATGCTTTGTTAGGTGTTTGGCCTCCCTATGTAAAAGGTCGTTGCGTTAGGACAAATGTTCACCATAATTTACCCCTTTCCATAGTGTGGAGTTCACCTTTTACTCCAGTTTTGCGTAGGAGAGGGAAGAATAGTCACACACGGATATAGTCGAGTTGGTACTTGAGTGATAAAATTGCCATATAGATGTAAGGTTCAAATCTTTTAGTGTTCATTCACTTAGGGAATAAGATCCTCCCACCTAAGAGATCGTTTGGTACCATTCTTTATCACCATTCCACAAGCCTTAGGATGGGTGATGAAAGGATATTTGGGATGAACGTTATCATCATTTTTCCACATAATATTGTGTAGGAGTGGGAACAAAAATCAATGATGATGTTGAGGCAAGCAATATAGTGGTTGGCAGTGTCGTAGTCAAGATTTTCAATGGAGGGCTGAATTTAATAAATTAAAAAATAATATAGCACAAAATGTATAATAAAAGTCATATATTAACTTCATATGATTTTACAATATCACTCTCCTAGATTTCATACTTTGAAAATGTTAAATAATAGCTTCATTATCAACGGTATCAAACATATCTCACTCGATATTATAGGTCCTGAGCGATCGACAAGAGGTGGGTGAATTATCCTGTAAAGAAAACTCACACCTTTCTCGAACTATTGGGCTTAAAAAATTACACACTTAACAAAAAGATAATAGAAATAAGAAGAGTATGGGACAAATAAATTTACTTGGTTTGTAATCAGAAGATTGCTACTCCAAGGAAAGTAGGCTCATTATGAAGATCTCTTTCTCGAACAAAACTTCGGATGCGGAGAAGCCTCATATACAAAAATAAAGCTCGGAAATGAAAAGAAGAATTAAATTCGAAGTACAAAAGTATGTTTTTTCAAATGAGGAGCACCAGAGCTCCTTTTATAGGCTCACTGGTCAAAGTGATTGTTTGCTAATGTAGTGCGGTCTAGGCACCCGGACCCTCTCCGGGCTCCCCCAGCTTGGCAAAACTCTACCTCCACGTAATGGATACGCAATGACCAAGTGATAAAATTTTATTCACTTCCAAGTGCCCGGACTGTTGTTGACGTGTACCCAAAAGTTGATCCGTAGTGACGAGGCACCCTTCAAGCACCTTGGTGGTCCAAGCACAAAGACCAGCTAGTCCAAACGCCCAGATCAGTCAACCTTGTGCTAACTGTTCGACGTCTTCTTCGATTGCTTGGGTGATCTCGGTCATCCATAATTAGGCTCACTCAAACCCATCTTCCTGCCTTCTCCTCGAGCAATCTTTTGCTAGGGCTTCTCGTCCCTCGGAAATGACATTCGATTTCTTCTCGTCCACCAGCATACTCTTTTACAGCACCTCGTCCCTCGGACGCATCGAGTCCGTCGACTCTTTCCCGTATCATCCTTCTCGCTAACTACGTCTTTTGCTCAACTTCTTATGCTCCTAAGTTTCTGTACACTTAGACACAAGGATCAAACACAACATGACCTAACTTGACTTGATTGATCATATTAA
This sequence comes from Zingiber officinale, assembly GCF_018446385.1. Taxonomy (NCBI): domain Eukaryota; kingdom Viridiplantae; phylum Streptophyta; class Magnoliopsida; order Zingiberales; family Zingiberaceae; genus Zingiber; species Zingiber officinale. Next base: position 31,687,993 of record NC_055987.1, read on the forward strand.
AACTAATACGGGGTACTTACAATCTCCCCTTGTTTAATGTGATCAACCCAAGTTAAGTTAAGATTAAACAAAACAAAAAACAGTAAAGTAATAGGAAAATAATTACAATTAATAAATATTTATGCAATGCAAGATTAAAAATGTACCTCCTCCTAGACTTACACCTTTCTCGAACTATTGAGCTTAAACAATTACACACTTAACAAAAGGATAATAGAAATAAGAAGAGTACGAGACAAATAAATTTATTTAGTTTGTAATCAGAAGATTGTCACTCAAAGGAAAGTATACTCATTATGAAGATCTCATTCTCGAACAAAACGTCGGAGGTGGAAAAGCCTCGTGTACAAAAATAAAGCTCGGAAATAAAAAAACAGAATGAAATTTGAAGTACAGAAGTGTGTTTTTTCAAATGAGGAGCACCAGGGTTCTTTTTATAGGTTCACTGCTCAAAGTGACTGTTTGCTGATGTGGCACGGTCCTGGTGTTCAAACCCTCTCCTAGAGCCCCCAGCATGGTAAAACTATATTTCCACGCAATAGCTACGTAATGACAAAGTAATAAAGTTTTATCCACTTTCGGGCGCTCAGACCCTCTCTGAGCACCCGGACCATTGCTGATGTGGACCCAAAAGTTGATTAGCAGCGATGATGCGCCTTTCGGGTACCCTGGTTGATCAACAGCTAGTCCGGACGCATGGATCAGTCAGCCTTGTACTGACTGTCCGACGCCTTCTATGGCCACTTGGGTGTCTAGAATCTGACTCACTAGAACCCATCTTCCAGCCTTCTTCTCAAGCAATCTTTTGCTCAGGCTTCTCGTCCCTCAGAAATGTTACACGTTTCCTTCTCGTCCACCAGCATACTCTTCGGCAACAACTTGTCCTTCAAACGCACCGAGCCCGTCGACTCTTTCCCGTGCCATCCTTCTCACTAGTCGCGTCTTTCGCTCAACTTCTTGTGCTCCTAAATTCCTACACACTTAGACACAAGGATCAAATACAATATGGCATAACTTGACTTGGTTGATCACGTCAAAATCAACACAAGGTACTTACAAATATATGGCATCAAACAATCATTTACCATATCATCTCCCAACCGATTACCTGATTACGTAGTGAGATTTTGATTATATTTATTGTTGAAAACACTCTCTTTACAGCTACAGTTGCAACAAGTAATATCAATGCTAACTTTAAAAGAATATATACCAAAGAATACAAACAATATTTCTTTAATTAAACCATTCTTTTAGCAAGCTAGCTAATCCCTATAATCTCCAAAAATTGAATGTTACTTCGTATATCAAAAATAAAATTATTAAGTTGGTGCTTGAAATACATTAACTCCATCAAGGAAAAATTAGATGGATAAAACTAACCAAATTGAAGTAATTTTATTGTATCATAAGCAAAGAATGAATTTGATGGATCAAGATAAGTCATACATAGCAACAACTTCGTGTTTGAAGTATGTTCGTCTTGTATTTTCTTAAAATACCTCAACATTGTTATTTCACCTAATTTATCATCAACATAATATTTTGAAAACATAATCACCTAATTTAATAACTATTTTTTCCAACAATTCAAAAATAAATAACAAATGAAATTAATAGAACTTACTTGAGAATTAATGATCCTTTTTTTCACACATATTGGTAGGGGTACTAAATCAAATGTTTACATTATAAAAATATGCTTTTCTTGTTATATAACTATCCAATTTTAATTCTTATCCTAATACATGTGGTTATTATAAGATGTCCGTGTGAATTATACGATGAGTCTATCCATGCAATAAATGATGTGATTCAATTGATTAAATTTTTGAATGATCATCAATGAAATTGATCACCTTCATATAACAAATCAAACATTAAATGCATGGAGCTAGTACCTCAATATCTATAAATACTTTATTAGCAAACAAAAATACATAAATATATAAAAATTGTTTTTTCAACACTTAAATCTGTAATCGAAAGAGATCAAGCAAGAAAATTTCATCTCAATAAAAAGGTGTTTACTATGGAGCGTCAGCGAAGTGATGACGACGGCGTTATTAGCAAATGACAGCAGTGCTAACAGAAATAGTTGTTGGTGCAATTTGCACTAAATGCACTAACGGTCTAACTCAAGTTTTGATAAATGATAAGTGAGGTAAGTTAGGTATTATCGTGATCTAATGTACTTACTGAGTGTGCAGGATTGACTAACCTGACGAGTCAAGAGAACCTGACATTAGGTAGAAAGTCCAATCGAGATGTACGAATTGGCGAAGTCTAGATGTGGGATTTTGGCAGGAGATTAGAATGTTAGATTCCTGATGGGAGGAAGTCCAAATGTCAATTATAGCAGGAAGACTTGGTGGGTTCGATTGGACACCGAGAGGACAACTTGACACTTGATAAGTGAAGGTAAGTCATTGGAGGAGAGTAACTAAGTGAGGGTGCGTCCTGGTTGAGGGGACAGTAGACGTTGGTCCAATTTAGGTCCATTTTGAAAACCTAAATTGAGACCCTGACTAGATCATGTTCTGGAGGACATGGTCTAAGTCATAAATTAATCATATTATTATTGTGTTAACTTTGTCTTGTAGGTTATTATCGGTTGTGTTGGACTAACACGTTTTGCAGGATAAAAGGATTAAAAATTATCTTGGGTGAATAGTACTCGAGGAGCCTTCCATGTGATGGAAGGCGCTTTCAGTACTGTTCATAAAAGACGTCTTCCATCGGATAAAATCTGACTTTGTTGGCAATAAGAATCAACACTTTTGGGATAAACTTTTATCTATGGAAGGCGCCTTCAACCACACTCTATAAACATGCTACTTGACCAAGCCTTCTTCACCAACTCTTCTACGAGTTTCTGGGCATCCGTTTGAAGTTTCGACCACTCTGATTTCCTGTTGTTGCTCTGCTACGATGTTGTTGCGTCCGACTACTTCTGAGGAGCTGTCCGACACCAAGCCTATGCCGATTATCATTGGTAGTGTTGGGTAACTAAATTCAGTTTTGTATTTAATTATAGTAAAAGGAAAAGTGTAGCATGTTACATTTATTCCTACTCTTTTTGTAATTGATCCCCTCTTCTAGCGGTTTCGGAAGAGGTTATTAATGGATTACCCATCGATAGGTCAGCGGGACTTAGATCTTAGAGTAAGAGTCGCCGAAAGCTCCAAAAATAAAACCGTTTGTGTTCTTGTACTTTTCTATTTCTATTTTTATTTCCGTTGCACTCATTTACTTACTTTGATTTTAAAAGAAAAGAAAAGTTTTTCAAAATCATGTGATCACCCTCCCCATGTGTGTCTCTATCCAACAACAACATTCGGCGACAATGACGTGTGTAGATAGTGACATGGGTAATAATGGCAGAAAGTATGATGAAGAATTTTGAGGGCAAAATAAAGGTTAGGAAAAGAATAACAAGGGGATTAGGGAAGGATGGAGTATATGAGATAGAGGAAAAAAGGAAAGGAGATTAAGATTAAGGGAGGATGAAGCATATGAGGTAGATAAAAAAGGAAAGGAGATTAGGAGAGAAAGAAAAAAAAAGGGAAGAGGAAAAAAACAAGTTAGGCCGGAAAAAAAACATTCAATGGGGGAGATGAAGGGGAAAAAAATCGGAAATATGGGAGAGACAAAAAATGGTTTGGCTGATTTTAATTCACTGTTTTGTAAAAAAAAGTCCAAAATTTTTTAGAATTTATTATTAAGTCCTTTTTATTTTTTTTTCAATGTAGGACTCGAAAACTTTTGTTATCTATAGGTTGATAATGATAGAAAGAGAAAAAATTTATGATATACACGGAGAAGAGTCTTCTTCGTGGAGAGAAAGAAATGAGATATAATAGTCGAATACGTATGTATTTTCAAGATAAAAGCAAGTATGGGGAAGGAGATCGCTTTAGGCAAAAATGAGCATGGCTGATTTTTAGGGGCAATGATGTTCAACTTAATTGATCTAGTTGATGTTAATATTGTAATGGAGATTATAAAAAAATGATTAATTAGGTTGGGTAACGTCGCTCACGGACAACATAGGAGTCCAACATTTTTTAGTTGCGTGCTTCATTTGAAAGAAAAATTCCTATAAATTTGTCATACCTGGGACTCGAACCACGGATAACTGAGTGACAATTTGGATTACCCTGCCGCTGTACCATAATCCCGGGGTTGTAATGGAGATAAAAAAGAAGAAAGGGTTAATAGTTAAATTGACAATTCATTTTACCCCGCATAGACTGAAGAATAGTTTTTAAGTGCGTTAATATTCTAAACATTGTCTTAAGAAAAATAATGGAATATTGACATACGTTAAATTTTAATATGAAACCTAAATGTGATGTTAGATTTGATAAAAATAAAAGGTTATGATATTTATGATAAATTTATGTATTAATTAATCCTCCTAGATTTACACTACTACATTAGCATATATAAACTACTTAAAGCTTTCTAAAACATCATAGTGCATAAATAAACACACAAATTGATTTCAAAATTAACTTTTACGTAAAGGCGTCCGGAGGTTTTTAAAGAGATTTATAAAACAAAAAAATTGAAGAAAAAACTCTTTATTCTTAAACTATTTTTAGGAGGTGGTGAGGGAAGGGAAAGAAAATGCAACAAGGAAAGGGAAACTTTAAATATTATTTGGTGAGAGAATACAGGAAAGGTATTAGGTAAGGAAGGGAAAGTGAAGGAAAAGTAAAAGATTTTTTTTTAATTTTATCTTAATTTGTAAATAGTTTCATTTTTCCAATTTTCAATTGTGCCAATCCTAACTATTGGAATTCTCATTATCAACGTTCTCTTTTAGTTTTTTTTATTTGTGGTTTCCAAAATTTTTTTTTTTCATTATTTCTCATTTAATTATTTTGTTATTGATGAAGAAGTCATTATTTTCATAATTCTCTTATGGGTAGTATAAAAGAATTATCATTATTTTTATTTAAAAAATAATTAATTTAAATGATAATATAAATATTAATATTATAAAAAATGCCTAATTTATATATTTAATTTTTATTTTCCTCCCATTTCTTCCAAATAATATAACATATGCTATATTAATGAACTAATTTGTATAATTATATCTACTTCCCCTTCCTCCTTTCTTTTCCATTAATGAGTCCTTGGACTATGATACTATGGTAAGATATTTAAGTTCTCACTCAGGTATCCACGATTCGATCTCCAATTATGATATATTTGTAGAAATTTTTTCTCTAAATGAAGTGCAACCAACGGATGTTGAGCTTTTGATTACCCGCCACGCGCACATGTTTTCTGATTTACTCCGATAGTCGGTGGAAAAATTTCATATGACCTAGTCGATTGCCTCCAGGACTAGTCAATAAGACTAACTGGAGTTTATTATTTTTTTTCTTTTTTTATTAATAAACTTTCCCTCACACCACCCAAACAAAAGCTAAGATTTAGGGAGAATTTCAAGTATATAAAATTTGAGGATTATAGTTTACGAACAAAATTAAAATTTCAAATATTCTTTTCGATCGCAAAAGAATAATATGAATGAGCAATAATTAATGATGGAAAAAAATTAATAATACAGGGTCACAAAAAATATACAGAGATTTTTTTTTATATAGGGGAGAGAAGAGTAGATTTTATATTTTTAAGGTGACATTGCGATGATAACTGTAACATGTTTGATGTTTCAAAAAGTTCACATTCTAAACGTGTGGGCTAGAATTTGTTGATTCTCTTAATACATTAGATGGGATACATGTCCAACGACTCATTTGTGATATTTAAAACATCTTCGTTATATTGTGAATCTTTTGGTTAAACCCCTGAAGAATTAGAAGACTTGGTATACTATAATGTGTGATTTGATCAAAATCTACGTTTTCCCAGTCGGATTCAGACTGAAGTTTTACAATCGGATTGAGCTGCCCTCAGCTCTGACATGCATTTTTCAAGTAGAAGTAACCTGCAACTCAAAATTATAGAGGTAAACAATACTTCCAAATAAAAGGTGAATTAATTCATGGGCGATATTTTTTCTAACAAACGGGGTGTCTCGTCTTCAGGTCTGAGAAATAATAATACCTCGTCCAGCACACAGCACAGCCAGCAACAAAAGGCCAAGAAACTGCGACCCAACACAAAAAAAAAAAAGTAGTAATAGCAGGAATGATGGGCTTCGACCATACCGCAGAAAAGAAAAGACACTCCACGTGACAAGCTTATCCTGGAGAGATCCACCTTCCTACAATGCTGAATGCTTCTGCATGCCAAAGTAAAGTGAGCCCCAGACGACCACATAACAGGAGCTCATTGATGTAGTAAGAAGGCTGGCTACACATGTTCAATCACACAGTGAAGGCCTCCAACATCATTTTCAGTTTTTACCATGCCACGACAGCTTCATGATCTACCAACTGGAAGATTATCAGTAGAGAAAAGTAAAAAACATCGACCAATAGGTGGGAAGAAATAGGATAAATACCTGATAATACTTGGTGTTTGCACAATCTTATTCTGAATAGGCAAAGCCTCTAACAAAGGATGCATTTTTGTGAATTGCTAAGCGATTTAGATTTAACTGATACTGACAAATAGAGTTCTAAACATAAACAGTACAAACAACAAGTCACTTATGGAGAAAGCAAAATCTACAAGTGTTCGTCCTGCCTAACTTCAATCTACAAACACGATTAAGGTAGTGATGACGCTAGAGGCAATAGGAAAAGAAAAATATTACAATCATAACTAGATTACCTTATGGGCTACTACTAATACTCATGCTGAGAGTTGGAGAAATCTAAAATGTCCAGACAAAATCTGGTGCATCGTCCCTTGGCCCTGTCAGAGTTCGATACACATACATCTTTTCCACTCTGTGCATGTCACTAGGATTTTCCACCATCTCATCACTTTCTTCCCTCTCGTTTATGACTTCAACGTTTAATCTTGGCATCTTTGCAGCGAGTGCCTTGCAACCCCCTTGGGTAACATCACAAGATGACATCCAAAGGGATCGCATTGTTTCATACTTCCCTACATTCTCCAAAAGTGCAGCATCACCAAATGGACTGTCTCTGATTTCAAGCTTTTTAAGGTTCTTGCATCCATTGAGCACATAAACCATTCCTTTGTCACTTTCACCAGCAAATGCAATTGAAAGCATCTCAAGACGCGAAGCATACATGCCTATATACAAGAAAACCTTGTCAGTTAGAAGGCCTGATAATGATAGTCTCTTCAGATCTTTGCATGACTTCACAATTGCCCCAAAACCTTCATCCAATGGTTCGTTACTGATGGGATCTGGCTTTACAGGATCAAGAATACACAATCTGAACCGTGTGAAATGCGGGCAGTTCTTGGCAACTGTGATAAGTGCAGCATTTGTCATCTGGTGGCAGAAATACAGTAAAGAGTTCAACTTAGGGCAGCCTGAAGATATAGCAACAAGCCCTTCTTCAGTTACAGCAGCAATGCCAGTACCATATACGTCCGATGGAAATACCCTCAACTCCTGTAACTCTTTACAAGCACAGGCAACGGCTGCTAAGCCTTTGTCTCCAATTGAATCTAAAACCTGAGGATCAATCCAGCCAAATTAGATAAAACAACAAGGAAAACACAGAAACAACTAAAGAAGCAACATCAACTCACCCAGAGTTTTTGAAGTTTGAAACAGTGACGAATCATCTTTATTAGATCATTAACCTGGATTGCAGGGGCATAGCTTAAGTTAAGGACAGTAAGGCTTGAACAGATGGAATATATGGCCTGCAGGTAGCGAGGAGCAGCATCCCAGAAACCTGACAAATTCCTTATAGAATTGCATTTGTAGAAGGCATTTAATAGATTCTGATAAGCTTCGGTGCGGTGGTCAGCTGTGAAAGAACCAGTTCCAAGTTCCACCAAATTGGGGGCTCGGGCAAGTATCTTGATAAGTGACTCAATAGATATTGCTCGATTAAGCTTCAAGCACCTGAGGTTCTGGCACCTAGCAACAAGTCGCTCAAGGGCACTTGTATTCACCTCTCCTTTTAGACATGCGAAGTTTAGAGATACCAAGGAAGTACAGGAATCAGGGAAACAACTTAGCCACTGCCGGCCATGATCTTCCACTTCATTTTCCTGTAAATCTAACTCCCTAAGACCCCTAGTAACAGAAAGCAATATAACATGAGAAATATGGTAATAGTTTGAGAATCAAATATAAAGCTAATACACCCAGGTAATCCATCACTTTCACTGATGGATCAATATAGCTAGCATAACCATCATAAGAGGAATTCAAAATAATACTGATCTTTCCTATATCGAATATAATACAATTGGTTCACAAAGACTAATCTATTAAGCGATACCATCGCTTGTCTCCCTCAACAGATTAGTAAACATGACACAAAAGGTATGCCAGTGCTTCTGGATTCCATGGTTTTAATTTGACTTCAGATAGGTGAAAATGCATACAGTTCAAAAGTACAGTATAAAATCATTAGTGGCGCTCACCAAGCAGAAGCTAGGTATGAAGGTATCGAAGAACCAAAAAAAAAAAAAGCATAAGCGAAGAGCATTATAAAAGGAGTTGTTAAGCAAATTAATTTAGCGGAAACCAGCAACTTCTCACCTGCAGTGAGTAGCGATCTCAGCAAGCCCATCAGTGCTGAACCCCTCGCAGCTAATTAGAACAAGAGACTTAAAGTTGGGGAAAGCGCGGGCTAGAAGCTCCAGGCTTTCATCCGAGACCACCATCCTCTTCAGTCGGAGCTCCTCCAAACCAGGGCAACAACGTGCAGCCGTCTCAATCCACGGTAGCGCATCGCCGCCCCAATCGTGGGGAACCAGGTTGAAATCAGCAAAATGGGGCTTCCCCTTGACGGTGAGGCACTTCATTCCAGGGAATCTAGCCATTACTCGTTCAGGCCGGACGGCATAACAGTTGCCGACGAATACACGCAAGCGGCTAAGCTGCTCCACAAGATACCACGCCTTGCACACTGTGGATACATTATTACGGTCTCGATGCGAGCTGAGGAAGTCAAAGATGTGCTCCACCACCTCATCCGGGAAGTAAGTCATAGCTCCACAGCAACGAAAGTTTTTCTCTCGCACCTTGCTCTCCACCTCAAGCTTAGTAAGAACAGGAACAACAAAAAGCACACAACCCAAACTCAGATCTGCAGCGGAGTTCCATAGAACACCACGAAAAATGCGACAGGAACAGTGCTAAAGATCCAACCTTTGATGCAGCTGTTTCCAGCAGCTCCAGCTTCACATGCAAAGGAACGTAGATCTGCTCCAGAAATAGTAAAACTAATCCCTCGTTTACGAATAAAACCACAGAAGATCGTTCGGAGATGGTAAATCAAACAAAAGACCATCTTTTTTCATCCAGATCACATCGGGAACTCACCAACAGCAGATTGGGGGCAAAACAGAACCAAAACACGCGAAAAAAAAAAAGCAAAATCCTAAAAAAAAACGCAAGAACAAAAGCCCTAAAACCGGCAAGACAAATGCATCAAGAAAAAAACGCAGCGCGTCGAAGGAAATAACTAGATAAAAAAGAAGGGAAATGGAGGCGTGATCTACAGAAACACGGAGAAGAGAGAGAGGAGGGCCGACCTCAGCTTCCCATTCCCTACACACTCCCTCTCTCTCTCCTCGCTCGGCTGCTTTTTGCTCGCACTTCGACGCTTCTCTACTCCTCTAACAAACCATGGTTGAGAGGTCAGGTCACGTTTGGCTGAAGGCCAGTTAGAATATCGGAGGGTGGATTTCCGTTTGTCGGATAGTATGGATCGATCCGGACCGTTGAGAGGCGATGGGAGATCCTCGTCCACCGGTTGCGGATATGCGATGAAGGGAAGGGTAGGGAGGAGGAAGGTTGCGTGGTTGGTATTAAGTCGCGATCGACGCTACCGTTTCGTTACCATTATTATTACTATAATTATTATTTTTGAGTAACGGAGTATTCAATTTGTAATGATTAGGTGTGACAATGTTGATGACCCAAAAATTTAATTTGTCTCAATTTCTATATTTTTATTTTATTTTTTTTTAAAAACAAATTTTTATTTTCAAAATTTTTAAATAGTTTAAAAATAATAACCGATGAAAATTTCAAATTTCCAGGAACGACATGGACCGAGAGCGGAGAGCCTATGAAAATCTGAGAGTTTTTTTTTTTTTTTTATATGTACACACTGTTGTAAAAAAAATGGATCCTGACAACTAGAGCAGTTGAATTGAGCTTAGATCAGTCGAACTAGTCTGTCTTATTAAATAATTTAAATTGAGTGAATTAAAATTTTATTAATCTAAACTCGTGATTTGCATGAGTCAATTTATTATAGACTTGATCCATCGATTAAGAAACACATATAAATTAAATTTTATATTAATTTATTATTATTTTTTATTATAATTTTAAAATAAAAATAATTTTTTTTATCAAATAAGAATACTCATTTATATTTATTTATATTTAAAATATTTATCTCGTTTATATTTGTTTATGTTTAAAATATTTATTTTTGGATACATATGATTAATAAAATATTTTCGAAGTGAAATATTGAAGGTATAATTTTTTTATATAAATTTTTGATAGGCTCATGGGTTGACTCGCTTAACCTACCATAGTCCGTCTTGGATTGAGTTCGGTTGTGGATTTCTCAATCTACCAAGATAACGGATTGACCCACCCCCGTCCTACCTCATCAAATTGATGGTCCACCATAAATCAATCTATCCCATCACGGGTTAACATATCTAATAACTCTACTAACAACCTTCCTTGTAAAAAATTTACATAAGTACCTTCGAATGTCCCATTTTTCATTTTTTTTTTTAATTTTCATATCTCCTACAAAGTGAATGTTGTGGGACAGACTAAATTTATGTTATAATAGTTATGATTTTATACTTATGTTGATGAATATTAAATGAACAAGTAAATTTAAATTATAATAATTATGATTTCATAATTTCTATCATAATAATAGTAGCAAATACCAAATCATAACTGGAATATTCTTAAACGGGTGAAGTTCAACTCAATTGATTCGTTATTTAAACTTGAAATCGATCAATCAAAAAATTAAAATCGATCCAACATGGTATTGAGGGCAACATTTCTTTTATTTTTGTTGAATTTATTTACCTTTATATAAGAAATTATTGGTGAACGAAGGATTTGTAATAACAATAATAAATAAGTTCCACTTAGATCGATTTTTAACGGGTATAGAATTTCATCGGTTGTCTCACCCCCTTGAATATCTTATTGGTCATGGCTCTTTATATTGAATAAATATTTTTTTTCTTTTTTCAAGGAGCATCACTTTATTTTATTTATATATATATATAATAAATAGTGGTCAATGATTCTCTATATATGTGATGTACATTAGTTACACTACTTTCGACCAAAAACTGACAAAGAGGATATTAAAACTCAGTTATGTATATTTAATTATTATATTCTGCGTCATAAATTAACATGAAATAAATGCACATGAAATAAAAGCTGTTTTTTTACTCTATTTTCAGAAAGAAAAAAATAATTGTTTCTAGAATATAATGAAAATACTTTTTCTTCTTGTGAAAATCTCATGAACTTTTGTGAGGTTAATTATTTTTTGTCCTCAATCCTCATGAAGTCTATAAAAATTAGAGATCGGAAGACAAATTAAGGAAGTATTATTAACACGTAGATGAACACAATTAACAGTAATCCGACTACACGAATTAGATACCTTAATTGGCTTGCTTAAGCAACTAATTAACCCTTTCAACACAAGTGCTCCATTAATTATTTAAAGCGGTGGCCGCCACTAAATCCATGATTAATTAGTTTAATTAGAACATGCAAATTAATATTTTGCCCACGTAATATGATACGAATGCATGCATGTTCCTGCAAATTGGGCCGTATTTAAATAAATTAGTTGCATGATTGGGAATAATTAATGTGTGTTGTGGATATGCTTTGGTAAAATGGAATCATGTTGGAAACAAGTGGAAGACCACTCAAGGGATTAATTAGAAAATTACTTAGTAGGTGGATTAGAGATGTAACTAACCTATGAGATCCTACACTAGCAAATATTAACCGCCACAACCACTTCCTAATCACACGGTGTGCGTCCATTTAGTTTAAATTAAATTATAAAAGGATGCATAAAACTCCTCTTAATTAATATGGAAATATCGTTACTAGCCTGCAAAGTTTTTTTTTTTTCAGTCCAAGTACTCAATGATCTGCACATCACAAAATAACAATTTTGCTACTGTGTCAAGCTCCCTTTCTTCAAATTGGATTAAAAAAATAAATTAAGATTAACTATTTTTTTCTTTATTTTAAGTTTGGAATCAAAATAATTGGATTTTATTCAAAATAAGAGCATCTCCAATGCAAGCTTTATTAGAGGTTTGTAAAATTGAAAAACCTCATCAAAAAGAGTTTTTATGGTTGTGTATATAAGGTTTGGGGTTTTTAATTTAAGAGCCGGTTTGAGTTTTCAAACCTGCTTTTTTCTCTTAAACATAGAGCTAATAATTAATGTCAATGATTATCATAATGTTTTATAATGTTTCATTTTATAAATAATTAATAATAAGTCCACTTATGGAGAGAATTAATATGCATTAGCCATGCAATTACATGTGGAGAGAATTACAAAAAAGCTCACTTAGAGCTTTAACCATTAGGAATATTTCAATGAGTTTTTATAATGTTGATGTGGCATATTGAAATCTTCAAAAAAGCTCATTCAAAACTTTAACTATTGGAGATGCCCTAAGTATAGTTGCTATTATCATTGAAAATAAATAGGAAGAATATCTTACTATTTTATTAAAAATCTGCCCCCCCCCCCCTTAATTAACTAACTTTGGTGAAACCTAAAATGAATTTACGTTAATATCCTTTTTCCTATTCACACTAAAAATAATTCCAAGATTTATTAGTAATTCCACAAGTGAAACAATCAGTGATCTAAAATTCGAGGCTCAGCTGCGGCGTATTATTATGAATTTTTTTCATCATTAATTTTCTCTGGTTGTTTTATATAAAAAAAATATAGTTATCTTTAGTCCAACATCTTAGAATTAACAACACTATGATCAAAGAAGTTTCTATAAATATTTTAGGCTGACAATATTAAAAAATATATTTTTCTTAGTTTTTTTTACTAAGATAAGTATAATATTAAATTAAATTATTTTTTTTTCATAGGGAAGCCTGTTACAGTTACCCTTGCATTATTGCACTAATATTCATTATTGCACTAATATTACATGGATCTGACGAATCTTATCCAAATAATTAATTCTTGATTCTGAACATAAGACAATTCAGATTTGACCCAAATAATTCAGAGTTTCAAAAGTCATAGTATTTTAATGCTAAAATACTTTAATTAATATAATTTTATTATAAAGGGTCAATGTGATTTTAATATATTATATCACACACGCAACGCGTGTGCATGATCACTAGTAACAAATGATATTTGTTTAACAATTACTAAAATTTTGGTAAAGATATATCATGCCATTTTTGGCAAAAATAATATGGGTCAATTTTCATGTTAACAAATAGAGCTGTAAATGAATCAAGCGTTTGTAAACAAGTTTAGTGTTTGGCTTGGTAAGAGCTTATTTATGTTCGTTCAATATATATAAGATTAATTAAACAAACAAGTTTGAATAACTTGTTAAACTAAATAAACAAGCTTGAAGCCTTGAACACATATGTGTTCAGCTCGTTAACGTTCATGAACAAAGTTCGTAAACAACATTCATGAACACGACCCATATTTATTAATAAAACTCTTTTCTATATGCTAAATAAACAATAAAATAAAATAAATTTAAATTATCAAACTTAATAATCAATCAAACAACTAAAAGTTTCAAACAATCAAACAAATCTGAATTGAGAGCTTGATAACATCTAAACGAATCAAACTCGAACCAAGTTCAAGCTAAACTTGAATTGAGAGTTTGATGTCCCCAGGGCGTAGCACAGATGGGGAGTGCATGGTTCTGTGGCTGAAAGGTCCAGGGGTCGATCCCCGGGGTGTCACTGCCTGGGGTTAACGTCTCCGCAATGCACTTTCCACCTGTGTACCTGCATTTACCTCCCTCCATATCCGTGGGACCGGCTCTAGGGGGACCGCTGATGTAGCGGTTCCACATTTTTTTTGAATTGAGAGTTTGATAATATCTAAACGAATCAAGCTTAAGTCAAGCTTCAAACAAGCTCAAACTCATAAAAAATAAACCAAGTCAAGCTTGAATACTCATTTTAAAAGCTTGGTTCATTTTAAATTCAACTCGACTCGACTCGACTCGACTCGATTACCTTATCAAATAAATTTAAATATCCCAACTCAATTCAATTCGACTCGACTCGCTTACTGTGTTCCCGCATTCTCCTGTACTTAGCGGTGAATTATAAGTTAATATTATGATAACATGCATGACGTGCCTCATCCTGCCGCGTCAGCTCAGGGTTTATATTTTTACCTCAAATATTGGTCCCAATCGACCTTCATGGACCTCAGGGTCACTCCATTCTCTCGAATTCTCTGGCTCCGCCGCTTCAATCATTTTTGTCTGTTTCGTGTGGGTTAGGGTTCTGAGAATGATTTCTTGTTGATCGTGTGGAAGAGAAACGCACCGATCTTCTTGGGGCTTGAAGATTTCTACACCGGCCGTCTTTGTCTGCGTATTCAGTCTGTCCTTTTACTCTCTTACTTTTTGGTTTTTAGATTAATGCCCTTGTTTTACTGAAAGATCAAGTGTTTCATTATATTCATTTTTGGTATAATTACTTGACTCTGGCTATAGGATGATTTTTTGCAATTCTGTTAATTCTTTATCTTTTGACTGACAAACATATCCATACGGTTAACAGATCGTTTATTAATATCTTCATTGATTAACGGGAAGAGTGACGGTTGTTGTCCCATTCTTCTCTTGAGGTGTTTGGTAATTAATATCTTTATCTTTGGTTGTTGTCCCATTCTTCTCTCCTGGCTTTATTAGTTGGTCACTTTTCTCTTAAAAACACTTGCACTATTACAATCTCTTTTGACTTTATTGTCTTAGTAGTAATGCTAAACTTTAGAGTCACAATTAATACCAAACACATCAAAGTTGCTGATAGATACTTGACTGTAACAACTGTGGATAGCTACTTTGTGAAACAACAATACGTTAAGCTTGGGTCTTCGATATGTGGATCCATATAGTACATTTCGTATTTCTTCTCTAGCTGATCAAAGTTGTGTGTTTTTGAAAGACAATGCTAGAAATCTAGTTTGGCATTGTAGGATAAACCGCGACTGAAACTTCTATGAGTTCCATGTCAATAGTGGCATAGGCGCATAGCCACGTGGGGATGGGGGTGGGACAGCCCTGAGATTGAAAAAATAAATCAGTATCAAACCACCACCATCTCATTGTTCGGAAATTGAAATTGACAAAATAATTGGAAAGCTCTAAACCTAAGTTATCTATTGGTATCATTTTTATAAGAAAATGCCGTAACTTGAAATGTTAAGTGTTGAATTTTAAAATTAAAATATATAATAATAAATGGATGAATTAAATCGTAAGTGAGAGTGCTAAATTAAAATCGGATTGGGTTTGAACTAAATCTAACGGTTAACGCAAAAATAAGGATTATATTGGTTTAAATCGGGATTGATTTGGAGTTAATTGGGTTTAATTATGGCTGAATCAAGTTTAAGGTTTAAAATGGATTAAGGTATTTTTGTTAAAACCTTTTCTTTCTTTCTTTCTTTTTTCTCCCTACGCACATAGTAGCCCTCATCATACCGTATGCCATTGTCATGCCTTAGCCCATCCATCTCTTTTATTTTTTTTCCTTCCTCTTTTTCCTGTTTCATTCTTCTCCTTCTTTTCTCTAACTGCAGTAAACTTGTAGGTTTTTCGTCTCTTCTTCTCAAGCGCAGGAGCTCTCTTTTCTTTTCCTTTCTCTTTGCCAACAAGCAAGAAACACAACATTTGCTACCATCTTCCAACAACAAAAGTAGCCCTCCAAGCTTCTTCCTCTTCTTGTGTTTTCTAGAATTTTATTGGCACCGCAAGAATAACCTTGTATTATCTTGCCTTCTTTCTTTATGTCGTTGCCGACCTCACCGAAACTAGTCAAGAGTTGCTTACAAAAAAAAAGGCAAAGTTCTTCTCAGAGCCGTACCTATATTTGACGGGGCTCGAAGCGAAAATAAAAAGTGGCCTTTTATCGATAAATAATTGTAATGTTCAATTTGCAAATAATAAAGACATAAAATACACAAATAAACCAAAAATAATATATTACATCAATAAAAAGTTAACAAATATTTGAAATAATTACATAAACACTACTCGTCTAGCTGTTTTAGAGGTGAAAATATTTATCAAATCTGCATAATCTAATTGTCGGACTATTTCTTTCTCAATCGATAACATTGCTAGCTCATTTAGTCTATCCTGTGACATTGTTGATCGAAGATAATTCTTGATTAACTTCAACTTTGAGAAACTTCTTTTATTTGGGAATAAACCATTTAGTTTTGCCAGACATTGTAGCATATCAATTGCTCTTTTTTCATTTTTTAAATAGCACCTCAGGACCATCAACTCTGAATACAACTTATCACCATTAATGTCTGAACGTCCATCGTGACTCAAAAATTGTTGAAGCTCCATACAAGACTTCATCAAGCTAGTTAAAGGCTCACTCTTTAACTTCTCCAAATTCAATAAAAATCCAAAAATCTCTTGATATTGTTTAAATTGTTCAAATCGAATTTGAAGAGAAGATCGAGCTTGATCAATTATAAATAGAAAATATTCAACTCTAAAAGACTCTTCACTTGATCGTGTTACATTATCATTGTCACTTTCATCAAATTGTTTTTTTCTTCGAATGATGCATTTTTCTCGAAATGTAGGTTCAATCCTCATTTCACTTGCCATTTGTTTAGCTTCATTCATGGAACTAGCAAACCCTTCATCTCTAAACTCATCAAGAAATTGATCAAGTCCTTGTAACAGATTGATTGCAATATCAATATCCATATCTTCAGATTGAATAAACTTACTCACGGTATTTATTGCTCGTAACAAGTTATACCAGATTACTATTCCAAGCAAGAACTCAAAACTCTCAAGATGGCTAAGGTCTCAGCATCACTCTTTGTTTTAGAATCTTCAGCAACTTCTGCCAAGTCAAGTAAAGCATCTCTTATATGTACAATTTGCTCTTTTATGGCTTTCACACTTTCGACATGACTTTCTCAATGGGTATGTGACAATGGCTTAACAGTCAAACCAGACACCTTATCTTTAAAAATTTTCCATCTCTTTGTAGAGGAAGAAAATAATGTGTAGATGCGTTGCACCACTCCAAAGAAAGACTTGGCTTTAGGACAACATTACACCATATCAACTAAGGCCAAATTAAGACTATGACAACCACACGGTGTATAAAAAGCTCTAGGATTTATTTCAAGCAATCTTTTTTGTACACCTTTGTGTCTTCCACTCATGTTAGATTCGTTGTCATACCCCTGTCTCTTATGTCATCAATGTCAAGCTCAACTCTTGTTAACGCATTCATAAGTTCACTTAATAACCCAAGACCTGATGTGTCATCCACCTTCAAAAACTCAACCCAATATTCTTCTACTTTTGGCGTGTCTGTTGAATCATCCAAGCATCGTAGCACTAGAGACATTTGTTCTTGATGACTCGCATCTGGAGTACAATCAAGTATTACTGAAAAATATTTTGCATGTTTAACTTTTGCAATGATTGACATTTTCACTTCATTTGCCAAAGTTTCTATCAATTCATTCTGAATTTTAGGACTAAAATATGTATATTGAGATTCCCTTGCTTCACAACGCCGAACATGCTCTTCCATCACTGGATCAAACTCAGCAACCATTTCTATCATTTGCAAAAATAGCCCATTATTCTCGACATAAAGTTTCTCATCATCCCCTCGAAAGGCCAAAGTATTTTTAGCAAGTGTTTTCACAATAGAGATTATTCTTGTTAACACTTGCCTCCAATGTTGTCTTTCTTTATTGATTTGAAGTTGCATACTGTAATCAGTTGTTTGATTTTTTTCAGCCTCTTTTCTGATTCAACCCAAGCAATCATGCAATTCATATGATCTCTACTAGTTTCATATTGTTTAAGACTTCTATGCATATTACGCCAGTCTTTGTATCCATCATTACCCAGATTCCCCATTCTACTCATCATTTGTTCAGTCTTGAACAACTTGCAATAGAAGCAAAATATTTTATCCAATGAAATAGAATATACAAGCCATCTTCTATCTATTGTTTGTCCATTTGTCATTACCCGTGTATAATGCGATGAATCAAAATGTCTATTGTTACTATCCTTAGGAAACAAAAAATCATTCACTCTTTTTGGACCCATTTCAATTAAGTAGTCTCTCAATTTTTTACTGATGTTATTCCAATTTTTAGGATCCTGCAAATTCAGAGTTGAATCTAATTTTTCATGTTGAGAGTCTTCTTCTAAGTTTTCATTCAACTCCATCAAATTGGCAGCCTCAACCAATTCCTCATTTTTATTGTGACTTTGTTCTTCAATCACCAAATTATCTGCTAATTTCTCTCTTTCTATTCTGCTACTTCTTATAAAATATTTGTTAATATCACCGGCTTGACTTTGAATTAATGCCTCCTCTCTTTGTTTCATTTTTCTCTTTTGAGCTCCAGACATATATTTAGGAGGCATTTTTAATATTCTTTTATTATACCTGCAATGTATTAAAATTAAATATTAACTCAATAATTCATGTCTACATTCAAGAGTAACAATATATTATGTTAGATTGTTTTGGATAGTTTTCTGATAAAAAATTGATTAAACCAAACGACATTTAATAAGAAGAGGCAGCTACAATTAACTGACAATGTATATAAGAATACTATTGGACTAATTTCAAATTTTCAATGAATAAGAAAATACATTATCTTACAATTTACATAATATATTTATATAAGCTAACTGCAGATTTAAAAGATTCGATCACCTAACTAATTTTCTAATAGGTGATTTATACAAACAACAAAGTAAAAGACGTAGCATGGAAAATCATCAAAAATGAAAAGTAGTTTAACCTTTTCTAGAAAATCATCAAAGTAAACTAATTGCTGGTTCAATTATGAATTAACAAGACTGAAACTAGAACTGATAAAAGAAAAAAAAAATATGTGAAAATGATAGCACAAAAAGACTGAAACTAGAACTGATAAAAGAAAAAAAAATATGTGAAAATGATAGCACAAAAAGTAAAGCAGAGATAAAAAACTGATAAAAGAACACTGAAGAAAAGAAATACCATCCATTGACCTAACTAACCTTTGTCTGTGAACTAATAAAAGAAATATCATCCAATTATCCAATACAAAAGTAAAGAAGAGAAAGTCTAAAGAATGATTAAAATTAAACATTTAAACTTGATATTAGACAATGATGCACAAAAATAAAATTTAACCAAATTGTCCAATGTCTAAATCCTACTGCTGAGTGTTGACGGATCAAGATTCAAGAATGTCGGAGAATTGGAGAAGAACTTGGAAAGAACACTGAACACTGGAGAAAAATCATGTAATGTTAGCAGTGTTGGTGCGATGCAACGCTATGCCTATGTGCATAGACTTAAAATGCCTTCTCGCTTCTCTAGAGTCTAGGGATGCCCTGCAGAAGGGATTAGCAAACGTTAGAGATATAAAAACCAAGTCTTTACCTTAAGTTTTTAGATTATTAGAAGATCATTAGAAAAGTAAGAAAGGGAAGAGGGAAATTACAGGGGTTTTTTCTCTAAAAAAAAACTTGGTGAAAAGAATCTTTATTAGACAAGATGTCAGGATTGTATTTGAGAAATTGGGGAAAAACACTGGTTTTCTTGATAAAATTTAGTCAGCTACAGCTAGGTTAAAAGAATCAAAAGCTCGAGAAATCTTGAGTTCTTGACCAAAAAATTTGTGAAAAGTCGATCTCGACAGTCGGCAAAATACCGATCTCAAAAAAAGACAAAGAAGCGAGAGGAAGAGAGCAAGAGGAAGAGGGATCAGTGATGGAAGTTTGGATGATACTAACTTAGGACTTGCTCGCACTACAACAAAAACCCTCATAGACATCAGTGGAACAACAACGGTTTTAAGCAAAAACCGATGTCTTTGAGTATTTTACACCGGTTTTTTCAAAAACCGGTGTCTATGAGCGCAGATTTTAGCTCATAGACATCGGTTTTTTAGGCGATGTCTATGAGCGCCTTTTTTTCGTTAATAGACACCGATTTTAACTGCGGTTTTTAAAATCCGGTGTTAATGAACCAAAATAAAATATTTTAATATTCCCACAGCCAAAATTTGCTCCCTCCAAACCTAAATCTATATCGCGCCCCTTCCTCACGCGACCATCTCTCTCGTCTAAACCTAAACCTAAACCTCCGACCATCTCTCTCAACCTCATCTGCCTCTTCTCCTTCCTAGATCGACGCCCTTGCTTCTCCGTCCGCGTTGTGAAACCTCGGCCACGTTGCTCGCAGTCTCGCTTGTTTTTTTTGTTGGTCCAGTCCGCGGAAGAAGAAAAAAAAAAGCCGCGTCGCATCAAAAAAAGCACCGCCCGCGAGCGAGCTCCTCTCCGCGAGCCCTAGCCACCTTCCTCTCCGCGAGCCACCGCCCTCTCCACGAGCGAGCTCCTCTTCACGACCAGCCACCTTCCTCGCCGCGAGCCACCGCACCTTCCTCGCCGCGAAACCTCCTCCAACGCTGGACTTCACGCCGGAGAACCACGATCGCTGTTTATCTCTTAGAGGTCGACTGCTCCTCTCTCTTTTCTATGTTCTCCATTTCGTCTCTCGGTTTTTGTTATATTAGCTCCGGATCAATTTGGTAGGCAGGTTACTTGTGGAAATGCCTGAATGAGATTTTTTTTTTGGTTACATGCTTTTCTACGGTAGATTTCTGTCATCGTTGACTAGTTTTTTTGTGTGTGGATTAGGATTTCTCACCACTTGTTTAAATTCATCGGTATAGTTGGAAAAAGTGTAATTTTTACCATTAACTATATAGATACGTGCAAAACATACTGAAGCATTTGTTGCTGTGGATAGGTCTAATGGACAATGGGAAACAAGTGAAAAACGATAACTATGCTGCTGATATTGCTTCCATAAGGGAGGCGAGAGTCCGTATTGCTCCATATATTCATGAAACTCCAGTGCTTACCTCGAAGTCTTTAGATTCTATAGCTTCCAAATGGTTGTATTTCAAGTGTGAATGCTTTCAAAAAGGGTAGAGATCCTATCTTGAATAAGGCAATTATCTCGAACAATTTATGAAGAATCAGAATATTTAGTAGTTAGCAACTTTATCAATTTTATTTCAGAGGAGCCTTTAAGATTAGGGGAGCTTCAAATGCTATATTCTCCCTTTCTGATGATCAAGCTGCCAAAGGCGTTTTGACACACAGCAGGTTATCTCCATATAATTTCAAACAATAATGTGATTTATTTTTAGTATGCCTTTGTTTTTTGTTATTCTTGTTTTTTCTTAGGTCGGTAATATAGTTTTTTATTGCAGTGGTAACCATGCTGCAGCAGTGGCTTTGGCTGCAAAGCTCCGTGGAATCCCAGCATATGTTGTCATACCGAAAAATGCTCCAAAATGCAAGGTTGAGAATGTCAGGCGGTATGGTGGTCAAATCTTCTGGAGTGAATCAACGATCCAATCAAGAGAGAGTATTACTGAGAAAGTTCAGCAAGATACTGGTGCAATTTTGGTTCATCCTTTCAACAATAGATTCACCATCAGGTTTTGTATTTGTCATTGACCACTTGATCTAATCTCCATTGTAACTTTGGTGTCACATTTTGTACATTGTATTTTGTACTTTGTACATGGTAAAAAGTCAAACTCTTTGACTACCTCCTTAATGTCTCCTATTACTGATATTTCAAGTCCCGTTGTGTCCATTACTATTACTATGAAGAAATTGAAAGGAAAGAACTACGCTTTGCGTGCTGCAATAGTTTGAGTTTGGTTTGTGGTTCATGATGTAATCGGCGATCTCTTCCAATTAAGATAAGACATTGGGATAGTTACTCACATTGGTTGACTTTAGATTTTTGAGTTGACTGTAGTATTTTATAAATCACTTCAATTGTCAAGGTCATTTAGAATAGTTCTGACAAGGTCTTCACTATTATGTGCCTTCATATTGTTTGCTCTGAGTTAAAGCTAGTGAATGCTCAGATTTTGGGAGCCCCTTCCATTCTACTCCCGTCAGATGTGTAGATGCGGAGGATGTTGGCATTTACCATAGTGGCACAAGTTGGTGTTGTCCTAGATCAAATAATTCGGGGGAACTATTGACTAACACCATCAAACATATTTAAATTGATTATAATTGAATTATAATATGCTTCATTTCTGTGTTACTAGTATGTTCCAATTTACCTCTAGAAGTTTGTGAACTTTGTTTGATTATTTATTGTCTGCTATCTATATATTGTATTGCCATTTCTTTTTGGAGAAGTGTGCTTCAATTTTTTTCCCCCTGATGAAATCATCATTGTATTTGTACCTCCCTATATGCATTCCTGAACAAATGGTTTAGAATTTAAGCTTGTGCTATCTGTAAATATTCAGTTTTTTGCTGCTAAATTGTGTTCGAAGTTAACACTTTTATCATGTGTATTTCTATACACAGGAAAAACATAATCAGGAATTTCACTGGTAGCTAAGATCTGTTATTTTGACAATGAGGTTAGTACTAGTAATGCGTGATATTTACCTTTTCTTTTGTCTTGGCCTTGCTAGATGTTGTCTGTTTAAACAAAATTTCAAAAAATTGTTTTCGTAAATTAGTTGACGCTATTGCAACTGGCCTGAAAATTCACAAATTCCATAGTTCAGGACCTTTTAGCTTTTCTTTGGGAGTTATCAGTAACATCAAGAAATTAAATGAAGCGAAAGCGGTTTCTTTACGAGTTATCAGTCATGTTTCACGAGGAAGCATGGTTTTATAAATTCTCAGTTTATATCTTAAAGATTAATCATTTTTCAGTTTCTGGAATGTCTGGGGCTGCAAGTGAGAAATTGTCCTGATAATTTCATACTTCAGATCCTTGAATGACTTATCTTTTTCATTTCAAAGGAATTATGCTACTCCATCTTGTCCTGCATTAGCATCATTTTCTCATATGACTGACAGTTACATCTACTTTGACTTCGTTGTCAGTGGTTTATCAAGAGGCAAAAGAGAACTCTTTTTGAAGTTCTTGAGAAGGTGAAAGCCGGTAAAACCAGAAAGTTCATACCTAAATTGGAGCACTCTTTCGACGTGCATGGTATCCGGAATAGATGAATTACTGTAACTCTGTGATCCATTGTGGTTTTCGCAGAGTTGATGATTCTCGACTTCATCTCCTTGCTGTTGACATTTAGTCAGGACCAGATCGTGAAAATCTGCGTGCCAAAGGCAGTTGCAGATTCTATGCTGCCATGTCGCCCTGATGCAGAGTCAACTGGCAGAAATAAAAGGCGGTTGCTCGCGCTGGTGCTGACGGAGTCACACCTGAAGCGCAGGATTTTAGCTGTTGGTGATTCAGTGGTTGAATGCCCCCAGTGAGTAGTGCACAGCAACTTCCAATTCTCTGATTGTTTGGTTGAAAATAATCTATTGTAAACAAAATCTAAGAAGATTTCACTAAAATGTTCAGTTGCGATCACTTGTAGGAAAAGGAGCAACTGATTACTGCCACAGGCTTGCACCAGTTGCACATTCTGATCTTCTTTTTGGCTGAGTTTCATGTGGTAAATAGTGCTCTTAAAATGGTCCTTGGAAGAGCAAAGGTGAATCTGTAGTGACAGAGTAGTGGATTACATTATGTATCATTCTGAATAATTCCATAGCATTGCCTGAGGATGATTTAGTTTAGCTGTTGCAGTATCCACTTTGCATTGATAATCTTCTCTTGGGCAGATACACAGATGGAAGGACTGGGAAACGGATACGACATCGGCTGAGTATGCCTTCACGACTGGTATATATATGTTCACTATTCTTTGTTTTTTTGTCCCAGATTTGCATCCTTGGATCCTAGTTTGAGTGGTAAAAGTGCAGAACCAGTATATCGTGATGCAAAAGGTTTGAGTTCTCTGACACAACATTGAATTTGAAATTTTTTCATGTACATTTGGAAGCCCAGATTCGACCGGTTTTGTAGTTTTATATTTGCATGTTTCTGACTGCTGAGTGACTGAATTATTTTCTGCAGGGAAAGCTATTTCAAAGGAAGAGCTACTGAAACCAAAGGAGGAAGAGAAACCAAAGGTATTTTTCACACACTTCATCTTTGATTTGGTGGTCATGTTTACCATACGTGTCAGTTAATTCCCAAGAGCTATATTTTTTTGTTTCACTTTTATTGTTAGCTATATGAGCACAACATGCTATGCTTTTGATTTATTATTACAGCTATTTATCAGAAAGGAGAATTATTGGTACACTTTTGATTGTTTAATTATAGGCTCTCTTAGTTGGAAGCAAGTGTAGTGCTGATTGTGTAGGAGTGATTTGTAACCCTTATTATTATTTATTAGTTTTTGCACAATTTTTTATGTTGGATCCATTGCTGTCTAGTTGATTTTTATTTGCTCTTTTTGTTTCTTTAAGTTCACTTCCATTTGCAATCTCTTCATATATTAGTGACTAATGGTTGGTTGCTGTTCCTGGATTTGTTATAGCGCTATTGGTTGTTTCTACTAAAGAAAGTTAACTTTTATCAGGAATATTCTTCTGTGATCTTCCTACACAATTGAGAGACTTTGTAAAACCAAAGTAACTAATTTATTAGGTTGAAATGATAGATAGATGAGTGATCTCAGTCTTGGCATGACTAACATTTTTTTTTTATGTTCAAAACCTTTCATTTTGTTTTGTATGGTTCTCTCTAAGAGCATGGACCTAGTTATCTTTTGACAACTGAATATGATTCTTTCTTCACATTATCGCAAATAACTTTCTTACCTTGTGAATCACTGAAGATCCTTATTGCAAGCATTGAAGTAAGCATTGATGTGGTTGAGATAAATGATGAATAGGTCTTTTTAAGCATTCAAATTAGTCATCTTGTTACCCGGTGCTCTTACTACTTTTTCAACTATGATTTTGGTCTTGATTTACTAATATATTATTTATGTGTTTTTACAGTTTACAAATCTCAAGTACTCCAGAGTTGAAATTGATGAAGTGCGGTTCGAGTGGGTTGAATGCATGCTAGATTACATTTGAGATAGTTGTACCTTAATGTGTTAACAGAATGTTATACTTTGATTTTGATATCTATTAGTTAGCTTTTGATGTAAAAAGAATGTTTGGGTATTTTATGGATATTGTTGTAAGAAGATTATTTATATAATTTGTGAATATTTGTGTATTTTATGGATATTATTGAATGAAGAATATTTGTACAATTTGTGAATATTTGTGTATTTTTTTTTGTTATTGTCGGTTTTAAAATCAAATCTGTGCTGTTAGAAAAAATACATATTACATCGGTTTTCCACCGATGTAAAACCGGTGTTATAAAGTAATATTACATCGGTCATTTACCGCTGCCAAAACTGGTGTTATTAACATACTATATTACATCGGTTTTACACCGTGTATGAAACGGTATCGTTAAGTGATACTACACCGGTTAATAACCGATTCGAAAACCGGTGTCGTTAAGTGATACTACACCGGTTTTAACCCGATGTCTAAAATGTCAGACTTTTAACATCGGCTTCATAGACATCGGTCGAAAATCAAATAGACACCGGTGGAAAACCGATGTCTATGAGCGATTTTGTTGTAGTGTCGGCGCCGACGGAGAACCTTCTGGAGATGCCCTATTGCCCTTGTAAAGCATCAGACGGTCCGACGGATAAGATCTTTGGCTGCCCGCCGCCGGAGACACCGAGCGGAATATCCTCGATGGGAAGTGAACCTCATATTGCCCCACGCAGACGCCTCGAAGAGTCGAAGGGCTCTGCCTCTCTGGCTCTCTGCAGCGGGTGCGTGCGGCGTGCCTCAGAGGAGTCGGAGCCGAGAGAAAGCAAAAAAGGGTTTAGACTTTAGCGTAGCCTTTTACCATTGTGTTTTTATATAATAATAAAAAAAAATTTTGGGCCCCTTCCTGGGTCGGGCCTGAGGCGGTCGCCTCTCTCGCCTCGTGAAAGGTCCGGCCCTGGTTCTTCTCTTTTGCTTCTTCTTTCATATCTTCTCTTCTATGTTTTCCTCAAAAGCAACCGTCTTCCTTTTATTTTTTCCAGCAAACAGTATTTTACAAGTAGCTCTTTTTCCCCTTTGTCCAACCATTGTTTCTTTGTCCAACCATAGCAGAAACAAGAGTAAATTGTTCCTTTATTCTTTCATGTTTCATTAATTGAAGGAGAGTTGTAAAGTATAAATTTTATGTTATTAGGTTGCTAATTAGGATGTTAGATCGGAATGACGGTCTCATATGTAGAAATGATAAATATTATGAGGAAGCGAGATCACAAATAATTTTTTAATTTTGAGTCATAGATAAGTTCTGGGGATCGACGAATTGCTAATTCAACTAGAACCAAGGGCTAAGATTAAAATTTTTAAATTTAAGTTTATTTTCAGCTCCTTAAATTTGAAATTTAGGTTTATGAATTTTTAAAATTGACCTATACTAATGTTTGGAATTTTAAAAAATTTCAATTTATATATCTATTTTTAAGTATCTTCTAATTTTTAGAGTTAAATAATTTGATTTTGTATTGTATTAATTTTTTAAATTTATTGAATTCACTTCATTAGTTGAAAATCATGACTATACCACTGTATGTCACAGAGTAATTTTTTTTTGAAGCTTCAAATTAGGGTTAGTAATTTGGTGAAAAGATGTCTTATTATTTTCTCCACCACTTCATCAATGTGAAAAGTCATTTGCTTCCATTTACAATTAGATATTGATATAATCACCTGATGATGTGCTTAAACTCTAATATATATATAACCAACTAGATATGGCTGAGCTTGCATTCCTTAACATCTCTTAAATTCGCTATCGGAGTGAAAAATGTGAAGCGCTTTGAGGGTTACTATTTCTTTTCATTGTTATTGTCAACAGCAATCTTTGCGCATCGAATTACTCTTCTTTTTTTTTTTTTCCTGATGAGTTACATGATAAAACTTGATGTTCTCCTTGTGATTAGGCCTTTCATATTTCCCAATTCATTTTCAGTGATAAAAAAAAGGGGATTTTAGTACTAGCACTATTTCAATCTCAATAAGATTCCCAGCCAATTGGCTGAGCAAGAGCATCATATTCTGTCCATGACATGACTAGTTCCTTTTGATACTACCATCATTTTTCATCATCATGTGGCAACAAAAAAAATGATTCGCTCATTCCAATATCCTCACCAATCCGTCCCTAGACTAACACGAAAGACCTAAATCACAGTGGCTACTAGCCGCTAGTACAGGTGGCCAAGATATGAGAATCGGTTGCACATCTCTTATTTTGTCTATTAATCTTTATGCAAGGCTAATCGCTAGTAATATTTGAATCAATTAAATCATTTGATATTGTTAGTATATGATAAATTATTATTATATAAATGTAGATTAGTCTTTTATTATTACTTTAGTGTCTATTTATATTTCCTTTTCATCTGTAAATATAAATTTTTTGTAATATAATTTGTTAGTTTCTTTTTATGACTACCTCTTTCTCTCTTTTTCTTTGTGTGGTTTCTTGCATTCTATTTGCATTATTTGCTTTGTTTACATAGTATCAAAGTCAATAAATCTCCTCATCTTCTCTCTTGATGAACTGTGGAATAATTTTATTTTCAGAATTCTTTGTCGCGGATGTATAAGAATTATATTTTCTCGAGTTTCAACTATTAGATCACCTTGAAACTTTGAGAGGTTCCTCACACCCAGGCTGCATTTTGAACGGTGAAAATCGGATTTTGAGATAGTTAAGTTCACTTGACGATCGAAAAACATGAATATTAATTATGCCATCACTACAAGAAAAACTCTCATAGACATCGGTGGAACAACAACGGTTTTAAGTAAAAACCGATGTCTTTGAGTATTTTATACCGGTTTTTCTAAAAATCGGTGTCTATAAGCGTTGATTTTCGCTCATAGACATCGGTTTTTTAAGCCGATGTCTATGAGCGTCTTTTTTTTGTTAATAGACACCGATTTTAACAACGATTTTTAAAACCCGGTGTCTATGATAAAATAAAATAATCTAATTTTTCCACCAATACTTAGCCGAAATTTACAACACTTCACTCTTCCCCCCAAACCTAAACCTATATCGCGCCGTCCACCGTATATCGTCGCGACGCCGCCACCACTTTCCTCCTCGCCTCATCTCCCTCTTCCCCTTCCTAGATCTACGAAAGATGGCATCTTTTTCGTGGACGGAGGAGGATGTGCTACGGTGCTGCGGTAGCAAGCGTTTCGCCAAGGAGCTCGCCTCCGCCTGGCCGTTTTCCGACCTCCACCACGTAATCCAATCCGCCCATGGGATCTGGTTCAATAAGGTCGCACCTTTGACCTCTTCTTCTACCTCTTTCTCTTTTTCAGTGTTTCTTTTTTATTCTTCCTTCCAACCTCACCACCTTTCTTCTTCCATAATTCTATCTTTATATTTGCTTTTGTTTTCTTTAATATGAATCTCTTATTTCTGCCCCGTTGTTGTTTTGGTGCTCGATCATCTGGTAAATCTCATTTCTTTTTCCCCTATAATTTAATCCATTTATCAAAGGTATACTTTCCGATCTGAAATTTGTCTTCCATCGTATTGTTGTTTTGTTTTCGATCCTTAGGTTCTATCGCTTTTTTTTCTCAATTTTAACTTATGCGGCTACTTTGATTTGATTTGGTGAAGAAAAAGTGGAGTTTTCTACTGAGATTTGATGGGTTCTCTGTCTATGATGGAGCGAGAGCTGAATTCGTCTCGAGTTTGATGGTATTTGTTTAGCGTTTAGTTTGGCGATTGTTGAGTTGCTTTTCTTTTTGTATCTGGAAGACGAGATCGATTATTTCTCATCTAGTGGCGATGCTACTTATTTTGAGACATTTAATGATGTCTTTAACCGTGTGTTTGATGTCTGTTGTGTAGAATACCTAAGGAAATGGTGAAGGCTGTTGCTGTCTTGGGTAACAGTGAGGGTGTTAAGGGCACAATTTACTTCGTCCAGGAAGGAGATGGTGAGAAATCTCTTGAAATACTACTTGTGGAATGCTAAATTCCTTTCAGATCTAGGGTTTCAACTTCAACCATTTTGATTTTTTTGTGAATTTGTGATCCGATCTGATTTTGGGATGTAAATCTCTGTGATAGTTCCAACCACCGTCACCGGATCCATCACTGGCCTCAAGCTTGGGCTTCATGGCTTCCATGTGCATGCTCTTGGAGACACCACCAATGGATGCATGTCAACTGGTAAAATTATTTACCTTTTCCTTCATGGCGATCTACTGAGTTGCAAGTTTCTGATTGAAAGGATTAAATTACTGATTATGTACTCATGCTCTTGTATATTGTAGGGCCTCATTTTAATCCTGTTGGAAAGGAACATGGTGCTCCTGAAGATGAAAACCGACATGCTGGTGATCTAGGCAATGCCATTGCTAGCGAGGATGGTAAGTTGCTTTATCATCAGCTCATGATGTTACTTTTGTTATCTATTTTTACCCATATTTACTATAACTCTCGTAACAGAAAAAAAATCAAACTATGGCTTGATCAACATTTTTTACTGCTTCTCAGGATACTGATTGGTTGCAAGTTCAATGGTACTATTCCTGTTGAACTAGGCAATCTATCCCAGCTCCAGACCTTGTTAGGATGTAATTTCCACTGTCTTACTATTTTTTTGCTAGCTGAGGAACAAGAGTCTAATGATTCAAACCTGTGTCACAGATCATTAAATGCAAACCATTTTACTGGTAGAATACCTGCATCCCTGGGTAGGCTCGCCGACCTCATATGGCTAGACCTGGCAAACAATCACCTCAGTTTTCCATGCATGATCAAATACAAAACTTACACGGTGAAGAATTAACGATGATGAAATATGTTCTTATCAGACACTTGAACAAGAATCATCTCTCAGGTCCAATTCCACTGAGCCTTTTCAGCTCTAGCATGAATGCTAAACATATGTAAGATATATCAGCTCTATTGCCACCTGAAGCTTCCTTGTAATAGGCTCTCTGCATACTAACTACTTGTTTGCATTCAGACTGCTTGACAGCAATAACCTTTCTGGGGTTATTCCAGAATCAATTGGACTTCTTCAGAAACTCAAAGTTTTGTGAGTGCTTGCTATTAATTTCCTTTTCATCAAACTGTTTGTTTATATCTTTCTTGTGCTTTTCTTAGACGGCTAGACCGCAATAATTTGATTGGACTAGTTCCTCAAAGTATCAGCAATCTTACAAGACTCAAAAGTGCTATAAGTGATTTCTGGAATCAATGAGATCAAAAAACTGCACAGAGGAAGAAGGATAACGTTGGCATCAGTAAGAAGAATATTTGTGCACTATCTATTACCTTTTGATGTTGTAAGAAGAATAGTTATGTGTAATTTGTGGATACTGACTTGATGTGCACAATATCTATTATCTTTTTATGTTGTAAGAAGAATATTTATGTGTTGGTTATATGGATATTGACTTGGTGTGTTTAGATACATTGATGCATTTTTATTTGTGATTTTCTTAGTGAATTAATAATATTAACTTAATTTTATGATTTTCTTGGTGATAATATTGGGTTTTCACTATTTCGGAAATTGAATTTGTGTCGTTAAACAATACTGATATTATATCGATTTTCCACCGCTGCAAAACCGGTGTCATTAACTAATATTACATCGGTCGTATACCGCTGCCAAAACTGGTGTTATTAACATATAATATTACATCGGTTTTACACCCGATGTCGTTAAGTGATACTACACAGGTTTTAACCCGATGTCTAAAATGACAAACCTTTTACATCGCCTTCATAGACATCGGTCGAAAATGTAATAGACATTGGTGGAAAACCGATGTCTCTGAGGGTTTTTGTTGTAGTGCATCTCTATGGAAATCCGGTAGTCAATCACAACAATGATTCCTTAAACTTGGAGCACCTAACATGGCTGCAGCAGTTCCACTTATAGACTCTAGAGTGACTCAATCATCCAATGCCATAATCGATGCTCTTACATTCAGTTTCAAAAGTTCCTTGCATCTTAGGCACATACTATGTATGCCTCTTCTCACATAGGTTTGCCTTCTAGTGGTACCTTAGGTATACATTTCCCTATCTGAATCCTTGAATCTAGAGCTTCGCATCATATGTCACCTAATGTCAATTCTTTTATATCTATAAATTCATCTCCTTCAGTGTCGGTCATGACCATTGATGATTCTCCCATGTCATTGTTAGTGCAGTTGATATTAATGATTGAACCTGAGTTTTGATGAATGACAAGTGGATTAAAGTTAGATGTATTATTATCTAACATTTCTACCAAGTGTGCAGGACTTGATTGGTCTAAAACCAGGCTAAAATCTAGTTAGGTCTGGAGGACCTGATAGCTAGTGTAGAAGTACAGATAGGTTAAGGAGTGACCCGATATTTGGTGAAAGTCCGGTTAAGTCCACGGGACCTGATAGCTGGCCGAAGTCCAGTTGGATTTGCGGACCTGACAACTAGCGAGAAGACCTGATGGACTGAGATAAAGTCAACCGATTTTGCAAGGTAATGTTGGGAATTTCGGGCCGTAAAAATCACTTTTTCGCGTTGCGGAAACCCCGATTCTCATGCCACCGGATCCGTGCGAAGTAAAATAAAAAAAATATTACGTGTACGAGTTTCTAATTTAGATTTACACTAAATCTACAAAGGAAAAAAGGATTTACCCTCGATGCGATGCCCTTCGCAATCCCGCTCGTCCAACGGTTCGCCGGATCTTGAGATCGTCAAGTGTACGATCCTCTGGAAGTATCCACACGAACAAACTAGGTGGAGAAGACCAAACAAAGGTGTGCTAGCACCTTAGATGGTTCGGCCAAGGAGGAGGACAGGGAGAGCAAGAAGAGAGGAAGAAGGAGGAATGAATGCCTTGAATGAAAATCAAATTTTCATCCACACCATAAGTGGTCGACCACTTAATGGAGCTGTAACCTCCATTCTCATTTAATGTGGCCATTAAAGAGGAGATTTGTAACCTCCATGAGGTGGTACATACATGTGCTAAACATGATGATGTGGCATATCATCATTAGGTCACTTAATGTCAACTCACAAATGAGGTGGCAAATAGTCAAGTCAAACTTGACTCTTCCTCTTCCTCTCAAGTCAAGTCAAACTTGACATTATAACTCTCATGGTTGATCAAATCCAACCATTTGATTCAAGACAATTTAATATAATGGATCTAATTCATTTAATTAAATTGATTCAATGAGTCATAATCTAAATTAGACTCATTGAACACATGAATCAAATTGAGTCCAACTCAATTAGTTCAATTAGGATTACTCTTAATCCAATTTGATTCATCACATGAATCTAATCCTCTTGGTTCATCATATGAATCTAATCTCCATCTAATTATTTTTTGTGTGTGACCCTATAGGTTCTTATAATGTTGACAATGCTCCTAAACCAATTTAGAAGCACAAGTAATGAGCGGTATCTAGCAACACATCATTACTACCTAAGTTATAAGAATGTTGAGATCCAACATCACCTTGTGACTACTAATTGTGACTCCTCACAATATATGACGTTGTCCTTCTATCCTAGACATCTAGATTGATCAATGTGAGATATAGACCGTGTCATCCTCTGACCAATCTAAATCTTGAACTCCAAGTAGACTCAGTCAATCAAATGAGCTCAATATCTCATATTGACTCATTTGGGCATGGCCATGCACTTCGTGGTCTCACTCTATCAAGAATATCGATGTCTCTCCCGTCATATAGGAGGGATAGATCTCATCTACATCACTCACATCCCTCCGCATAATTCGTTACATACCCAGTAATCGCCTTTATAGTCCACCCAGTTACGAGTGACGTTTGACGAAGCCAAAGTACGTAACTCCTTATGTAGGGATCCATGGTGACTTCAGGTCCAAGAACTAGTAGTCATACTAATAGCCACATGAGAAAGTATATGACACTCATATAACGATCCATGATACTTTCTCATGGCGGGTCATTCAGTATACATTCTCCAATGCATACCCATGTGTCAACTTGATATCTCCATATCCATGACTTGTGAGATCAAGTCATCGAGTTGACCTACATGCTAGTCTCGACGCATTAACATTGTCCCTGAATGTTAATACTCGACTAGGAATGATTAAGAGTAGTGTTCCCTATATCATCTTACTATCGATTCAACCAATCGATTGATATAGGTAAGAACCTTCTACTCAAGGACGCTATTATACTTAGTTATTTGGCACTAATACAAATAAGTATAATAACCAAAACAAATGCCTTTATTTATATACAAGAATATGATACAACGAGTCCATACAACAATCATCAAATGATTGACTCTAGGGCTCTAACTAACAGGTAAGTTACTGGAGGAGAGTGTTCCAGTGAGGATGAGTCCCAATTTGGGATTTTAGGCTTAGGTTCAATTTAGGTCTATTTTGAAAATCTAAATTGAGGCTTTGAGATAGGATTTAATTACTAAACTGTTTATTTTTATTGTGCTAATTTCGTCTTGCGGGATATACTTTGTTTTGTTGGACTAACACATTTTGCAGGATGAAAAGAGCATAAAATGCCTCGGGTAAACAATACCTAAGGCGCATTCCATGCAAAGGAAGGCACCTTGAGCTAGGCGATGGAAGGTGCTTTTGAGAGCCTGGAAGGCGCCTTCGGTCGGATAATGCATAAGACCTCGACGATGATAAAGCACTATTTTCTCGGGATAAAACTTTGCCTATGGAAGGCGCCTCTAGTGCTATGGAAGGCGCCTTCAACACTTTATAAAAGAAAGCTTCGAACAATGCAATGTACACAACTCTTCTATAAACTTTTGCATATCCATTCGAGCTTCGATCACTCCAACTTAGTGCTGCTGCTCTGCTACGACACTGCTGCATCCAACTACTACTGAGGAGTCATCCAACACTGAGTTTGATCCGATTATCTACAAGTGTTGGGTAATGGAGTTTTTTTTGTGTACTTAATTATTACTTAAAAGGAAAGTGTAGCATGTTACACTTATCCTATCTTTTCTATTGTATTCGTTCCCTCTTCCGGCGGTTCCGGTTGAGGATTAATATAGTGAATTGCCCATCAATATAGTCCATGGGATTTTCGATTTTGGAGTAAGAGTCGCCAAAGGCTCCGAACCAAGTAACCGATCGAGTTCTTGCTTGTTTTGTTTTTGTATTTAGTTTTTCACTGCGTACTTATTGTTGGACCCCGTGGTAGTTTTGATGTGATCAACCAAATTTAGGTTAGGTCTTGTTTAGCTGATCCCTGTGTCTAAGTGTGCAGGAGCTTAGGAGCGCAGGAAATCAAGCGGAAGACGCAGCTAGCAAGAAGGACGACACGGGAAGGGAGCCGACGGGCTCGGTGCGTCCAAAGGACGAGAGAGCTGCGGAAGAGTACTCCGGTGGGCGAGAAGAACGTGCGCGGCGTTCGAGGGACGTAAAGCCGGGACGGAAGACTGCTCGAGGAGAAGGCCGGGAACTGGGTTCGGGTGAGCCCTATTCCGGATGGCCGAAATCATCCAAGGAAGCCGAACCAGAACAAGTCAACTGGAAGTTGACTTGTCAATGGTCCGGTCGACCGAACACCCTGATCGGTCGACCGAACCCCTTTGTATCAAAACACGGCCATTGGTGACACGTCAGCATCACATCAGCCAGCGGTGAAGTGATCGGTCGACCGAACCTCCTGATCAGTCGACCGAACCGAAGTTTATCCAGAGACTCAGTCGAGTAATTTGATCGGGCCAAGCCAACTCAGCTAGAGATCGTTGGCCGATCGGTCGACCGAACATAAGGATCGGTCGACCGAATCCAAGCTCGATTCACAGAGACTGCACCTGGACGGAAGACTGGGCAGGTACAACAGGTTCGGTCGACCGAACCTAGGGATCGGTCAACCGATCCCTCTCGAGTCAAAACCTGATCCCGAAGATCAGGTCATCCGATAAGCTCTAGAACCCTATATAAAGGAGGGTCTCGGGCAGCTTTAGAACACAACGAGAACAACGTAAACGAACGAAAAAACAACTCTTGTACTCTCATTCTCTTAGCAACTACTATGCTGTCAAAGTATAAAAGGCTTCTCCGCCTTCATAGAAGGAGACTCTTTTAGTGCGCCTTTCCATCGCTTTGGATTAACAACCGTCTCGGTTGTAACCAAGTCACATAGCTGAGTTTTATTTCTTTTCTGTTATTTTGTTTTGTTATTAAGTGTTGCTTTATTTTAGAGTTGAAAAGCTTTGAGGAGGGTAACTTTCAGTTTCAGGCAATTCACCCCCTCTTGCCGGTCCCCGCTGCACCAACAAGTGGTATCAAAGCCCAAAAGCCTCAGAAGGACTAACCGCCGTCTAAAGCACAAAGATCAGAATAATGGCCGGCGCGAACATTTATCCCCCGAAGTTCGACGGAGATTTCGCTACATGGAAGAGAAAAATGGAGGTATTCTTTAAAACAGATTTTGACATTCTTATTACAATGAAATATGGTTTTGCAGCTCCAAAAGACAAAGAAGAAAACCAATGGACGAAGAAGGAGCAGGCTAATTTCGTCGCCAATGAAAAGGCTGAGTTCCACTTGCTCAGCGTTCTTCCGCCCCATGAGGTAAATCGGATCGGAAGCTACGACTCCGCGAAAGACCTCTGGGAAAAATTCCTGGAGCTTCACGAAGGTACCTTGGAAGCTAAGCCAGCGAGGCGCGACATCCTCCGGACTCAACTTACAAACCTTCGGATGAACCAAGGCAAGAAGGTAGCGTAACTCCAAGCAAGGATCAAAGAGCTGTGAATGTAACTAACCAATCTTGGAGAAGAAGTAACGAACCGGGACTCGATCCGGTACGCGCTAAACGCCTTCCCGAGAACTCCCGAGTGGGCCTCCTTACTAGATGCATACTACATCTCTAAGGACTTCGAGGTAAGTACTCTAGAGCATTTGTTTTCTACTTTTGAACTTCACAAATCTCGAGTTGCAGAGCCCAATGGAGTAGAGAAGACTAGTCAGAACATTGCCTTAAAGGCAAGAATAAACGATTCTGACTCCGAAGCCTCGGTCGACGAATCCGAAGCGGCACTACTGGTAAGACGCTTTAATAATTTTTTTAAATCTAATAAATTTAGATCGCAGTCGAAAAAGCTCCAGCAAAAGAAAAGGGTGGTTCGTTGCTACAATTGCAACAAAGAAGGACATATCAAAGATGACTGCCCAAAACTGAAGAGCAAAAGTAAAGAAAAGAGTAAGAAGCTAGCTCGACCCAAACACAACCTTAAGGCCACGTGGGATGATTCATCATCCTTCGAATCCGAAGTCGAAGAATTCTCGGGACTAGCACTGATGGCCAACCATCAGCTAGAAGAAACGTCTAGCTCAGAAATGAGCATAGATGAAGGGAGAGGAATAACAGAAGAAGAAGAAAGCTATGATGAAGGGGGAGCATCACAAGACAAGGTAAGTAAGGTACGTGCCCTAAACCCTAAACAATCCTTTCGTTTCATTAAAGCTCTTTTAAAGAATTAGATAAAGTAGAAAAGGAAAATGAATATTTGAAATTAGAAAATGAAATTTTAAAATTATAAATTGAAAAATTGAAAACTGATTCATGTTTTAAAAATATTTTTCCACATTCAAAAATAAAGTTATATGAAAAATTAAATTGGTACATAAGGAAGCATCAGAGTCAACTTAGAAAAATATCAAGAAACTATGTACCCCCTAAGTTTTTAATTAATCCTATAGGAAGGAATCTTTATTGGATTCTAAAATCCATGCTAGATTAAAATTAAAAAGGTTAAAGGCTTTCAGAGAGAAAATTAAACAAGGAATTTTCTTATGCGGCTTTGATTAGAAAGTGGTTGTTGCTCCAATAACCAAGAAGGCCTAGTGCCTTGCCACTGCCTGGAAGCTAAATATAATGTTTAATTAATTTTTTGATAAAAGCAAAAAATTGAATAATGCTTCGAAAAGGTTTTTTTTGGAACTTTAAAAATTTTTAAAACTTAGAAAGTTTTTTTCTTTCGAAAATGCTTGCATTTTGAAAAATGTTTTCTATACTCAGTAAAATTTTTTTTCCTTAAGTTAAATTCCTTTTAACTTAGAAAGGGAGAGAATATTTGTGTCCCCGTTTTTGCTGTGATCAAAGGGGGAGAATAAAGATAAGTTCAGTTAAGGGGTAGTTTATCTTAGTATAAATTTTTTTTATCTTGCTTTTCATCTTGCAATTTATTTTAATATTGCAAATTTATGCCTGCATTGTTAGTTTAGTAATTTCTTTAAATTACTATCTCCTTGTTTTACCCTAACCTGAACTTGGGTTGATGCACATCAAAAAGGGGGAGATTGTTGGACCCCATAGTAGTTTTGATGTGATCAACCAAATTTAGGTTAGGTCCTGTTTAGATGATCCCTATGTCTAAGTGTGCAGGAACTTAGGAGCGCAGGAAGTCGAGCGGAAGACGCAGCTAGCGAGAAGGACGACACGGGAAGGGAGCCGACGGGCTCGGTGCGTCCGAAGGACGAGAGTGCTGCGGAAGAGTACTCCGGTGGGCGAGAAGAACGTGCGTGGCGTTCGAGGTACGTAACGCCGGGACGGAAGACTGCTCGAGGAGAAGGCCGGGAACTGGGTTCGGGTGAGCCCTATTCCGGATGGCTGAAATCACCTAAGGAAGCCGAACCAGAACAAGTCAATTGGAAGTTGACTTTTCAATGGTTCGGTCGACCGAACACCCTGATCGGTCGACCGAACCCCTTTGCATCAGAACACAGCCGTTGGTGACACGTCAGCATCACATCAGCCAGCGTTGAAGTGATCGGTCGACCGAACCTCCTGATCGGTCGACCAAACTGAAGTTTATCCAGAGACTCAGTCGAGCAATTTGATCGGGCTAACTCAGCTGGAGACCGTTGGCCGATCGGTCGACCGAACATAAGGATCGGTCGACTGAATCCAAGCTCGATCCACAGAGACTGCACCTGGACGGAAGACTGGGCAGGTACAACAGGTTCGGTCGACCGAACCTGGGGATCGGTCGACAGAACCTGGGGATCGGTCGACCGATCCCTTTCGAGTCAAAACCTGATCCCGAAGATCAAGTCATCCGATAAGCTCTAGAACCCCTATATAAAGGATGGTCTCGGGCAGCTTTAGAACACAACGAGAACAACGCAAACGAACGAAAAAGCAACTCTTGTACTCTCATTCTCTTAGCAACTACCGTGCTGTCAAAGTGTAAAAGGCTTCTTCGCCTTCAGAGAAGGAGACTCTTTTAGTGCGCCTTTCCACCGCCTTGGATTAACAACCGTCTCGGTTGTAACCAAGTCAAATAGTTGAGTTTCATTTCTTTTCTGTTATTTTGTTTTGTTATTAAGTGTTACTTTATTTTAGAGTTGAAAAGCTTTGAGGAGGGTAACTTTCAGTTTCAGGCAATTCACCCCTCTTGCCAGTCCCCGCTGCACCAACACTTATTTTATAAAACAAAAAAGATAAGTTTTTTAAAACCACGTGATTCACCCCCCTCTCACGTGCGTAATGATCCAACAGTCATTAGTTAGTGTTGACTCTATTTGTATATCTAATTTATCTCTATCTAATGTATATTATATGCCTAATCTTACTTTAAATCATGTCTCAGTCATTCAATTATGTGATTCTAGTTCTCAGTTTTTTTTACTTCATATTCTTGTTATGTGCAGGATCCGCGATCCTAGAACTTGATTGGGATATGTCATAAGCAAGGGGACTATATATATGTATTAGAAGAGCTGAAAGTTCTAGATGTAGCAGCTGTTGGACCTTTGACCGGCTAGAAGGGGGGGTTGAATAACACTGCACAAAATCAAAACAAATGAACCCTTCTCGGACTTAAAAGAACACTTGCATAAAATAACAAAGAAATCAAACAGATAGAGGCTTGGAGAGTTTTTACTTGGTTACAACCGGGCAGGTTGTTAATCCAAGGAAATGAACCGCACTACTTTCTCCTTCAGGCGGAGAAGCCTCTTTACAGCAAGTAACGCACAAAAAGATGAAGCTAAACTAACAAAGAGAAGCACACAAGTGTTGTTTATAAAAATGCTTATTTTTTTTCTAACTTTTGAACCAAGACTGTATTTATAGCATTGGTCGGGGCGCCTGGAAGAGTTTCAGGCGCTTAGAGTGGGATAGAATTCTATCCCCAACGGGTCGGTCAAAGTCCACGTCGATCATGATAAATTTTAGGTTCCGGGTGCTTGGAAGGGTTCCGGGCGCCCGGACTCACAAAGTCAACATGGTTGACTTTTTCGGTCTAGGCCCTCTGTTTCGGTTCTGCTCGCCTCGGTTAGGGACTTCCGCTCCGGTTTTGCTCGCTTGGGTGATTTCGGCCATTCGGAATAGGGCTCACCCAAACCCAACTTCCGGCTTTCTCGAACAACCTTCCGCTCCGACTTCTCGTCCCTCGGAAACGTCGCACCTCCTTCGCGTCCGCTCGCGTACTCTTCCACAGCACCTCGTCCCTCAGACGCACTGAGCCCGTCGGCTCTCTCCTGTGCCGTTCTTCTCGCTAGCTGTGTCTTTTGCTCGACTTCTTCTCCTAAGCTCCTGCACACTTAAACACAAGGTTAAACATAACAGGACCTAACTTAACTTGTTTGATCACATCAAAACAACCTTGGGGTACCAACAATTTTTCTCTTTTTGATATGAGTAACCCAGGTTAAGTTAGGATAAACAATATAAAATAAAAAGTATATGTAAACGATATAATTTTTTGTTCAACCAACTCAGAATTTTTATGAGAATTTATAACTTTGATGGAACAAGAATTTGAAACGAGCTTAGTGGGAAAACTAACTTATTTCTTAGGTTTACAAATTAGACAAAAATGAAGAAAATTATGTTTATCAATAAAAATACACCAAAGAATTACTTAAAAAATTTGGAATAGAGAATACTAAATAAAATAAAAACACCAATGACAACTAACACAACTTTAGATATTGATCTAAATAGAAAACTAGTAGATCTAAAATATTATAGGAGTGCTATAGGCAACCTTTTATACCTAACTACGAGTCGACTTGATATTTTATTTGCAGTTAGTATGTATGCCAGATGTCAAACTTGTGCTAAGGAATCCCACTTAACTAATGTAAAAAGAATTTTTTAGATATTTGAAAGGCACACCAAATGTAAGAATTTGGTACCCTAGAACACCTAATTTTGAACTTATAGATTACTCTAACTCAGACTATGCTGACTATAAACTAGATTGAAAAAATACAAGTGGTGGATGTCAACTACTTACACTATCACTTGTCAGCTAGTTTAGTAGAAAATAACACTGTGTTGCTTCATTTACTACTGAAGCAGAGTACATAGCAACAGGCGAGTGCATGATACAATTGTTATGGATGATGCACACATTAAATTAAAAGACTTTAACTTATAGCAAAAAAATGTAAAATTTTTTATTGATAATGTAAGTTCAATTAACTTAACTAAGAATCTAGTACATCATTCAAGAACCTAACATATTGAAATCAAATACCATTTCATTAGAGATCACATCGTCAAAGAAAATATTAAACTCAATCATGTTGAGTCCAAATTAAATCTGCCTGACATCTTCACTAAACCACTACTAGAATATGAATTTACTAACTTAAGAAGAAAATTGGAAATGTGCATGATAGACTAAAACTCTTATTATCAAATAACTTGCAAATTCTAGGCTACTCTTATTTATATTTCTTTAAAAAAAATTTCATTTCTCTAGTGTTTCAAAATTTATTTTGGCCTTAGTTTAGGACGAATCCCTAGAAAGCATGATCCTATAGATCTAGACAATGAGCATCTCACAAGCACACTAGGTCTACCTTTATTGTGTATTCAAAAACTTAGAATAATGTGAGATGCATAGGCCTTTTACCTAGACTTTAGATGCTTATATCAGTACATCAATATAAGTCTAGGCGAAAAATACAACAGTACATTGATCAAGTTAAGTGCTCTTTTTTTTTTGAGTAAAAATCTAATTGGACAACAATATTTAACTTGACTAACTAAGTGAACGCTACTATTTTCTGGTAGTTAGTTAGTAACTAAAGGTTAGACATTACTGATTCTAGTTTCTCAGTTTTTTTTACTTCATCTTTTTGTTATGTGTAGGATCCATGATCCCATAAGTTGATTTGGATAGGTAGTAGGCAGGGGGGACTATATGTATTAGAAGAACTGAAAGTTCTAGATAGTGTTGATCTGTTAGCCTTTCGATTAAGCTCTATTTCTTCTGATTTTTATTTGTGACATTCTCGTCTTGGACATGTTTCTTCTTCTCAATTAAAACACTTAACTTCTAAAGGAAATTTAGGAAATTACAAATTCATGATATTTCAGATTGTTGTGGTTGCAAATTAGCAAAATTCTCTGCTTTACCTTTCTATAGAAGTATCTATGTTTCTCTTACACCATTTGAGTTAGTTTATTCTGATGTGGGGTTCATCTCATATTCGTACACCTGGTGGATCACATTACTACGTTTCCTTTATTGATGATTACACTCATTACATTTGAGTTTATTTTATGAAACATCATTATGATTTTCTTGATATCTATCACATGTTTTGTGCCATGGTAAAAACTCAACATAATACTATTATTAAATACTTCTTATGTGATTTGGGTGGTGAATATACATCCAATCTTATTTTTGAACTACTTGTTTCAGATGATATACTTCATCAAAGTTCTTGTACCAATACTCTTGAATAAAACGGTGTTGTTGAAAGAAAATATAGGTATATTGTTGAAACTACACACTTACTCCTGTTATCTACATATGTTCCTAGCGAGTTCTAGGATGAAGCTATTCTTATTGCAGTATTCTATCAATAGAATTCCATCTTCTAGTACATCCGGGTTGTCTCCTTTTGAAAAACTATATGGTTTTGTTCCTGATTATTCCTTCTTAAGAGTTTTTGGATTTACATGTTTTGTCCTCCGTCCTCATGTTGAACGTAGTAAGCTTAGTTCTCGACCCGCTCTTTGTGTTTTTCTTGTTTGTAGCGAGGGTCAAAAGGGATATATAGATATTATGATCCAGTTAGTTAAAAACTCTATGTCTCTATGTCTCACATCATATTATTTTTCTTGAACATATCCCATTCTATTCCATTCCTTCTGACACTCCTAATCTTCGAAATCTGATCTCACTCGTATTGATCCCTTTTGCATTGACTCTGATGATATGTCATCTCATGTTTCCCTACAATTGGACCACCCTAGCACCTCTTTTTCTAATGATGCTACTTGCAGGATTGACACATACAGATTCTGGTCATCAGCTTCCAGATGATCTCTCTGCTCCTACTGCTTCCCATGATGCTCTTGTGATAGTGGGTCCTCCTTCTTGTTACCTTTAACGATCTCGTAAGTCTACTCAATTACCTGATTTTGTATATTTTACTTATTTTGGTTACTTTTTTAGCTTCTATTCACCAATTGTATAAGCCCTCCTCTTATACAGAGGTTGCTCTTGATCCTCTTTAGCAACAAGCTATGGCGGAAGAACTTTATGCTTTGTATCAAACATGTACTTGATATCTTGTTCCTCTTTCTTTGGAGAAGCGTGCAATGGGTTCTTGATGGATGTATAAGATCAAAACTAAATTTGATGAGTTAGTTTAGCGATATAAAACTCGTTTGGTTGCTAAAGGATTTTTCCAACAATATGGTATGGATTATAAGGAAACCTTTGCTGATCCATTTTCCAAGCTTGTTACTATACGTACTCTCATTGCAGTTATATCAGTTCGTCAGTGGTCTATTTTCCAGATGGATGTTGAAAATATTTTTTTAAATGAAAATCTTCAAGAAGAAATCTACATGGTGTCTCCACCAGGTGTCACTGACAACCCTGGTGAAGTTTGCAGATTAAAGGTCTTTATGACCTTAAACAAGCTCCTTAAGCTTGGTTTGACAAGTTCTCCATTGTAATTGGATCCTTGGTTTTCTTCCTAGCCAGCATGACTCTGCTCTTTTTGTTCGTTGTACTTCGTCAGGTTGCATATTATTCTCTCTTTATGTTGAGCACATGATTATTACAGGGGATGATTTAAGTGAAATAAAAGAGTTGAAATTGTATTTGGTTCGTGAGTTTGATATAAAATATTTAGTCCTCTGTGTTATTTTTTAGGACTTGAAGTAGCTTATTCTTCTCGTGATTATCTTCTCTCACAGTCCAAATATATTGGTGGCATTCTAGAGCAAGCTCATCTATCTGACACTCGCACTGTTGATATTCCACTTGAGGTTAATGCTCTGTACTCGTCTACTGATGGTGTTCCCTTGCCAAATCCATCTTTATATCTCACTCTAGTTGACAATCTAGTATATCTCACCATCACTAGACTTAATGTTGCTTATGTTGTACATATTGTTAGTTAGTTTGTTACTTCTCCCACTTCAGTACATTGGGGAGTTGTGCTTCGCATTCTTCAATATCTTCGAAGTACTAGTTTCATAGTCTTCTCTATCCTTCCACTTCTACCTTTGAATTGTGCGCCTATTCAAATGCATGATTCTACAAATCGTAAGTCTACCATAGGATTTTGTGTTTTCTAATTGGGAGATTTCCTTATCTCTTGGAAGAGTAAAAAAATAAGATGTTTTTTTTGTTCTTCTACTTAAGTAGAATATCGTGCTATGAGCTCTACTACTACTGAAATTGTTTAGTTACGTTGGCTATTTACTAATATGAGTGTTTTTCTCTCGAACCCTACCCCTATATATTGTGATAACTCCAGTGCTATTCAAATTACTCACAAGTTTATCTTTCATGAGCACACCAATCATATCAAGATCTTGATTATCATTTCACTTGTCATCTCTATCAGAATGACATCATCACTATGTCATTTATCTCATCTTCCATGCAAATTACAGACTTACTCATCAAGGAGCATTTCATTCTAGTTAACAAACTCTCAATGCTTTCCCTTAGCGCATTATAAGTTTGAAGGGAGATATTAGTATATGATAAACTATTATTATATAAGGGTAGATCTATTTATATTTCTTTTTCTTTTATAAACTTAAGTTTTTTTAATACAATTTGCTACGACTACCTCTTTCTTTTGTACACTATTTGCATTATTTAATTTGTTTAC
The DNA here is from genome assembly GCF_018446385.1 of Zingiber officinale. Classification (NCBI taxonomy): domain Eukaryota; kingdom Viridiplantae; phylum Streptophyta; class Magnoliopsida; order Zingiberales; family Zingiberaceae; genus Zingiber; species Zingiber officinale. The sequence goes on from NC_055987.1 coordinate 31,732,503, forward strand.
AGAACTACTTAGACAGTTCACACTTTGCAATAGCAATAAATCTAAGGGATCATCGTGCAGCGACTCTTTGAATCATAACTCAATTGTCAATGGTGCTCGAGCATCTAGTGGCAGCAAGTTTTTTTCCAAGCAAAATTGTAAGTCAATAAGCTCACGTCCAAGTCGAATGCCAAGATCCCTCGCATTTGGAAGAGGCGCTGAGAGAGCAGATAGCTGAGAGACAGCCTCGAACACTATTGTTATCGTCGGGGGCATTTACAGTATAGAAGGTGAAGTTTGCAAGCTTCCTGAGGTTATATAGTTCATCAGGTTGCAAATGACTATGAGTTTTAGTTACGGCAAGAGACAACTAATGCAAAGATTATCCTTTTGAACTGTTAATTCTGTCAACGCAGGTTTACAGTTACTTGGACGATGAGGCCCACAGCATTGTCGCAGTTGGAAAAACAGGCAGAGAAATCTGCGAGCTTGTAGCAGTGGATCCAGATGATGTAGATATCACGGCGGACACATCCACAAAGTCATTTGGATCTTGTGGCGGATATATTTGCAGGATCTAAGGTTCTCATCAATAATTCACTAGAGATATGGTATATTAACATATCCTTTCAAATCTCTGAGTACATCTTTTTCAGGATGGATTCAGTATCCGAAGCATGCTTCTTGTTATGATGCAACAACATCCATGTGACTGAGCACTGCCGGTATGATTTTTATTTTACTCTTGCAGTTATTGCTTTTCCAAGTTTAAAAATTGATATTTTTAACTTTTATAGTTTGGATCAGTGGCACAAAAAATGACTTCAAGCTAAATTCTAATTTAACTGACAATATATATATATATTTTTGTTGTTGTAGTGGAGGTGCGTTTTTGAAAAGGCAACAAATTAAACTAAGAGGGATCAATAAATAAATAATAATTCCAAAACTTACGGTGAGTCGCCCTAGTCCGACAGCATTCGAACGCGACGGCGACAAATCTACGAATGTGTGCGCGCGTTCTGCGCAGTTGCAGGAAGGCCATTAATGGCGATCAGACTTGTCCTCTCACTCATTGCAATTAATGCTATCATTCGACGTAGCGGTTGGGAAGACAATTGCTTCAATCGCATCCCGCGCCGCCGCTTCGTTTTAAGCTCGAAGGAGGTCGTAGGATTCGAATCTCGTGGGAAAAATCTAATACGGGGTAGATTTGGAGAGTTTTTTTTTATTCATATTCTAAGATTTTTTTAAATCTCCACATTTGAACGGGATGGCTGTATACGAAAGGAGGAATTTTTTGGTCCATTTTTTTTTACCATGATTCCGCAGCAATTGATTATGAGTATGCTTTATCCCGGTTATAGTTTAATTAATATTTATATGTCTTATATTATTGTATTAATATTATTATCAAAGAGATTAAAAATTAAACTTTTGTTTTGCCAAATCAATGGATATTTAAATTCCCATGTGATCTGAAATTTCCAGATTAGACAGAATTAAGGATGAGGACAAGAATAGAGATGATAAATCTGTCCCTATCATATCCTGTCGCATTGTCATCTCTACTCCTGTTGCACTTTATTTTAGACCTATCCATTGATTGAGTTCATATCAGATCTAATCAGAAATTGAATTAACGAGTCGATTATGTATTGATCAGGTTCAACAAATCCCATTCATAGCCGGTCCATCTTAATTAATGACTGATTTATTCATGTTTATTTTTAAAATATTTTAATTTTATTTTAGATTTTTTATTTAATAATATTTATAATATTCTAATGATATTAACCGTATGGTTCAATATAAATTGATTCATTTATTTTAAAATTTTAAATGTGGAGCTGTCTATCTTTCTATTAAAATTAATTATTTTTATTAGTTAGAAGAGTGAATATCTTAATTTAAAAAAAAATATTTTTTTTTAAATTTATGTATTTTGAAATTTTGTATGCGGATTATTTTACTTTTCTATTAATATAATTTTTTAATTTGAATTCTATGAAGTGAGATTATTTTAGTTTTAACTTATAAATTTATTAATCTAATTTAACACTCTTAATTATTCATTGATTTTATTTTATCTTTTTTATTCCTTCAATATATTGAGTTTATAAAAATTATCAAGGGATATAATTTTTTTAATAATATATATATATACTAGGGAGCCTCACCTGTTCAGGATCTCGTCCTTTAACCATTGCCCCGGCTTATGCATAAGATTTGGATTAAAGATACTCTTCTTACTTAGTCAGTACAGATCTTATATAATTTTATTTTTGGTTATTTCTGATACAATTACTGTTCACCTGTTGATTACTAAGAGAAGGATTGAGGAAAAGAACCAAGAATAGATAGGTAGAAGTTTATCATAAAACAATTTTAGCATTCCATAAAAACAAGCAGGGATCTTATTTAACGGGGAATTTTTACAGGAAAAATACAACTAGAAAACTTAGAAGCTTACATATCAAAAAACTTAATTTACAAACACTTATATTACATGATGACAAGACAGGAAAACATAATTTACAGAATACTTATCTTACATACTGAAGTACATATAAAATACTGTAACAAAATAATAATAAAATAATAGGGTTTAATGGGCGAATAATCTTAATGAAATTTTTAGAATTTTTTTGAAAATTTTTCGCAGTTCGTATGACGAGTTTAAGGGGATCAATTTATAGGCTTAGGAAAAAACCTGTTTAGAATATCCAAAAATAGGAGTTGATTGAGAAATAAACTTAGGTTTTGATTTGTCTAAACCTAAGTTCATATTATAAAAACCTAATCTCCTCTTCTCCTACCTGATTCCCTTCTCACGCTGACACCTCCTCATCTCCTTCTTCTCCACCACAACCTCTTCCCCTCCTCTTCGTCACCGATGTAGATCCAGCCACTGTCCCCCTCCCTCTCCCTCTCGTGACGCTAACCCCTTTCTCTTCTCCGATCTCCGCTGACTCTCCTCTTCGACTCCACTACCTGACACCACGCCACCCGACGGACGTCGCGCCACCACCGGTGACCTTGCCATCCTAGAAGAGGCTACGTTGGGTTGCTGTTGTCGATCTTCTCCCTTCGAGCCATGTATTGAAGCCGAGCATCCGAGTCTTGCTGTTGGTTGTGCCCTAATTTTGACATCGTCGCCGACTACTCTCTTCTCCAGCCGATTGTTGGGGCTATGTCCACAGAGTGCTCAGCCATTGCTCCTGCTCGATCGCGGCGAGAGTTGCTCTATTGTCGGGTGTTGCCGTCGCCGGAAGGGTGGAGATAGCGAAAGGAATTAGGGTATACTCTCCCCTCTCGCTTGCAGATCCGAGCAGAGCAGGGGTGGTTACCATTGGGGAGGTACATCACATTCTTCTCTTCATCGAATTTCGGTACATCCCCCCCAGTAGAGATCGGCCGGCGATCCTTAGAGTAGGACGGACTGTCGACACAGAATTGGAGTAAGGTATGGTTCGTATCAGATTTGTAGCGATCCAATTTCCATTTTTTGATTGAGACGTAGAGATTTGAAGCTTACCTAGTCATTATAGCTTCAATTGGTACTGATTATTGGCGATTCACAGTTTCGGCGATCCAACTTCGACGGTGAACCCCTTCGGCCGTATTCCACCAGTGGCCACTTGGATTTGGGTGAGTTTTTGGGGTAAACCATGGTTGTAAACCCTAATTTAATTAGGTCATGTTATGATCAAGGTTAATTGTCTCGATTAGGGTTTTCCCCAATTAGGTTGGGTTGGGATTTAGCTAGTTGCTACATATGTAATTAACTAAATTGTAATCATGTGACATAGGATTTTGATTCGAGACGAACGTCTCAACGTGGGATTTGTTCCGATATAATCGAGATAAGGTGGGTACCTTTGACTTATCTCTTTGATATTGTCATTCTAATATGTGTACTAGGTTATAGCTAGTAGTAATGGTTATGTTTATATTTGCTTGGTATGTCACTACCCGTAGTATGCCCATATTGTTATTTATTATGCATTTATGTTTATGCCTCTTGATTCTTGCCATGTGTATTTATGTTCATAGTAGTAGTGGCATACAATGCATTACCGGGTATAGGCCTAGCTACTAGATTTACTTGGCATGTATACTTAGATTTATTATCTGACATGAGTACCTAGTTTTATTACCTGGCATGTATACCTGGATCCTCGTTATGGACTCGATTTTTTCTTTTGGTACATATTATATGGAGGTTGATATTTTCAGGAGTTTCATGCTTTAGTGTCATGCACCATTTTCAATGATTGCATGCTGAGCGATTGTCAGCTCCTTTTATAGTTGAGCACATCGCTAGTTATATAATCTGCACACACAACCACTCATGGGTTAGTGGTACATTAGGTAGGGTGTGTGCATCTTGTTCTGTTAGGGCTCTGCTGGTCTGCTCATGGGTAGTGTGACTGCAGCGTGGTAGCAGGTGTTGGTGCAACCTTAGGTCAAGGTTGACCTGGTTGACCCGACTCGAGGTGACTTGACTCGAGTTGTATTTTGATGTTTGACTTGGGAAGATTGTCGGTGCAACCTTAGGTCAAGGTTGACCTAGTTGAGTTGCATGTTGATGTTTGACACTCGTGAGAGAGTTCTATTCTTGATATGGAACAAGAATAGATGTTTGGGAGATTATTGGTGCAACCGTAAGTCAAGGTTGACTTGGTTGACCTGATTCTGGAAAAGTCCAAGTATGGAGACTTGGCACGGAAAAGTCCAAGCAGGGAGCTTGGCAAGTGGGAAGTCCTAACTGGGATGTTAGGCAGTGTAGAAGTCCTGGTGAGTGAAGCCAGGCAGTGGTGGAAATCCTGGTGAGTGAAGCCAGGTGAAAACCCTAGTGAGTGAAGCTAGGTGAAAATCCTGATGAGTGAAGCCGGGCAAGGGAAAATCCAGATGGATCAAGGGTGATCGGACATCTGGTGTTGAGAAGGTCAAGTAGGTCAAGGGAGTGACCGGATACTTGACACGAAGAGAAAAGACCAAGTGGGTCAAAGGGATTGACCGGACACTTGGTGGGAAGTCTTAGCAGGTCAATGGAGTGACCGGATGCTAAGTATGATGTACCAACAGGTCAAGGTTGACCGGATATTGGTTTGGAAGGCTTGGGACTTGGTTTGGGCAAAAATCAAGCTCTGGATCGATCAGTGGATCGATCCAGTGATACACTTGGTTATCTGATCGGTCTGGTGACCGATCAAGAATAAACAAGATGCTACAGAACCGTAGGGGGATCGGTCTGACCAGACACAAGGCAAAGAAGCAAAGTGGCTGGATCGGTCGGGAGAATCTACTCCATGGAGAAGGGAAACACACCCAAGAGACAAAGAAATAACGATCTACAACTCATTCATGAAATAAAGAGAAGAGATATGTTTATCCATAGATTTCAGTGTCATTAGAGGTGTTACCTTACTCCAGAGGTGGACAGGTCATTGATGATGGCTTCTTGGATGAGGTTCTAGGGAAACCCTAAAGAGGAGAACTCTTTCTCAAGGAAAGGTGATGAGTCCCAAGCCTAACCCCCCAATATAGCGAGTGAAGTTCTGCTTCGTCAACGGAAACCAGTCGAAGGCAAGCAAGGTGTTTTACATTCATATTGTTTGTATTTCTTGCTGTATTTCTATCTTGTTGTTGCAAGTTATTGTGGCGAGGTTTCTCCACCCAGAAGGAGTTGTTATTATCCGGTTTTCCGGGGTCTCATCCACCGACGGATTGATAAGGCTTCGTCCACCTTACGGACACGCCGAGGAGTAGGAGTTCATCTCCGAACCTCGTTATATGGTTTGTCTTTCTTCTCCTGTTTTCTTTCTACGTTGTATTTCCGCTGCACTAACCTAATCGTAGGAAGAAACGCGAAAGATTGGGGTCGGCTATTCACACCCCCCTCTCTAGCCGTACAAAGGATCCTAACAAGTGGTATCAGAGCGAGGTCGCTCTTCGCCGGATTAACACCCGAGGGAGCACAAGCTAGAGATGGATCAACTCGGAGAAGACATCACCATTCCACCCTTCTACGATCGCGACGACTTCGCGTATTGGAAGGTAAGGATGAAGTATTTCCTTATGACTAACATTGAAAATTGGAGTTGTGTACAATTAGGTTTCACTCCTCCGATGGATAAAGAAGGAAAACCTCTTGAGAAGAAGAAGTGGACGAAGGAGCAAATCCACCAATCCACAATCAACGACGAGGTAATGAAAATATTTGAATTCTCATTACCTAACGATATATTGTGTAGGATAGGTGGATACAACAATGCCAAGGAGTTGTGGAACAACTTGGCTAAGTTCCATGAGGGGAACTCCACTTCAAGCCATGAAGAGGAGCTAAGTGAGCCAAGTAGCTCACATCATAGAGGAGAAGATTTAGAAGTTGAGGGTTACTCAACATCTAAGGACGAAGAGGAGGAGAGTTCTTCTTCAAGTTCGGAGCAAGAAGAAGAAGCTTCTACCTCCGAAAGGGATGAAGAAGAGAGCTCGCATCCACCTTCAACCCTAGGTAACTCAAGCAATTTAAGTTCAATTAAATTACACATTATGTGCTTTGAGTGTAGGGAACATGGACATTACAAGAGTAAGTGTCCAAAGAGGGTAAGAAAGACTCCACCGGCGCCAAAGGTCAAGGAAGCCAGAGTCCCGAAACGCAAGGGCAAGGAGCACATCGTGTGCTTCCAATGCAAGCAAAGGGGACACTATAGGAGCCATTGTCCGAGGGGGAGGCAACCTCACAAGGGCAAGAGACCGGGCACATCGATAGGGGGAGCTAGGGCAAACCCTAAGGTAATCTCTAAGGCACATTCTTGCAATTCTAGTAGGATGCATGCTAGTAGCCTCATTGCTATTGTCAAGAATGATAAGCATGTTAATTATAGAAATCGATACACATGCTTAGGAGCCAAACATGTTAACCTAGATAAGGATAACACTAGAAATACCAACCCTAGGATTAGTTCATCTAAGGTTAGGGAGAACCTAGGTAGAAACCCTAAATCAACTAGACATATGCCTAGGAATACCTCAAGGAAGAGTGATAAATCAAAAATTGAGGTATTAGAGAAGGAGAATCAAGTCTTGAGGTCAAGACTTGATACTTTGAAAAAGGCTCTTAAGAACTTGGAGAAGTCATCTCTAGGGTGTAAAGGTCAAATCTCAAAGCCCAAGGACAAGAAAGGTTTGGGTCACAAACCTAAGTCCCAAATGGTCAAGCCCACCTATCATAATGTTCCATTCGATTATGGAACAAAAACTAGGGCTAGGAAGACCACCACCAAGGTCACAAGGGGAGTCACCCCTAGAGTTGATCTTGATGAGTCCCAAATGACCAAGGCTTTAAAGCCTAAGAGGGTCATTAGGAGGGTTGCTAGGGAAGTCATCCCTAGTGAATATTTAGTGAACCCAATGAGCTCACATAGATATTGGGTTCCTAGGAGCATCTTCTCTATCCCATAGATGGGTTAGAGAGTGTCAACTCCAATAAAAAGGGTAGTTAACCCAACTTTGAGGAAATTGACACTCAAGGAGCATTTTCAAGGTTTTGTGAACCTTTGAAAATGAAAAAGAATTATTATTTACTCCTTGAAGAGTAAATTGTGCCATATTTGAAAAATATCGATTTTAATCTTATTTGGCACAGTTTAAGAAAACCTAGAGAAATACCATAATTGGGATTTTGGTTTTCTCTTAGGGATATATGGGCAATCTAGGGTTAGATTTTAAGTTAGCTAAGGCTAAGGATACTTAGATAGGGAATTTAGGTATTTTATTTGTGCTAACTTGCCATGATTGGTTGCCATATGCCATGCCATGACATCATATTTATTTTATTATCATTTGAAATGTCATGATAATGCTTAGGCTAGTTTATATGTCATGCTTTATTTAAGTTTTCAAACTTTATGCCATGACGTCATGACATTGGCACATGTTTTTACTCATGATATCATTATATGCCATGTCATCATCTCTTGCATTATAATCAATGAAATTGATTTAAGGACAAACATATAATTTGATATTGAGATCAAATTGGTGTTTAGAAAATGCATGAGAACTTAGCCTAAGTTGACCTTAATCCATATCTCACATCAAATTGACTTGAATGTGGTTTGATACACCTTAGATGTGTGTGAGATATTAGGATCATGAGTTAGGATCAAGGTGCATAGTCCTTGTACCTAGATGACCCTAATTCAAGAAATTAAGGATCATAGGGAAAGCTTGTGTACAAGTCATGTACATCTAGCCCTAAGATTATGGTCCTAAATTCAAATGGTTTTAAAAGCATTTTAAAATTGATTTGAAAAACCTTGATGAAGCTTTCCTAGTGATAGCATTCATCATTGAACATTGTGATACAAAGTTGAGTTAAACTTGAACTATTTCAAAGTTTTTGAACTTTGTATCAAGATTTGAAAATGGAAGTTATTTTCATAGAAAACTATTTTTCCATGATAGTATATGTTATGAGGAATGTATCCTCAAAATTTCACAATTTTTGAATTTTCTGGAATTTTCTAGGAGTTTCTGAATTTCGGGAAGGAAATTTCAGAAATATGCCTATCAGAGTCTGGATCGGTCTGGGGACCGATCCAGGTAAGTCCTGATCGGTCTGTGGACCGATCCAGTGAAGCATGGATCGGTCTGCAGACCGATCCAGTAAGAACCAGAGAGCGTGGTGCTATCTGGTGGGCCTGATCGGTCCAGGGACCGATCAGTGCGTGCCAATTTCTGATTTTTCAACTGTTGTCTGAAATTTCAGTTATGGAAGTGGTGTTTTTGGATTTCTAAAGGTTTGGAACTCTCAAAGACATTGTTGGTGCAATGGTCAAGGGGAAGTGGACCTTTAGGGGGAGTTTTACCTAATTGTCAAGAGGAGTTGACTTTTAGGGGGAGTTTTTACTCCTTAAGACTTTTGAGAATTAGTGATATGAGATTATCACTAAGTTGATTGTTGAGTTTAGTATCAAGGGGAAATTAAGAGTTTCAATGAAAGGTATGAGACTTTCATTAGGAAGAAACTCTTGACCTTGATTCTCTCTTTTTGATGTGTGTCAAAAAGGGGGAGAGTGTTCATTGGAGAATTATTGGAGAACCCAAGTTAGGTTATCGGGTTAACCTAAACTAGGGGAAGAATGTCAAGGAATGTTCGAGGAAGAACATTGGAATTCTTTTTGATGTGTGTCAAAAAGGGGAGAATTATTGGAAAACCCAAGTTAGGTTATCGGGTTAACCTAAGGGGAGAATGTCCAGAGAATGTTCAAGGAAAGAACATTGGACATTGGAAGATGGTTGGAAAACCAAAGTTAGGTTATCGGGTTAACCTAACTTGATTATGGGTTTTGTCAAACATCAAAAAGGGGGAGATTGTTGGTGCAACCTTAGGTCAAGGTTGACCTGGTTGACCCGACTCGAGGTGACTTGACTCGAGTTGTATTTTGATGTTTGACTTGGGAAGATTGTCGGTGCAACCTTAGGTCAAGGTTGACCTAGTTGAGTTGCATGTTGATGTTTGACACTCGTGAGAGAGTTCTATTCTTGATATGGGACAAGAATAGATGTTTGGGAGATTATTGGTGCAACCGTAAGTCAAGGTTGACTTGGTTGACCTGATTCTGGAAAAGTCCAAGTATGGAGACTTGGCACGGAAAAGTCCAAGCAGGAAGCTTGGCAAGTGGGAAGTCCTAACTGGGATGTTAGGCAGTGTAGAAGTCCTGGTGAGTGAAGCCAGGCAGTGGTGGAAATCCTGGTGAGTGAAGCCAGGTGAAAACCCTAGTGAGTGAAGCTAGGTGAAAGTCCTGGTGAGTGAAGCCGGGCAAGGGAAAATCCAGATGGATCAAGGGTGATCGGACATCTGGTGTTGAGAAGGTCAAGTAGGTCAAGGGAGTGACCGGATACTTGACACGAAGAGAAAAGACCAAGTGGGTCAAAGGGATTGACCGGACACTTGGTGGGAAGTCTTAGCAGGTCAATGGAGTGACCGGATGCTAAGTATGATGTACCAACAGGTCAAGGTTGACCGGATGTTGGTTTGGAAGGCTTGGGACTTGGTTTGGGCAAAAACCAAGCTCTGGATCGATCAGTGATACACTTGGTTATCTGATCGGTCTGGTGACCGATCAGTAACCAAACAGTATGCTACTGTATGTTATCTGATCGGTCTGCAGACCGATCAGAAAGCGAACAGAAGGCAAAGAGAAAAGGAGAGGATTGGTCTGTGGACCGATCCACATGCACCCTGATCGGTCCACAGACCGATCAGGAGACGAACAGAGAACTTGGGCGAGTTCTCTGTGAAGAGTGCTGATCGGTCTGGGGACCGATCAGCACAGGTCCTGATCGGTCTGCAGACCGATCAGATAGGATCTGGACCGATCAGGCTTTAGCCTGATCGGTCCACGCACTAGCCGTTGCGACACAACGACTAGATTCTGTGTCTTCTTTGTCTTCTTCGCAGGTGCAGGTATAAGACCTCTACAGAAGACGAAGGAGGAGAACTCTCTTTCTCACGAGACTGTGATTTGAGCTTTGCTGAGCTCTCTGATTCGTGAAGCTTCGTGTGAGCTTCCCCGGCTGGTCAGCTGCTGCTATTCTTCCGTGAAGTTGCTGCTTCGTCAACGGAAACCAGTCGAAGGCAAGCAAGGTGTTTTACATTCATATTGTTTGTATTTCTTGCTGTATTTCTATCTTGTTGTTGCAAGTTATTGTGGCGAGGTTTCTCCACCCAGAAGGAGTTGTTATTAGCCGGTTTTCCGGGGTCTCATCCACCGACGGATTGATAGGCTTCGTCCACCTTACGGACACGCCGAGGAGTAGGAGTTCATCTCCGAACCTCGTTATATGGTTTGTCTTTCTTCTCCTGTTTTCTTTCTACGTTGTATTTCCGCTGCACTAACCTAATCGTAGGAAGAAACGCGAAAGATTGGGGTCGGCTATTCACACCCCCCTCTCTAGCCGTACAAAGGATCCTAACAGCAGGCAGGGATCCCTCCTCTTGATTATGACATAGGGAGATGAGAGCTTAGACTCCCCTATGTTTGGGGTAGGAGGATAGGTGTACTCCAACAACATTCTATCCACTCGGTCACTTAAGAGTAGTGATGGCAGAGTGCACAGTTGTCATAGCCCTACCCACTCGACCACACCATCGCGTGTGAGGTGGCTGACTGGAGTCAGGGGTGACCATGTCATTTGCATCATATGCATGGATTACATTTATTACTTGTGATTGCTGCATTTTGGATGTTACATTTTAGTGGTTGCATATGATTGACATGTATATAGGAGACAGGTATTTGGTCTGACGACCCTTGTATCCGGATAGGAGGTCCTGGTGAGTACTGTTGTTCAGTTTTGCACTTCTTGTTATTAGACAAAAGACTGTACTGCATGATTATTGCTGATAGCTATATCTTACTATGCATGTCTGCTCGATACCCGCTGAGTTCTTGAACTCACTCCGTTGATTATTTCCTATTTCAGGTTGAAGTCGTTAGGAGGTTCCAGTCACTAGTCCCCACTCTATGTTGATATGGTTTTCTATTTTCTGGTCTTTTATTTCTTGTTATTTGATGTACATACTAGTGATGTTTGTTTCTGGCACTCGTGGATCTTATATCGAGTTTTTGGTGTGCTGTCCATGTTTTCCGCTGCGATGGTTTTCCGTTATGTGTTGTGTTTTCCTCGTTGTAGTGGAGTAGGTTTTATATTAAACTACGTGGTTGAAATTTGTTGTATAGTCAGCCTGAGGTTGTACCATTATAATTGCATGGAATGTTTATTTAAATTATTTCTTATGTACCGATTGTATTGGTCGAGGATTGAGAGGCCTTGAGGGCTATGTACTTAAGTTTCATATTGTCACCGATATAGGGGAGATACTACTAGATTTTCGTCTGGCAAGGACTCCTCTGAGGCGTGACAGTACAGGTGCTGAAATAAAACTTACAGAAACTAAGGCTAAGGAAAGTTGAGAAAGATTACGCATAAGAGGAAGGTGAAGCAGAAGAAGTGATTGCTCCATGCCCTTAGAAGCAGAAGAGTGAGGCTTCTTATAGGCAGGGGGATTTCTTTAGGGATAAGGAATGCTTACTTGTAAGAGAAGGGGTCTGATTGGAGATGGAAGACAAGTGGTAGAAAAGGAGGAGGCCCTGGTGGTGACTTTTAGGAGTGGAAGACAGATGGCTGAAAAGGAGGGCTAAAGAGAGGTAATGGACAGGTGGTTGCTAGTGGAGCTACTGTAGAGGTGTTTTGGTGGAGCTATTGCAGAGTAAAGTGAGTGGCGCTTTTGTAAAGTAAAATGAGTGGAGCTTCTGTAGAATAGATTGATTGATTAGGGGTCTTCCATGTTATCAAGATTCTGTTTTCCTATGGAGTCTAGAGATGGTGCTTGTGAGCTAGATACTTGAGTTGGCGCTCTATGACGGGCAAGGGCAGGCCTATAAGCTCTAGCTGAAAGTGCTGAATTAGCAAGTCATTTACTACTCATTAGTTCTGTCTTCTTTTGATAATATTAAAAGAGCATAGTATGTTGGATAGTGAAATTAAAAGGAAAGAACCTGGTGTTCATTTCCTTTGGCCAATAAATTTTCTCGGTGAAAGATTTTCCGATAAGAAGGTAAGTATCAGTGTCTTCAATTTTGTCCCAACCCCAATGTGTCCCTTGAATAGAGGCACGCCAATGTTTAAGTTGATCAGGAAAAGAAGGAAAAGCTTCCCAATCAAAGTCTGGGTCAGAAGGATAATCTTTTAGTTCTGCTTGGTACCCACCAACCTCATTGATGTCAATTTTGACTAAATACCTAGCTAGTTCTATCTTGAGTTCTAGCCATTCTGGTGGAGTACTGCCAAAAGTGCAAACAACAAAGGTTTCCTCTTCTTCCAATGCTGTGGAAATGATAGTGCCCAATTTCTTGGGAAAATCTTTAACGGAATCGGGGTCATGGACCCATAATTTATGTAAGAGACCATAGTCCAGTAATGTAAAAGGAGTTATAAGTCATCCTTTGTAGGCAGTAGTAGTGTATGTTTCATAATCCGCATTTGTTGGTTGCTACTCGGAAAACCTAGAGGTTCCACTATACAAAAATTTTGTACAAAGGTCTGAACCTTTTCCTAGCTACCATGTGTTCTTTTAAATTAAATTTTGGATCGCCTGCAGAACTTAACACGTTTGATCCAAAACTTAATCTATTTGTTCTTTTAGGTTTTGACTTGGATCTCCTGCGGAACTTAACACGTTCGACCCAAGTCACCTTAAGTTATTAATTCCATTAAATATTAATTTCCATAATTGGTTCCCAGTACTGACGTGGCGAGGCACATGACCTTCTTGGATATGGGAGCAACCACCACCGACTAGACAAAACCTTTTATGGAAAGCTAATATTTAATTTCCTAAAATAACTTTAGGTTAACCGAAAGGAACAATCAAATCACAAGGAAAAGAAAAAACAAAAGAACACAACATCGAAAAACATATTCGAAATTCTAGAATCGTAAGCCTCTTGTATTTGGTATTATTTCCAAAAATAACTAGTATGATGCGGAAAGAAAAATTACTAGTTATACCTTTTAGAAAAACCTCTTGATCTTCTACCGTATTCCTCTTCTAACCTCGGACGTTGTGTGGGCAACGATCTTCCGAGATGAGAAACCACCAAACACCTTCTTCTCCTCCTAGCTAGGTTCGGCCAAAACAAGAAAGCTTCACCAAGGAAGAAGAAAACCACCAACCAAGCTCCAAGGGATGCAGGCTTTCTCTCCTTCTTCTTCTTCTTCTTCTCCAAGTAGTATCCGGCCACCACAAGAGCTTCAAAGGAGATGAAGAATTCGGCCACCACAAAGAGGAAGAGAGAAAAGAGAGTATGGCCAGCCACAACACCAAGGAAAAGAGGAAGAGAACAATAGAAGTTGTCACCCATGAAGGCACCCCTACCCCTTCTTTTATATTCCTTGGCTTTGGCAAATAAGGAAATTTATTTATAATAAAATTTCCTTAACTTTCCTTGACAACAATTAATTAAGAAAAATTAAATAAATTTTCCTAATTAATTGTATGTGGCCGGCCACCTCATGTAGAGCAAATAGGATAATTTTAATCAACAATTAAAACTTCCTTATTTGTCTTTGGAAATTTTTAAAAAATAAAATTTCCTTTTAAAATCCCTTCATGGTTGATAAAAAGAAATTTCTATAATTTTAATTTTCTACATGTGAATAATTTTTCAAAGAGAAAAATAAAATATCTTTCCAATCTACAAATAAGGAAAGAGATCTAATCTCTTTCTTTTAATCTTTTGTAGATCTTTTAAAGAGAGATATTTTAATTTTAATTCTCTGTAATAAATTATATCTTCCACATAATAAAAATTAAAATTAAAATTCTTTTTTAATTTAATGTGGCCGGCCCCCTCTAGCTTGGGTTCAAGCTAGGGCCGGCCACCCTAAACCATGCTTAGGCCGGCCCTAGCTTGGTTCCCAAGCTAGCTTGGTCGGCCCCCTTTAGGTGGGTATAGAAGGTGGGTATAGGTGAGTATAGTACTCTATAAATAAGAGGCTACAATAGGGACCGAAAGGAGGAATTGGTTTTGGTCTCCCGATAAAATTAAGCATCCCGTGTTCGCCCCGAACACACAACTTAATTTTATCAATAATAATTCATTCCATTAGAGAACTATTATTGAACTACCGCACCAATCCCAAATTACATTTTTGGGCTCCTTCTTATTATGAGTGTGTTAGTCTCCCTGTGTTTAAGATATCGAATGTCCACTAATTAAGTGAGTTACTGACAACTCATTTAATTAATATCTTAGTTCAAGAGTAGTATCACTCAACCTTATCGTCATGTTGGACTAAGTCCACCTGCAGGGTTTAACATGACAATCCTTATGAGCTCCTCTTGGGGACATTATCAACCTAGTATCTCTAGGACACAGTTTCCTTCTATAATCAACAACACACACTATAAGTGATATCATTTCCCAACTTATCGGGTTTATTGATTCATCGAACTAAATCTCACCCATTGATAAATTAAAGAAATAAACATCAAATATATGTGCTTGTTATTATATTAGGATTAAGAGCACACACTTCCATAATAACTGAGGTATTTGTTCCTTTATAAAGTCAGTATAAAAGAAACGACCTCAAATGGTCCTACTCAATACACTCTAAGTGTACTAGTGTAATTATATAGTCAAGATAAACTAATTTCTAATTACACTATGACCTTTCCAATGGTTTGTTCCTTTCCATTTTGGTTATGAGCTACTGTTTATAATTTATAAGGTATTGATAACATCATCTTCTATATGTGTCACCACATATTATGTTATCTACAATATAAATTAATTGAACAACTACAAATAAATGTAGATAATTTGACCAAATGTGATTCTTTATTCAAAACAAATGTTTACAAAAGCTTAGGCTTTCAGTATACACTCCAACAGCATTGACCCTCTAAAAGGAGTAAATAAGTTGGCAAGGATGTTGTCAGAGTCAATACAAGGTGGACCTTTCTTTTGGCATTTGAATTTTGAACTGAATTCAACCTCATATACTATTGTCATGCCTTCAGGGGGAGTTTTGTGAAAAGCTTTAAGGGCTTCACATAAGTCCATAAAAGTTTGTAAAGTCAATTTTTCTGCCAAAATTCTTATGTATGTAGTAATGTCTTCTGGAATAGTGTTTAGAAAATCTGCTAAACGATTTTCAGAAGCCTGTTGTAAGGCAATAACCTTGTTTTGTTATTTGAGTTGGGCTAGAGTCAAGTAGTTGGGCCTGTGAATTGGCTTAGTACTGTTTGGAAGGTTATCAAAATTGGCTTCATTACTTCAAACTATTTGAGCATAAGTTGGTAGAGTGTGAGTGTCAGGGCCAGTAGCCTATAATGGGATTGTTTTAAGTATGGTACAAATGAAGAAATGTGGACCAAGGTGAGCTCTGGCAATTGTAAATGCTTCTTCCAAGCAGTAAAAACCCTTAAAGTAGGGATGTTCCAAGTCTTGTATAACAAAATTGGTTTCTTCCCAGGTAGAGTAAACTCCTACCTAGGGGCCTGGGAAAATCACATAACAAGAGAACTTCTTTCCTACTGGTTTTTATATAATAGTAAGGAAGTAGCTGGAAAGTGCATTAATGACTATAATTTTGTGTCCTGAGCTTCCAGGTAAAGTGGGGATATGTCAAATGTTATCCAGGAGGTAGTTTTGAATGTGATCCAGTTTGTCTCTGGCAGAAAAGCGAAACTGATCCTCTGGTTGAGTAAATTGTTGTAAGTCTTGGTTACCAAAGCATATAATTTTTGTAGAGAAAGTATGAACCTTCTGTGGTCTGCCCATAATCCTATAAAGAGCCATAAGAGTGAGTAATTAATGCAATAGTCTAGATAAAGTATCTGTTAGGGAGTTATTAACTCCTTTTATATGTTCCCATTATATTCTTAGGCCTTTGTTAATTATAGTATCTGTCAATTTTAGCCATCTCTTAATACCAAGGCCTTTTCTGATGTTTTTGGTTTGCTCACTATATTTGACAATGACTTCACAATCTGTCCTGATAGTGATTTCTTGTTTGTTACAAATAAATAATCTGAAGGCTTCTAAGCAATATAGCAATATATAATCGCTAAGATTTTATAATCAAGTGAGGTTAGATGTCCTTTTCCTTGATATTTTCTAGAGGCATACCGACATAAGCTTTTAGCGATCTTGGGTTCATATTTAGATGTTTTGCGGTAGAGAATGCCACCCCATCCGATTTTACATCCGTTTGTTTCAATAACTAAGTTAGTCCGTGTCAAGAGGTAAGGTTAATTTTAGAATAGTTTTGACCAAATATTTAATTTGTTGGACTAGGGCTATATCTTGTTGATTAAAATGCCTTTGTCCGGTCAAGGAGGTTTTATGATATAGGGGTCCACTAATTTTTCCTATGTCTTTCAGATAAGGTCTTGCATAGTTTAGAAGGCCTAAAAAGGAGTGTAAAGTCTTAATATCTTCCATTTTATCGGGAAAAGCAAGAAGTTTTGTTGAGATATGAGATTGTAATGTAATTTGTCCTTGGCCTATTTCTACTCCTAGGAATTCTATATGTGTTTCTGCTAGTTTTATTTTTTTTACAGGAAATAATAAGGCCATGCTGTTCAAATAAATTAAAAATGATATGTAAATGAGAATTCTATATGTAATGTTCTGATTTAATTTTCTAGAATATTAGAATATCATCAATATATACACATATAAACATGGAAACAGGTTGAAAGATATCATCAATTTTTGGTTGGAAAACTTGGGGGGCTATTTTAAGGCCAAAGGGCATAACCAACTATTCAAAATGACCTTCTAGGTAGGAAAAGACTGTCCATTCAATAGGGTCAGGATGCATTTATACTTGCCAAAAACATGATTTCATGTCAAATTTTGAGTATCATTTAGAATGTTGTATCTTATTTAAAAGTTTGTCTTTATCTGGATTTTGTATCCATCTTCTTGATAGTTATCATTTAACCTTTTGTAATTAAAAACCATTTTTAACTGTCCATATCTTTGTTCTGCCCCTTTGTTGACTATAAAAGATGAGTTTCTATGCCTAGAGGTAGATATTTGAATGACCCCTAGATGTAATAATTATTGGATATGCATTTTGTATTCTTCAGTTTCCTAATTGGTATATTTTAAATCTTGGGTTTTAATTGTTAGATCTGGGTTAATGATTTTCAGTTGTTGTTCCTAATTGATAGTTTTATGGTTTGACCCATAATTGGAGAGTGTGAGAGGAGAATTATAAGTACCATAATTATTGTAAAATCTTAAGTTTATGTTTGTCACAAATTGTGTATACGCTAATTGTTGTCCGTCAAATTGGGTACTAATTAAGGGCTGAGAGGATTTTTTAATAAAAGCTTTTGGTAGTATTGAGACTAGGGTAGCCTCATCTATAGTGGAGTTAGTGCCCCCATTATCTAAAAAGGCATGTAGTGTAAACTCATGGCCATGTATATTAACAAGACATTTAACTCTAATATCAAGGGTTTTCCCTGTGTTACAAATACTAGAAGCTTTAATAAAAATCATGTATGTTTCTGCCGAACTCATGGAAACATGTAGGCCTTTACCTTTATCAAGTGATTGTGGTAATAATTTTTCTAGTTTGGCTATAATAACATCTAGATGGGCTTCCATTTGGTTTAATCGAGTTTCCAAGGTAGATACTCTTGTTTCGAGGAGAATATTTTTAGTATTGCTCTTAGGGTGCTGAGTTGTAGGTATTGTAATGGTAAAATATTTTTGGAGGTAAAGATTACAAGCCTATTTTTTGCATAAAGTGCAGATGCCTCATTTTTCAATGGAGGGGTAATAACTACAAAGATAGTAAGGGATGTTATCACTTCCTATTTTTAATAGCCAACCACGTGTACAATTAGATTCTTGGCTTCCTGTGTTAAGTTGGGTGAACGTTAGATTCATTTCTTCAGGAAAGTCTTCCCAAAATACTAGATCAGAGTTTAATGGCATATAATCAGGGAAATCAATGTCAGGATAATAATGTGAAGGTTGTAGAAAAGAATTTACTAAGCTATAATCAGAGGAGGGAGGAACTTCTTCTACATCATCTACAAAGATAATGGAATAAATAGAAGAAGTATCAAAAATGCCTGACTAAATTTCTACTAAATCAAGATTAGTGCAGGTAACTAGTTTGACCTCACGTGTGTATACATTTTTCTTGCTTGGGCAGGCAGAGGATAAATGACCTGGCTCATTACAAGAAAAATAAGTAATCGTATTGGCATAAGTTTTCTTTGGTTTAAATTTTCTTACACGTCTTTCCTTATTTAGATAAGGTTTCTTTTCTCTACTTTTTCTAACATAATATGTTTTTCTTGGTTCGACTATTTTAGGTTTAGTAACAGATTGTTTTGAAGTTCGAATGTTCTTATAAGACTGTGTTCTTGAGGGCTTTAAGCCATACTGCCGAGGCATGTAAATTTGACTAAAAAAATCTATATTGTTGGGTTTTAAGTTATTTTTGTATGTATATGTAAGTATATTTCTCTTTTAAAATAGAAATGATGTGTTGTATTCTTACTCCAATATTATTATATTGTAGTGTTACTTTCATATATGTCCAGGCCTTATGTATTTCTTTTCGTAAGTCTCTTGGGAGTTTATTAAATAATAGTTCTCCTAATTCAGGGCTACAGTAATTTCCTGAAACGACTATTAGGGCTACAAAATCATTACAAAAGGGTTTAATTCAATTCCAATTGAACAACTGTAATTGCTCTAAGTTTCTCATAGCTTCCTTTTGTCTAATATCTAAACTTGTGTTTGCATCTCAAGCTATAAAAAATCTATGAATAGTATAGCAGAAATTAAGTATATTATTTCCTTGGAAAGTCACTACAAAAAGAATACCCGTATAGGAGCAGTTTATTAGGAGCGATTTTAACACCGCTCTTGAAAATCAAACAATAGAAACAGTTTGAACTAAATCATTTCTAATGTCTTACCTTTTTAGAACGGTTTTACAACCGCTCTTGTTGAATAGTTCTAACACCGATTTGAATAAACCGCTGCTGAAATTACTCTTAATGATTCAACTATTAAAAGCAATCTTGAAACTACTGATATTGGATACATTTAGCAGCGGTTCTATGTTAAACACTGCTACTAACTGTTTCTATTGCTCTAATTTCTAATAATAGTTATCAAACAGTACATTTTTAGTAGTCATTCTGTAAACCACTCTTATCGAAGTTAAAATTGATCAATATTTTTTTAAAAAAAAACAATTAAAGTGTACAATTTACTTAATGTGATTTTATTTTGTACATCTCAAATTTAAATTTATTTATTTAATATAAATATTTATTAGTCAAACAAATTATTCTTTAAATAACTTATAAAATCTTAATTTTATTTATATTAATTTCATTCTTTTCTTATTTTTATTTTTGTTAAAAGAAAATTCTTAATTTTATATATACCAATTTTCTTCCTTTTCTTATATGTATTTTCCTTAAATTTATTTTCCTTAATATTTTTTCCCTAAACACATAACTTTCATTCTCGGCATCACATGCCACCTCCACACCTTCATCTTCCTCTATCTATCTCCGAAATTCTAAATCTCATGTCAAAAATTTTTCCTCTTTTTTCTATTCAACTCCAAACCTAGATCTCACGCCAAAAAATTTTCTTCTTCCTCTATTCAACTCCAAAATCCTAAATCTCACTCTGAAAAACCTTACTATTTCTTTATTCGATTTTATCCATCCTCCAATTCGCACTACTAGAATATAACTTTGATATTTTCTATAAATATTTTATACTAACATTTATTAAAAATTATTTATTTAAAAATAATATTAGATTATTTATGATCAGAATATTATTAAATATTATTATTATTTATATATAACCATTATTTTTAAAACATATTAACCTTATTATTTTTTTCTCTTAAATTTTTTCTTCTATTAGCCTCTAATAGCAAGTAAAGCTAATCTAAATTTTTTCCTTTCCACTTTTCAGCATCAACTAAAATCAAAGTCCTTTCCATAGATTATCTTAGTCTCATATTCCCATAGGTAATCAAAATCGTTTACTAAACCTGATATTGTTGGACTTATTAAGAATAAACATATAGTAAAAGAAAATTATTAATTAATTATTTAATAATTAACTAGCATATAAAATTATCTATCAGTAAGCGATTATAAATTAATAAATAAATGAATAAATATGTCTCTTAATCTTCTCCTAATTACTAAGAATAACAATATAACAAAAGAAATTATTGACTAGTTATTAAATAATTAACTAACACATAAAAACATTAATAGCTGTAGTCTAGTTGGTTAGGATATTAGGTTATAATTTAGGAGACCTTGGTTCGAATCCTAGTAATAACTATTTCTTTTCCAAAGAGCCCGAGGTCGGCTAACACTTAAAGAGTTTTAGAGCGGTTCAAAGAGTTTTAGAGCAGTTTGAATCGCTCCTGAATATATAGCTATAGAAGTGGTTTGAAATCGTTGTTATATGTATAACGTGTAAGATCGGTTTCAAACCATACCTATAAAGTATAATAGGAGCGGTTTTTTAATTTTTACCAACAGTTACGAAAATCGCTTTGATAGGATATAGGGACGGCGACAAGAGGGGCGGTTTTCAAACCGTTGGTAAAAGTGTAAGAGTGGTTGAAAGCTGCTCTTAAAATTCAAAAAAACCGCCCCTATATGGGTGTTTTTTTTGTAGTGAGTAATTCTGGCTACTTCTTCTGGATGGGTAATTTTATAGGATTCCAATGCTACTCTGGCAACATCTGCTAAGTAATTTTCTCCTACTCTTATTATGATGCCCCCTGATTCTATATCTAGTTCGTGTTTAGCTCGATAATCTCATTTAACAGAGATTATCCATTGTTCTAAATATGTATCATACATTTGGAGATCATCACATTCCTCAATATTAAGTAAAACAAAGTTTTTCCCAAAATATGTTATCTATGGTGGTCTTCTTTTCCCTATGGTTCTTAATAAGGGATTATTATTTGTGTAGGGATGGATTTGTGTTCTTGGAGGATGTCTTTCTCCATAGTCCATAGTTCGCATAGAACTTTTTGGGTATCTTACCTATAAAGGTTGTGGCCTAGATGTACTAGTGGCACTAGATTCAACAGGATTCATTAAATTGATATTGGAGAAATAGTCTTTCTTTTTAGCAATAATGTTATGGTCTTCATCAAAGTATAACATTCAGTCTGTTTCTAACTTATGGTGTAAAAGATCAAATGTTTCTAATTCTTTAAGATCTTCATTTGTAAAACAGGTAGCTATTTCAAATGGTAGGTACACATACTCATTTAAGCCATCACAAAATAAATACTTAGGTTCTAGCCCTTAGTTGGTAGACTAATTGCTACATTCTTTATTCATTAAGTTCATGCTAGGTTGGGTTTCCTCTTGATCTTCTTCCTGTGACATTGAAGGTTTGTAATTATGAAATCTTACTAAAGATTTATCATGTTCGTCTTTATGTATAATAGATTCGGTTGGTTGTAAAATTTGTGGTTTCATGCTTAAGTCTAGATTAAGATTCCAATCTAGTCCAGCAAGTAGATTAGAGGAGAAATCTTTAGGTTACATAAAATAAATTCCCTTTGTGGTAAGAGTTTCAATGATATTATTGATTTGGACTTTGAAACTATTATTGATATTAATCATAGTTTTGCCTAGAAAAATAATATCTATTGAAAGATTGATAGGGCGGCGCACACAGTCATGCACAGTAAAAAAATAAAGAAATTTAAAAGACAAAAATTACACGTGATCTCTTTATGTTTCGTCAAACATGGGATCTGTGAGGTCATCTTCAGAGTCTTCATTATGTGGGTCAAGGAAGGAATTGATCAAAAAATAATCATTTCTAACTTCTGGAGGTAATTCTTTTGGATCAAGTATAGAAAGAATTGAATAAATTGAAAACGTATCAGAAAGATCTTATTGTACGCCAATTAGATCAAAGTTTGTATTGCCTACAACTTCAGCTTCATGACTAAATAAGTTTTTTCTTTTAGGATAAGAAGAGGAAAGGTGTCTAGGTTCATGGCAAGCAAAACAAGTAATAGTGTTAGTATAAATTTTCTTTGGTTTAAATCTCTTAACATGTTTTTCTTTATTGAGATATGATTTTCGTTCTTTGCTTTTTCTAAGATAATAAGTCTTTTTAGGGGGTAAACTTGGATTTTAGCGCAGGTAATATCTGTCGTCGTCTACTATGTTTGATCTAGTTTTGTTGACTTCCATATTGCTGAGGGGTATAAATTTGACTACAAAAACTATAGTGTTAGGACCCTTGGAGGCCGGCTAGAGGGGGGCGGTGAATAGCCCCTACACAAATTAAGACAAAAAGACCTTACTCGAATTTATAACTTAATTAAAACACTTGCATAAACATAGAAAGAGACAATGAATCAGAAAGTCGAGGCTCAGCAGATTTACTTGGTTACAATCGGGGAGATTATTAATCCAAGACAGATGAAAAAGCATACTAAAAATCTCCTATGGGCGGAGAAGCCTCTTATAGCAATAACGCATAGAATCAGAAAGCTAAACTCAAAGAAACTCAAGCACAAGTGTTGTTACTCTGTTTTTCTTGTTGTTTTTAGTTTCTGAGAGCAGGGTTGTTTATATAGCCCTGCTCAAGGTGCCTGGAAGGGTTCCAGACACCTGGAATGGGATAAATCTTTATCCCTGACACAACGTTCAAACGCTACGTTGAATTGGCTAAGAATTGGGTTCCGAGCGCTCAGAGTCCGGGTGCCCCGGACTGGTCCGAGAGCCCCGACCAAGTTCGGGCGCCCCGGGGCTAAAAATCAGCTTTTGCTGATTTTTGGTCTCGATCTCCTGCTCTAGTCCCGCTAACATTGGTCCGGGTCTTCCGTTCTAGATCCGCTCGCTTGGGTGATTTCGGCCATCCGGAATAGGGCTCAGCCGAACTCAACTGTTGGGATCCTTTGTACGGCTAGAGAGGGGGGTGTGAATAGCCAACCCCAATCTTTCGCGTTTCTTCCTACGATTAGGTTAGTGCAGCGGAAATACAACGTAGAAAGAAAATAGGAGAAGAAAGACAAACCATATAACGAGGTTCGGAGATGATACTCCTACTCCTCGGCGTGTCCGTAAGGTGGACGAGCCCTGTCAATCCGTCGGTGGATGAATCCCCGGAGAACCGGCTAATATATACTCCTTGTGGGTGGAGAAACCTCGCCACAATAACTCTTGCAACAGCAAGATAGAAGTATACAAAATACAAAGAAGCACAAGACAATATGAATGTAAAACAGACAAGCTTGCCTTCTCGTCGACTGGAAGAAGCAACAGCTCCAAGCGCCTACAACAGTAGATGATCCAGCCGGAAGCTCACGCGAAGCTTCAAGACGTATGAGCTCAGCAAAGCTCGCAGCAGTAGAACTTGCAGCAGCAAGCAGAAGAAGAAAAGAAGAAGAAGAGTAAGAGTACAGCAGCAGCCCTCGACCCCTTTATACCTGCGAAGAAGACAGCGAAGAAACTAGCCGTTGCATCGCAACGGCTAGAACCCTGATCGGTCTGCAGACCGATCAGGGAAGAGATGGATCGTCACTGATCGATCTGTGGACCGATCAAGACCGATCCCAGCTCTCCCAGCCGTGAGCGCACTCGTCTCCTGATCGGTCGTGGAGACCGATCAGGCATACACCTGATCGGTCCCTGGACCGATCAGGTGCTTCTTTCTTCACTTCTGATCGTCTCCTGATCGGTTCAGGGACCGATCAGAAACTCCACAGTATGCTACTGAGTGGAATCTGATCTGTCACCAGACCGATCAGGAAACACTGAGTTTCACTGGATCGGTCTGCAGACCGATCCAACTCCTAGGTTTAGAGTGCCCTCTCTAACCTAGTTCGGAGAACGAGCTACCGAGCCCTCTCCGACTCCATATGCCAAGCTTCACTCACTTGGACTTCTCAACACCAGATGTCCGATCACCCTTGATCTATCTGGATTTTCCCTTGCCCGGCTTCACTCACCAGGACTTTCCACCTGACTTCACTCACCAGGATTTCCACACTGCCTAACATCCCAGTTAGGACTTTCTCACTGCCTGGCTTCACTTACCAGGACTTTTCAACTGCCTAACATCCTAGTTAGGACTTTCCCACTGCCTGGCTTCACTCACCAGGACTTTCCAACTGCCTAACATCCCAGTTAGGACTTTCCCACTGCCTGGCTTCACTCACCAGGACTTTCCAACTGCCTAACATCCCAGTTAGGACTTTCCCACTGCCTGGCTTCACTCACCAGGACTTTCCAACCGCCTAACATCCCAGTTAGGACTTTCCCTCGTGCCAAGCTCCCTGCTTGGACTTTTCCCGTGCCAAGCTCCCTGCTTGGACTTCTCCAGTGCCAAGTCTCCATACTTGGACTTTTCGCGTGCCAAGCTCCCTGCTTGGACTTTTCCAGTGCCAAGTCTCCATACTTGGACTTTTCAGGTCAACCAGGTCAACCTTGACCTAGGGTTGCACCAATAATCTCCCAACCATCTATTCTTGTCTCACATCAAGAATAGAACTCTCTCACGAGTGTCAAACATCAACATGCAACTCAACTAGGTCAACCTTGACCTAAGGTTGCACCGACAATCTTCCCAAGTCAAACATCAAAATACAACTCGAGTCAAGTCACCTCGAGTCGGGTCAACCAGGTCAACCTTGACCTAAGGTTGCACCAACATCAACTTCCGGTCTTCTCCTCGAACAAACTTCCGGTCTGACTTCTTGTCCCTCGGAATCACCGTGTGCTTCCTTCTCGTCCACCAACGTACTCTTCCACAGCTTTTTATCCCTCGGACAGTTGCGTCTTTTGCTCCTCGAGCAATCTTCCACTTCGACTTCTCGTCCCTCGGAAACACCGCACGCTCCCTTCTCGTCCGTCGGTGTACTCTTCTGTAGCACCTCGTCCCTCAGACACACCGAGCTCATTGGCTCTCTCCCATGCCGTCCTTCTTGCTAGCTGCGTCTTTCGCTTGACTTCCTGTGCTCCTAAGTTTTTACACACTTAGACACAGAGTTAAACACAATAGGACCTAACTTAACTTATTTGATCAAATCAAAATTATCTTGGGGTACCAACAATCTTCCCATTTTTGATGTGAGAAACTTAAGTTAAGTTAGGGTAAATCAACATAAAGTAAAACAATAAATTTTGCAATAAAGTGCAAAAATTGAAAAAAAGTTTTAAACTATCTCCCCCTAGACTTAATCTTCCCTTCTCCCCCTTTAATCACATTAAAAATGGGGTACTTCAAAAGTCTAAGGGTAACTTGTCAAGAATTTTAAGTCATTTAACAAACAAAATTATGAATTTATAGGGTTAAAATGACCTAAAAAAATTTGGTGAATTTTAAACACAAGTCTAAGAGAAAAAATCGAAATTGAAAGCCTTAAAGCAATTTTGGAAATCTTGAAATATTTTCTTAAAATGTATAGAGCATACATTTTGACAAAAGAAAATATATTTTTCAAGATTTATGATTTAAAAATTCTAAAAAAAATTGTATTTAGATAAATAGCTCAAAAAATTTTAAGAAAGTTTTTCTTAGTTAGTAGGGATAACTCTTGCGAAATAATTGAAAATTTTGAATAATAAAATTTAAATATTGAGATTTTTCTATAGATGAATATTGAATTCCTCTTTCTCAAAAAATTAGGATTAAATTAATTTCGAATAATAATTAAACACAAAAGGAATTTTGTAGTTTTTTTTTTAAAATCAATTAAAAAACAATATTAATACAAGCATGATCATGGAATCCAAAATAGATTCCTTTTTTTCCGGATTAACAAGAAATTTTTAAGTCTTTATCAATTTTCTAATTTTCTTATTGTGATATTTAAATTTTCATTTTAGTCTATAACAATTTCTAAAGTTCGAAGTAGAGAGTTTTGAACATGCAGAAATTTTTAAAGTTTTTATATGTTCCTTTAACATATCATTTTCTGTTTTTAGTTTGTCGAATTCCTCTGATCGACAAGCTATTGATAGAGTTTCTTTTAACTCATTATTCTTTAATAATTTTCTAGTTTTTGTTTCTAATTTTCCATAATCTTTTGACAACATTTTTATAAAATTAAATAATTTGTCAAGAGGTAGAGATCGTACCTGACTTATCTTATCGACTTCTGATGCTCCCCTTGAAGAGCTGCTTTTCTCTGACGTTGCTCCCCCTTCATTGATGCTCTCAATACTCATTTCTGAAGAACTTTCTTTATCTTCAGGTAGGTACTTGGCTATGAGAGCTGTTAAGTGTGGAAAAAAAAAAAAAAAAAAAAAAAACCATGCCACTCACCCACGTGCACATGCCCTCCCCCACACCCCCTTTTTCCTTTTCCCTTTTCTTTTCCCCACCGATGCCTCAAAACCCTTCTCTTCTTCTCCTTTCCCTTCTCTAGCGACGACGAACTGCGGATTTCTTCCTCATTCTTCTTCTCCAAGCTTGCAACCCCCTTCTCTTTTGTTTTTCTCTTCTCCAACGACCACAAGCAACAAGTCTCTTCTTCCTTGTTGCTGTCCTGCTTCTCGGCAACATCGTCGGAGCTCCTCGGAGTGTGCCGGAGCTCGCCGGACCACTAGGAAAGGAGGGAAAACAAAGCCCTAGTTGCTCTCTCCTTTTCCCCTCCAACAGCAGCACCTTGCTGCCTTTTGTCTTCTCCAACAGCAACCCTAGCTGCTGCCCTAGTCTTGGCAGTACCGTCGGAGTTCGCCGGAGCTCGCCGGAGCTCGCCGGAGCTAGCTGAGGTGGCCAACGACAAAGGGAAAGCAACCCTAGTTGCTGTCCTCATTTCCAGCAGCCACACAAAACTCTTAGAAGGTATATTTTAGGTTGTTTTGGGTTAAATTGATGTGTAGTTAGAAGGGTTATCTAGATTAGAACCGATGTTGTGTTTAGGAATGCGAAGTGGTACGAGGTATCGAGATCAAAATAATTCACTGATTTTGAATCAGAGATAATGTGTAGTTATGTTTGATATTGTGTTTGTAGATCTGAGCTCGAGTGGAGCACGGTGACCTGCCGATACTCGCGGATTTTGCTGTACATAAGGTGGATATATCTACTCTTGTCTATTTCCTTGTGCATGAAAAAAATATATAAATTGGAATATGTATATGTTGTATTATTGTTTTCAAAATGGGGATTAAACTGATATTAGAAATAGCGAAATGGGTTAAAATATTAAAATTATTGGAGGGTAAATAATTGATATTATTTCTTGTTCATATGTGGGTTCATATTGGGATTGATATGGGGAGGGTTGTTTTTAAAATTAAAGAAATATTCAAAATTTATCTTCTGTTGATACCTTGTCTCTTTTGACTTGCTTGACCTTTCATACTTCATGCTTTTAATACTCTATCTGTTGATACTTGTAACTTTTTATCTGTGGACCCTATAATGATAAACTAATAGATTTGATACGAAAATATTACCTTGATTGACCAATTAATATGAAAAGAGAATAATCATGATAAATGGATGAATATAATCATAACGGTGAATTAATAAAGATAATAAATGAAGAATTAAAAAGTGAAGACTATGAGCCTAGCTTTATACCAGAGCTCTATATTAGAGTACTGGACCGCCCACATGTTATTGTGGTAGCGCGGCGGCCGCGGTCCAGAGTACCTGACCGTACACCCGAGGCGTGTTGGCGTGATGTAGCCCTCGGTCAGTGTTTATTATGTCTTCCACCGGTGAGGGCTGATAGCCCGTACGTCAGATGACGTATGTGACAGTCTTATACTATCCATATGATATTTCACTCTGATGATATTGGCTCCAGTGATTCACTTTTTAGTTGATTTATCAGATTCAGACTATTGATATACATGTTGATCTTACCATGATAACTTATAGTTGAGTGATTAAATAATAAGATTGAAAAATTGATTTTATTAATGATGACAAGTGATGATAAGGTGAAGATCCCAAACTCTATCTAAAAATTTTACCTGATTATAGATAATGAGAAGATGATTATACATATATATGTATAAAGGTAGAACTTTAAGAATAATCCTAAAGTTGTAACAAAAGATGATGATTTATTCTACTTCCTTGACTTCTTCAATAAGATTAAATTCATGCACATCTTTCTTGAGTATCCACTTAGCCATTTGGCTAATTTGCTACATTCCTTGGTCTCCAGTTTTGCAGACACAGGGATCCTTTTGATATTACTGTTGATTTTGGACTTTCATAGAGTTGCTCAGAGATCTCGACGTGCTGATTTTCTGGTTTGTTTTACTTTTGTTTCGCTGTATTTACATTTTGCACTTTTGTTACAGATGTCGTTTATCTGTATAGTAATTGTAGTCTATGGATAGATATATATAATTGATACATTTCGTGGTTATGTTGTTTCTATTTTATGTATGTTCCAGCCGTGTGGGCTGATGAATATGTTGTTTATGTTTATATATTGTGATATATGTATGTATGCTTCATATTGTCACCGGTACAGGGGAGATGCTGTCGGATTTTTGTCTGGCAGGGACTCCTCTGGGGCGTGACAATTTTATTGGTATCAGAGCCCGGTTTTTCGTTTTCTGTTCGTGGGTTTTGGCTTTATTTCGAGATTTTTGTTTTCAGTTTATGTACTTCTCGAGCAAAGGAATTTTTATACAAGTCGAGTTGTATCTCTGAGCTATAGGATTTACGGGTCATTCTTTGTTTTAATTATCTTGATTATAAATGATTATTGAAAATTTTCATCTGATTTTATAGGCAATGCCACGAGCCCGTGGTCGCGGTTGGGGCAGCAGCCGTGCCCGTAGTCGCAGTCATGGTTGCGACAGTGGTAGTGGTCGCGGTCGTGGTCGTGCATGTCAGCGTGCCACTACTACTGATCTTGGTTTGGATGAGGCTCCTATCTCCCCATCTGAGTTGATACCGGGAGCTCAGGTTGGTCCCAGTATTGGAGTCGGTGGTCAGACTGAGGGACAACCTCATCTTGTTGCAGCTCAGGTAGCCGTACCAGCCATTCCTACAGCATCGTTTATTATGGAAAAGGCCCGTATTCCTTTGCTTGCTAGTTCAGCAAAGGATCGTTTTACGCTGTTCCATGGAGGCACCGATCCTTGGGTGGCGCGTACATGGTTGGAGGATATTGAGGCCACTTTTGGATACATGTCCTGTTCAGACACAGAGAAGGTAGAGCTAGCCGCTTATCATTTTCGAGGGCAAGCATCCACATGGTGGAAGATGCAAAAGACAGTCTTTGGGGATCAGATTATCTCTTGGCAGTCTTTTCGAGAGGCGTTCAAGAGACAGTATTTTCCTGCAGCATTTTGTGTTGCTAGTGGTGATCGAGCGTGCTAGACTATAGTGCAGAATTTTGAGACTTGCTGAGTTTTGCCCACATATGGTTGCTCGGGACTCGGATCGTATGTTTCACTTTACACAGGGACTGACAGCATATATTCGGATCAGGATGTCTGGATTTCCTGTTACTACTTATCGAGAGGCACTTGATCGAGCCATATTTATTGAGATGACTCAGCAGCAAGTCTCTCAAGAAAGAGAAGCCAGCCGACAGACCTCGCAGAGCTTACACTCTAGACAGCAGAGTCGAGGTCGTCGATCTCGTGGTCAGGATACGACTAGAGAATCTTCACGGTCACGAAAGGTGGCCAAAGTATCACAGGGATCTAGTCGCCCAGTTCCATCACAGCGGGGCCAGATATCGGTGAAGTGTTTTCAATGTGGTGCACCAAATCACCTGGCATCAGAATGTCCACTGGATAAGAGTATATGTTTTTATTGTAAACTGCCAGGACATATGCAGAAAGATTGCACTTTGAAGGCACAACATCAAGCAGGAGGATCACAGTCTCAGCAGGCTCGACCTACCTCACGACCTCCATAGTCTCGGCAGCAGAAAGGCCCGCAGAGATCCCAGCAGTCTCAGCCACGAAATCCTCCACCTACACAGTCTGCTCACCAGCCACAACTCTATCATTTGCAGTCCCAGGTGGAGAGTGAGTATCACTCAGTACCTCCACTTCAGCAGTATCTGCCAGCTCCATCTCAGCAGTACTTGCCAGCTCCATCTCAGCAGTATTTGGTAGCTCCACCCCAGCAGTACTTGCTACCTCCACCCCAGCAGTATCAGCCACCATTATCTTATCAGCCTTCGACCCAGTCATACCAGCCTGCACAGGAGCAGAGTCAGCTCTCTTCTTCTATTCAGAGGGGTCAGCCATCGGGTCTTGAGCCGGGACACGTTTATGCTTTGACCCGTGAGGAGGCACAGCGAGCTGGAGGATCTGTTATCCAAGGTATTATTTCCGTTTATAGTATTCCTGCGGATATATTGATAGATACGGGTAGCTCGCATTCCTTTATTTCTCCTGAATTTGTATGCAAAATTGGGAGGATCCCAACTCTTCGACCTTCTGTATTAGCAATATTGACACCATCAGGTGGAGTATTGATGTCAGATCAGGAGATCAAGAGTTGTCCTTTAAATTTCGATAGTCATATCCTTACAGTGGATCTCCAGGTGCTAGAGATGACTGAATTCGATATTATTTTGGGTATGGATTGGCTGTCAGAGCATCATGCCACTGTCGATTGTCGAGCCAAAGTGGTGACTTTTCAACCCTTAGATCAATCATCATGGGAATTTATTGGGATCAATGATCGAGGGGTATCTATTATCTCAGCTCTCCAGGCTCAGCAGTTGTTGGCTCGGGGATGCAAGGGGTATCTCTTGTCTTTAGTGAGTTCCAATGTTGATAGTTCTGTCCAGCTTTCTGATGTCCACATAATACGTGAATATCCCGACGTATTTCCTGAAGAACTTCCTGGTTTGCCACCTCAGCGACAGGTAGAGTTTGCCATTGAGTTGCTTCCTGGCACAGCTTCAATTTCGAAAGCTCCATATCGGATGGCACCAAGAGAATTGGAGGAACTAAAGATCCAACTTCAGGAGTTGCTAGACAAGGGTTTTATCCGTCCTAGTGTTTCTCCTTGGGGTGCTCCAGTGCTCTTTGTGAAGAAAAAAGATGGATCCTTGAGGCTCTGTATTGATTATAGGCAGTTAAACTCTGTAACTATCAAGAACAAGTATCCTCTACCTAGAATAGATGATTTGTTTGATCAGCTTAAAGGTACCTGTGTGTACTCAAAAATTGATTTAAGATCAGGCTATCACCAGTTACGAGTTAGAGATACAGATATTCAGAAGACTGCCTTCCGTACTCGATATGGACATTATGAGTTTTTGGTAATGCCGTTTGGGCTTACCAATGCTCCTGCAGCATTTATGGATCTAATGAACCGGGTATTCTTAGAATATTTAGACCGGTTTGTTATTGTCTTTATTGATGACATTCTGGTATATTCGCGATCAGAAGAGGAACACGAACAACATCTCAGAATAGTTCTAGAAACTTTACGGAAGGAACGCTTATATGCAAAGTTTAGTAAATGTGCTTTTTGGCTTACTTCTGTGGGATTTCTAGGGCATGTAATCTCTAGCAAAGGGATTTCAGTAGACCCCCAGAAGATTGAAGCAGTTGACCGATGGGAACAACCAAAGTCAGTGCAGGAAATTCGTAGTTTTCTCGGATTAGCTGGGTACTATCGGAGATTTGTGGAAGGATTTTCTAGTATTGTTGCACCTTTGACTCGATTAACTAGAAAAGGAGTCAAGTTTACTTGGTCTGAGGCTTGTGAAGCAAGCTTCCAAGAGCTCAAGCAGATTGGTGAGTGCTCCAGTATTAGTTATTCCCTCTGGAGATGATGGATTCATTCTTTACACGGATGCATCTATTCAAGGATTAGGGGCAGTTTTGATGCAGTATGATAGAGTAGTAGCTTATGCTTCTCGTCAGCTAAAAGATCATGAGAAGAATTATCCCGTGCATGATTTAGAATTAGCAGCCATCATTTTTGCCCTTAAAATTTGGAGACATTATCTCTACGGTATTACCTTTGAGATATTCACCGATCACAAGAGTCTGAAATATCTTTTCACTCAGAAAGAGTTAAACCTTCGACAGAGAAGGTGGATGGAGTTTCTGAAAGACTATGACTGCACTATCAACTACCATCCTGGAAAAGCTAATGTAGTCGCAGATGCATTGAGCAGGAAGTCTAGAGGAGTATTGGCAACTCACAGGGTGGCAGTTACAGATCTAGTTAGACAATTTTCAGAGTTAGATTTAACTGAAGTAGGGCAAACACAGCGTGGTATACTGGTCTCCTTGATCGCACAGTCCCCATTGGTGGAGCGGATTAAGGAAAGTCAAATGGAAGACCAGTATCTCAGATCTATAGCTAGTGAGTTGGAATTAGGCCCAAAGCCAGAATTCACACGTGATATGGATGGATCTCTTCGGTTCCGAAACAGATTATGTGTCCCAGAGGTACATCCTGTTAAGGAGGATCTTCTTCGAGAAGCCCACCGATCGAGATTTGCAGTTCATCCTGGTGGTACACGGATGTATCGAGACTTGAAGCGATCATATTGGTGGAAAGGTATGAAAAGAGATATTGCAGACTTTGTAGCTCGGTGTCTAGTTTGCCAGCAAGTTAAGGCAGAACACCAGAGACCGGCCGGGTTACTTCAGAAGATTGTAGTGCCGGAATGGAAGTGGGAGCATGTCACTATGGATTTTGTCACGGGGTTACCAAGGACCCAGAGGAGACATGATTCAATCTGGGTGATTGTCGATCGGTTAACTAAATCCTCACATTTCTTACCGATTCGTAAGACAGAATCTCTAGATCGTCTAGCAGAGTTATATTGCAGAGAGATTATTAAACTCCATGATATTCCCCTCAGTATTATTTCTGATAGAGATCCACGTTTTACTTCGAGATTCTGGCAAAGTTTCCAAAAGGCGTTGGGAACCGAGCTGCGCTTTAACACCGCTTTTCATCCTCAGACTGATGGACAGTCAGAGCGCACTATCCAGACTCTAGAGGATCTGTTGCGTGCTTGTGTGCTAGATTTTGGGGGTAGTTGGGAGGACCACCTAC
Source organism: Zingiber officinale (assembly GCF_018446385.1). Lineage (NCBI taxonomy): Eukaryota > Viridiplantae > Streptophyta > Magnoliopsida > Zingiberales > Zingiberaceae > Zingiber > Zingiber officinale. Next base: position 31,766,102 of record NC_055987.1, read on the forward strand.
ATTTGGTAGAGTTTGCTTATAATAACAGTTACCACTCTGCTATTCAAATGGCACCGTTTGAGGCACTCTACGGCAGAGCATGTAGATCTCCTATCTTATGGGACGAGGTCGGTGAACGTCAACTCTTGGGCCCTCAGAGTGTTCAGCAGGATGCTGAACTAGTACGAACTATTAGACAAAGACTGTTGACTACTCAGAGTCGCCAAAAGAGTTACGCAGATAAAAGACGAAGAATGTTAGAATTCACAGTAGGTAATCACGTATTTCTTCGTGTTTCACCCATAAAAGGAGTTAAGAGATTTGGGTTAAAAGGGAAGTTAGCACCCAGATTTATCGGACCTTTCCAGATTCTTGAGCGGATTGGTGCTGTTGCATATCGACTTGCGTTACCCCCAGCTTTAGCAGGAGTACATAATGTTTTTCATGTTTCTATGCTGCGGAAATATGTTCCGGATCCAACACATGTCTTGAAGGATCTTATAGTTCCCCTACAGTCTAATGCGACATACGAAGAATTCCCTGTTCGTATTCTAGATCGCAAGGAACATCGGTTGAGGAACAAATGCCTTCGTCTCGTAAAGGTTGGGTGGCAACACCACTCTGATCAAGAAGCAACTTGGGAGCGTGAGGAGGATATGCGTATCGGATATCCTCATTTATTTACCTCAGGTATCAATGCGTCTCAATTACTTAAATTTGGGGACCAAATTTCTTTTAGTGGGGGAGAATGTTAAGTGTGGAAAAAAAAAAAAAAAAAAAAACCATGCCACTCACCCACGTGCACATGCCCTCCCCCACACCCCCTTTTTCCTTTTCCCTTTTCTTTTCCCCACCGATGCCTCAAAACCCTTCTCTTCTTCTCCTTTCCCTTCTCTAGCGACGACGAATTGCGGATTTCTTCCTCATTCTTCTTCTCCAAGCTTGCAACCCCCTTCTCTTTTGTTTTTCTCTTCTCCAACGACCACAAGCAACAAGTCTCTTCTTCCTTGTTGCTGTCCTGCTTCTCGGCAACATCGTCGGAGCTCCTCGGAGTGTGCCGGAGCTCGCCGGACCACTAGGAAAGGAGGGAAAACAAAGCCCTAGTTGCTCTCTCCTTTTCCCCTCCAACAGCAGCACCTTGCTGCCTTTTGTCTTCTCCAACAGCAACCCTAGCTGCTGCCCTATTCTTGGCAGTACCGTCGGAGTTCGCCGGAGCTCGCCGGAGCTAGCTGAGGTGGCCAACGACAAAGGGAAAGCAACCCTAGTTGCTGTCCTCATTTCCAGCAGCCACACAAAACTCTTAGAAGGTATATTTTAGGTTGTTTTGGGTTAAATTGATGTGTAGTTAGAAGGGTTATCTAGATTAGAACCGATGTTGTGTTTAGGAATGCGAAGTGGTACGAGGTATCGAGATCAAAATAATTCACTGATTTTGAATCAGAGATAATGTGTAGTTATGTTTGATATTGTGTTTGTAGATCCGAGCTCGAGTAGAGCACGGTGACCTGCCGATACTCGCGGATTTTGCTGTACATAAGGTGGATATATCTACTCTTGTCTATTTCCTTGTGCATGAAAAAAATATATAAATTGGAATATGTATATGTTGTATTATTGTTTTCAAAATGGGGATTAAACTGATATTAGAAATAGCGAAATGGGTTAAAATATTAAAATTATTGGAGGGTAAATAATTGATATTATTTCTTGTTCATATGTGGGTTCATATTGGGATTGATATGGGGAGGGTTGTTTTTAAAATTAAAGAAATATTCAAAATTTATCTTCTGTTGATACCTTGTCTCTTTTGACTTGCTTGACCTTTCATACTTCATGCTTTTAATACTCTATCTGTTGATACTTGTAACTTTTTATCTGTGGACCCTATAATGATAAACTAATAGATTTGATACGAAAATATTACCTTGATTGACCAATTAATATGAAAAGAGAATAATCATGATAAATGGATGAATATAATCATAACGGTGAATTAATAAAGATAATAAATGAAGAATTAAAAAGTGAAGACCATGAGCCTAGCTTTATACCAGAGCTCTATATTAGAGTACTGGACCGCCCACATGTTATTGTGGTAGCGCGGCGGCCGCGGTCCAGAGTACCTGACCGTACACCCGAGGCGTGTTGGCGTGATGTAGCCCTCGGTCAGTGTTTATTATGTCTTCCACCGGTGAGGGCTGATAGCCCGTACGTCAGATGACGTATGCGACAGTTTTATACTCTTAGGAGGCTTTTAGCCTATCCATATGATATTTCACTCTGATGATATTGGCTCCAGTGATTCACTTTTTAGTTGATTTATCAGATTCAGACTATTGATATACATGTTGATCTTACCATGATAACTTATAGTTGAGTGATTAAATAATAAGATTGAAAAATTGATTTTATTAATGATGACAAGTGATGATAAGGTGAAGATCCCAAACTCTATCTAAAAATTTTACCTGATTATAGATAATGAGAAGATGATTATACATATATATGTATAAAGGTAGAACTTTAAGAATAATCCTAAAGTTGTAACAAAAGATGATGATTTATTCTACTTCCTTGACTTCTTCAATAAGATTAAATTCATGCACATCTTTCTTGAGTATCCACTTAGCCATTTGGCTAATTTGCTACATTCCTTGGTCTCCAGTTTTGCAGACACAGGGATCCTTTTGATATTACTGTTGATTTTGGACTTTCATAGAGTTGCTCAGAGATCTCGACGTGCTGATTTTCTGGTTTGTTTTACTTTTGTTTCGCTGTATTTACATTTTGCACTTTTGTTACAGATGTCGTTTATCTGTATAGTAATTGTAGTCTATGGATAGATATATATAATTGATACATTTCGTGGTTATGTTGTTTCTATTTTATGTATGTTCCAGCCGTGTGGGCTGATGAATATGTTGTTTATGTTTATATATTGTGATGTATGTATGTATGCTTCATATTGTCACCGGTACAGGGGAGATGCTGTCGGATTTTTATCTGGCAGGGACTCCTCTGGGGCGTGACAAGAGCAGTTTCGACAATTTCCTCGTTTTCTACTTCTGATAATTACTCGGAGTTCATCGAAGAGTTAAATTCGGCTACTTTTGGTTCTTCATAAAGCTTTAAGAACTTTCTCAAAGTTCTTTTGTATTCTTGTAATTGCCGATTCTGTCGACATCCTGAGCAGGTAGTACGCTTAGAAGGTAGAATTCAGCCTTACCGTTATCCATGAAGTCGTTGCGCTGCTTTTCAATTCATCGATGCTTCTCAAGTTATTTTCTTTCTTTGCTTTTGGGCATATCAAAACCATACTTAATTGTCAGTGAAATATCAAAATCAGTTTTAAAATATACCTCCATCCGACATTTTCAAAAGTGAACTCCCATTAAATACTGGTGGGTAGATGCTCGGTCCGACCATCTTGTGTGCTTCGTTCGACGATTAGTCCTCCTGAAGCGTTCTGACTCTGATACTACTTGTTAGGACTTTTGGTAGCCAACTAGAGAGAGGGGGGGTGAATAGCCCTTGCACAAATCAAGACAAAAAGACCTTTCTCGAACTTATAACTTAATTAAAACACTTGCATAAACATAGAAAGACATAATGAATCAGAAAGTCGAGGCTCAGCGGATTTACTTGGTTACAACCGGGGAGGTTGTTAATCAAAGACAGATGAAAAAGCGCATTAAAAATCTCTTCTGGGCAAAGAAGCCTCTTACAACAATGAACGCATAGAATCAGAAAGTTAAACTTAGACAAACTCAAGCAGTTGTTACTCTATTTTTCTTGTTGTTTTTAGCTTCTGGGAGTAGGGTTGTTTATATAGCCCTGCTCAGGGTGCTTGGAAGGGTTCTAGGTGTCTGGAATGGGATAAAACTTTATCTCTGACGCAACATTCAAATGCCACGTCGAATTAGCTAAGAATTGGGTTTTGGGCGCCAAGAGTTCGAACGCCTAGGACTGATCCGGGCGCCCAGGACTGATCCGGGCGCCCCAGACTGGTCCGGGCGCCCCGTACTGGTCCGGGCGCCCTAACTAGGTCCGGGCACCCCGGGGCCAAAAATTAGCTTTAGCTGATTTTTGGTCCCGGTCTCCTGCTCTGGTTCCGCTTGCATTAGTCTGAGTCTTTTGCTCTAGCTCCGCTTGCTTAGGTGATTTCTACCATCTGTAATATGGCTCACCCAAACCCAACTTTCGGCCTTCTTCCTTTCCGACTTCTCGTCCCTCAGAAATACCTCACACTCCTTTCTCGTCTGCCGGTGTACTCTTCCATATCTCCTCATCTCTCAGATGCACCGAGCCCGTCGGCTCTCTTCCGTGCTGTCCTTCTCGTTAGCTGTGTCTTTCGCTCGACTTCCTGTGCTCCTAAGTTCCTGCACATTTAGATACAGGTTTAAATACAACAGGACCTAACTTAACTTGTTTGATCATATCAAAACTACCTTGGGGTACCAACACATAGTGTTGATTTTTAAGTTTCTTTTGAATTTAGATGTAAGTGCATTTGGTTTTAAGCATTGTCAGTATATGTTTCTGCCTCTCTTAATCAAAAGTTCTCAATCTTATTTGGAGTATACCTTTGTAGAAACATAACTAGGTAAGAGAGAAGACAGAATATAGTTTGTAACTATGTAAAACTTGTGCTGGCTAAGTCAGACACTCAGTAGAAAGCTATTATAAGACTTGAAGAAAGCCAGGGTAAGACGCTACAAAACTACTAAACCATTATAGAGGCTCTCTACAAGGTGAGACTCACTAGTGAGATTACCATAACAGAAAACAACATTCTTAAGGTTTAGAATTTCCTTCTACACAAATTGCACAACCGAAACCTCGAAATTGAAGCCCAACTAAAGTGAAGCCCAATTTGTTTATCCTTCACATCTCCCCTTCTAGAGCCTTCTTCTCTTCTCTATATAAGACGACTCCCTCTGCTCATTCCAGAGCATCAAGGAATTGAGCAACAGTAAGCATGTTCAGAGAAGCACGACTCCTCTCTTTCTCTCTCTCTCTCTCCTTGCTCAAGTTTGTAATACCCTATACTTAGACAGTAATTAAGCTTGTATTGTATTGTACTATTGTGCTTTGTTTATCCTATATTGTTGTAAGTAAGTGTGTTATGGTTGAATAAGAACTTAACTCTAAACCTTAGGATATTGTTTTCTGCCTCTCTTAATCAAAAGTCTTCCGTCCTTTTTGGAGTATATCTTTGTAGGAAAATAACTAGTTAAGAGAGAAGATGTAATTGTAGTTTGTAGCTCTGTAAAACCTGTCCTGGCTAAGTCAGGCAATCAACAAAAAGTTATTATAAGACTTGAAGAAAATCAGGGTAAGACACTACAAAATTATTAAACCATTCTAGAGACTCTCTACTAGGTGAGACTCACTGGTGAAATTACTAGAACAAAAAATAATAGTCTTAAGGTTTAGAGTTTCCTTCTGCACAAACTGCACAACCGAAACCCCGAAATCGAAGCCCAATTAAATTGAAGCCCTCGAAATTGGAGGGAGGTTCATAAAAGTACACAGGCCATAGGTGCATGGCGGGGTAAATCTCAGGTCATCAATTCCTGAAAATCGACCCCTGACCGTTACGTCAGAGATATCATACGTCCACCGTCTGTGCTATACCCTGAGGGCTCAAATTGGAACACTAAAGACTAAAGTGAGTTTGGCATGGACGCGAAGAGCATTTATCCCCAAATCCATCAATATCTTTTGTTTCTCAGTTCAATATACACTTCCTACTTCTCTACGATGACGATTAGTAAAACCCAACTCACGAGCATGAGCAGACACAGGAACACACATAAAACTTTGACCAACCTCCGTCCTATGGAAATTTCTAATGAAAATTGTGAAGAAAGTTGATGCAGTTGATTACGTTAATTTACACTTTGGACCGGAAAGCTTTTATTATTTTAGCCGTTGTTAGCAACAGAAGTTTATTTGAGCAGGGGCAGTGGGTACACTATTTAAAGGTTAAACAAGATTCGAACAATTATCTGAATTAATAGATATTTTTTTAAAAAAAAATAATTTTTTAAATTAATTGAACCGAACTATTAAATTTGATTAATTAGTTTAATCCTTTCGTTTACTCATCCCTAAGGGTATCATAATAAGAAATATTTGGAATAGATATTTTCTCAAATATTTTTGAGTTCAAATATCTAGGGCGGTAAACAAGCCGAGCCGAGCCGAGCCGAGCTTTGGGGTGTTCAAGCTTGTTTGATAAGATAACCGAGCCGAGCCGAGCCGAGCCGAGCTTAAAATGAACCAAGCTTTTGAAATGAGTGTTCAAGCTTGGCTTGGTTTATTTTTTATGAGCTTGAGCTTGTTTTAAGCTTGGCTTGAGCTTGGTTCGTTTAGATGTTATCAAGCTCTCAATTCGAACTTGGCTTGAGCTTGGTTCGAGCTTGGCTTGAGCTTGGTTTGAGCTTGGTTCGAGATTGGCTTGAGTTTGGTTTGAGCTTGGTTCGTTTATATGTTATCAAGCTCTCAATTCAAGCTTGTTGATTGTTTGAAACTTTTAATTGTTTGATTGGTTATTAAGATTGATAATTTAAATTTATTTATTTTATTTTATTGTTTATTTAGCATATTGAAAAGAATTTTATTAATAATATTGTTCGTGAACATTGTTCACGAACATTGTTCACGAACGTTGTTCATGAACGTTAACGAGCTGAACACATATGTGTTCAAGCTTGTTTGTTTAGCTTAATGAGTTGTTCAACCTTGTTTGTTTAATTAATCTAATGTATATTGAACGAACATAAACAAGCTCTTACCAAGCCGAACACCAAGCTTGTTCACGAACGCTTGGTTCATTTACAGCCCTACAAATATCCTCAATTGGAAGGGTAGAAGAGATTTGAAATAATCATGTATAAAGTTATATTTGATGATTTCTCTCTTTATTTTTTTAAATTAAAAAAATATATTTAAGGATAGAATTTAAAATATTTAATAATGAGATATTTAATAGATTTTAGAATATTTAATAGTGAGATATTTAATAGATGGATTGATAAATATTTAATTTATAAGATAATTGATTATAAAATTTAAAATATTTAAGTAATGAGATATTTGATTGATGATGTAGTGATTTTTTTTTTTAAATCCGTTTGGTTGATTGATATTTCCGAAGAGATTCTAGAAGATATCTTTTCTAAATTGTAATATATTTCTTTCGTGATCTTGTTTTTAAATTTATATATATATATATATATATATATATATTTTGAGGGTTTTATTATTGCATGGGTTATGGAGTAACATGTTAAAATAGGAAACGAGCTAATTATAGCTTAGTAATATTAAAGCTGATTTATTTACTAATTTAACTTGTTTAATTTATTCATTAAAATTTTATTTATAATTATTTTTTTATAAGTTCATAATTAATATATTCATAAATTTCCCTAAAACTTTGTTTATAAGTATTAATAAGTTTAAATTTATTTATTTTATGTATTTTTTTTATTAATGGAAGTTTAGAGGCAAAAGATTATTTTTAAAAGGCACAAAATATAATTTTATCTATTTCTATAACTGGAACGCCGCCTGACCTCGCCGTTGATTCCCACTATTAATTTCTTCCGATTCCCAATTTCCAGGAGGTAAAGAAATTCTGGAGGGAAGAGCAGAAGAGGGATCCGATCGATGGACAACAAGGCGGCGGTAGACGCCTTCTCGATCGCCCCCTCCATCGTCCTCGGCCGCACCATCGCCCTCCGCGTCCTCCTCTGCGGTTCCCTCCGCCTCCTCCGCCGCCGTCTCTCCTTCCTCATCCTCATTGTCCTCGGACGCCTCCGCAGCGGCGCGCGGCACCTTCTCGCCTGGCTCCATCCCCGAAACGCCCAGGGCACCCTCGGACTCGTCACCATCGTCGCCTTCGCTCTCCGCCGCTTCGGCAATGTGCGCGCCGAGTTCGGCTACCGGCGCAGGTTCTGGCGCAACATGCTACACAGCGCTCTCACCTACGAGGAGTGGTCGCACGCCGCCAAAATGCTCGAAAGTGACATGACGCCCAAGATGAGGGAAAGCGACCTCTACGACGAGGAGCTCGTCCGGAACAAGCTGCAGGAACTGCGACACCGCCGCCGT